>NC_053489.1:181888194-182205268 GCF_905171775.1 Rana temporaria
TTGGTCCGCAGACCAGCATTTCAGCCACACAAGGCGGCATAGTACCACCGCATAGGCGGAGGCTCTGGAAAGCAAGGGAAGCGTATCCAGGGCCAACACAGACAAATTTTAGACCCTGAACCAATTGTTCAGCCAGGTCCTTGCAGGTCTCGGAAGCATCCTGCAGCAACAACTTTGCCCGTTCAGTCAGTGTCTGCGACACCAGAGACCCGGCCACGACCGGTCTCACCGCCTAACCCACAACTGTGAACATAGAGCGGGCCACAGACTCCACTCTTATCAGTGGGGTCCGTAAAAGCAGGAGCCCCTACCACAGGCAATGTGGTGGCTTTACTCAGTCTGGACACAGGAGGGTCCACTGACGGAGGAGAGACCCACTTTTTTTTTTTTTTAAAAGTCCTCCTCAAAGGGATAACGAACCGCAAAATTTTTAGGAACAGCAAAAACTTTGTGGCGTGTCCCATTCCTTACATAGCAAATGCTCCAAATAAGGAATACAGGAAAATACGTTTGCGGTGCTGGGTGGCTTGCGGAACCCAAAAGGGACCGGCACAACTGGTGCTCCCGCCAAATCCTCAAGTTTATGAGTATCACGCACCGCAGAAATAGGAGCTCCAACAAATTCTGACCCTGAGGCAGAGTCATCCTCACAGTCCGTGTGGGTTAAGCCTGCATCATCTGACATTACAGAATCAGAAGCAACAGCAGGCAATGAGTCTGTCAGAGACATCCCCAGAAGCAGGCTCAGGGAGGGGGCGCTTTATACCCCCCTACTGGGCACTAGCCGCTTCAAACCTGGCGAGAAACGCCTCAAGTACAGCCGACATTCCCTCAACAGATGCAGCAGGAGCAGGGGGATTAAAGTATAACTCAGGCATTGCTGGGGCAGAAACACCAGGTGCAGGTTCCATATTGCCCCACCGCTGTGTACTGCAAGACAGAACAACCCACCGGACACCTCCTGGGTGCAAAAATAGAAGCAGAGGCGTCCCAAGGACACACAACCCCACCCAGCTGCAGAGTGAGCTGAAAACCAGAGGTGTGCTGGCTGTGCTGTGTGTCACCTCAGGGAAGAATCACAGCATTTCACAGCGCTAAAACTGTCACAAGAGGCCAAGAGATTTCCAAGATGGCCGCCGTGTGAGGTAAAAATCACCAGCGGGCTACAGGAAAATGGCCACCGAGCTATGTAAATCGCGACCACGGCAAAATGGAGGCCGTGGCGCAGTTTAAAATCCCCAGTGACACACCAAACACCTCATACAACACAGCAGCACCCCCCCAGAGGGGAAGGAGGGAGAGGAAAGGGAGAGAGGAAAGCAGGGCGGACCCTCAGTCGACCTCCCCAGGGAAAACACCGGCCAAACCACCTTGCCAGGGCAAGGGGCCACTACTTACCCGTCCTGCGACTACTGGCTAGAGGTATCCCGGACAGAACCAACATCCACTAACTAGCCTGTCACCCAGTCGGCTGTTGACAGAAGAATCGCAGGATTCAAAAAATGCAGGACCAAAATAATAAAAGCGAGAAAATCTCAAGAAAAAAAAAAAAAATCTCCAGAGTACAGGACTCCTGTTATTAGGCAGAAAGAAACTGGAGCTGCTAGAGCAGGGTGTGGGTTATACCCGGGGAACCACGCCCCCTGGGAGGAGCTGCACTCTGAGGAAAGTGTTAACCCTTAAAGTGCTTTGTTTCTGCCCAACTCTCCTGGAAGGAAGCGGATATAACCCTAAGGTCAAAGGCTGCCGTGTCCGTCAATGAACGAAAGAGAAATCACACTAGCAACCAGTTAAAATAGTGAAAAATGTACCTGTGTAAGCGACACACAGAGCATGGGGGGTGAGAGAAAAAGCAGCAAAGAAATGGAGAACAAAAATTGTGGAAAAGCATGGAAATCTCTCAAGGTTACATGTCCATCTCCAGAGATCTTAATGTTGCTGTGTCTACTGTGCAACATTGTCAAGACGTTTACAGCCCATGGCACTGTCTCCCTGGACGTGGGTGAAAAAAATGTATCAAAGAATGCAAGGATTGTTTGAATGGTGGATAAAGAACCTCAACTTCCAAATTCAAGCTGACCTCCCGTCACACAGGGTACAACTGTCAGCTCCCACTATGTCTCCGTCTGAAAAGGAAAGCTATTGGTAGGAGACCCAGGAGGACCCCACTGGGAATACAGAAACAAAGCCCGATTGGAGTTTGCCAAAACTTGCCTGAAATTTTTTGGGAGACTGCTGTGAACTGATGAAAGAAAGAAAATTGCATTTTTTTGGTAAAGCCCATCATTTGGGTCTCTAGATGTCCAACACACAAACTGTACAGTGCTCCAACATTCAGGGCTCTCGGAGCAGTAAATGAATTTAAGTGCAAGCACTACAAGTGGCTGATTACTTGGTTTAAGCCTTCTGCAGCTTCCTGTACACCACAGAAAAGACTGCAAGAGGGAGATGCAACTAGAGTGGTACTGGAGTGGAAGAAACATGAAGACATCAGGGTGACGGAATGGCTCATCAGTTAAAAGCATTGTTTCAGACTAACTGGGCAGTGAAAAGAGAAGCAGCGAAATCAGAAAATGAACTGATTGGCTCATTGTGCTACTACTTCATCTGGGGTCTGCCGTACAAGGAATGCGAGAGCTTGACACCAGATCAATATTTTGATACTTCTCTTATAATACCTTGGTAAATGTAGAATTATGGCCAAAGCTTTTTTGGAAATACTTCCCTTGTGGGTTACAGAAGTACGCTGTCGCTCACCTTTGACCCAGAATCAGCTAAAACCCACCGTTGGCTGAACTCACTGAACCAAATTGTTAGGATTCACCCAGCTGCCCGACAGCTGGCTTTGGTTCCCAACATGTGGCTAGGAGCCAGAGCCAGCTGTGCCCACCCCCTCTACAGCCCAACACTCCCGCTCTGCTCGTCCAGTGCTCACTGAGCAGAGAGCGATGACAGCTATTACTCTCCACTCTAAGATATAGCCGAGTGATTAGCAGTCATGCAATTGCTCAATTTTTGGTCTTAGAGGCGACACAGGACAACTCCAGCATATCCCCAATGCAGCAGCACTAAGGCGAATACATAGGTTTTTATTAATCCCAATTATCTCCTTTAAGGCATTAGAGCTGCATTATCTGCCCAGAGTTCAGCTTTATTAACTAGTATCTCCAATTTGTTTTTTTAGTCTTAAATTACAATTGCAAAAGTTCCAATCTCTGCAAAATAAAAAATATAGGCAGACAGTCCTATTCATAGAAAAAGTGCATACAAACCTTTTTGACTTTACTTGAACTTCTTGGCCTTCTAGAGACACAATCTGTGTAAAAACTTGCTGGTATCTTTTTTAGATATATTAAGGAGTTTTAATTATATGTAAAAAAAAGAAGAAGTATAGCACAGCAACTTATAAAGATGCATAATATATATATATATATATATATATATATATATATATATTTAAAAAATGTCTAACTTAAAACCATATAATAACAAAAAACAAAATAAAATTAGTAGCCAGAAAAATTATCCAATGATATTTAAACCCCAAAAAAACATTGCAGCTTACCAGTTTATAGATTAGGTGGTTGCATTCGTTTTTTTTTCCCCAGCACAATCTTCCTCTTAACACACAGCGTGTGCATTTTTCCCACCTGGTAATTCTGCAACCAACACGCTTCCAGTCTCTGGGCAACTACACTCACTCGGCCATTGTATCTATTAAGGGAGCCATGATTGTCAGACAGGCTTGAACATCAAACACACCTGACTTTGTTCATCTGTTACATGCTAGTTGATGGGATTTGTAGCTTACAAAAAGGAAAGATGGTCTTTTCAGCTTACAGGACGTGACCAGAACACCACACTTCTGGCAAGATCAACAGGTATTTTCATTACTTGTTTAAAACGCTCAGCCTCAAAAAATTACAAATTAATGCAGCCACCAATCTAAGGACTTAAACTGCAAGAGGGCGGACATTCTTGTTTTTGGGTTTTGACAAAAATCATTCAAGTATATATCTGTTCTAAAACTATGCATGTTTCAATATTTTAATACAATAAAGCATCTAAGTTTCCCTTTACACACGTGAACCCCCCCCCCCCCAATATTGACAGCTATGCCCATGTGTGAATGGACATAGACCAACAGGGGGGCGTTTCGGGGGAGAAAAAAAATTCTGTATAAACGACAGCCGTATTATAGAAAAAAAATGGATTTAAAAAAATGGCAGCCGATGATGCCTTCTGCTTCTGTGTCAGGCAAAACAAATGCAAATTAAATAATAGTAGAGGTGGGGTGGTTCGTGTGACATTACTCCTCCACTCACTGAGCATCAAAGACACCTGCCCAGCAATTTCAGAGATTTGCGGGGTTCCTACAGATGAAGAGGGTACATGCTTCTATAAATGCACACTGCCATTTGTCAATACAGGGTGAGGGGTGGGTTTACAGCCACTTTAAGCTACAAATAAAGACTTTAGAATGCACACTCTGGTCTGTACCAGGTTGGTGCAATTAGGAACATAATTTCTTTTTTGAAGGACCTTTTCTACTTCATATAGGCAGTGGCAGCTAAGGTAATCCATTTTCCAGTTGTCCACTCCTGTCATGTGGATATCAAGTTTCTGTCCATGATATTATCTGGTTGGTTTGCTTCAACACAGTCAAAACCACCATTGCACCCTTGATGGCTGATATAGGCCACAGCCGTGGCATTGGCTGACTGCACCCCAATTAAGTGTCCCTTCATAAGGGGAATTTAGTAAGGCAAGGTCAACAGGACTGCCAAGGTGTTAATGGGGAGCTTGGTTCTCCCAGTGATCATTTTCCTTGAATTAGGGACTGGAATATACCTCCCCAGTGGGGAAGGACCACTTTCTCATTGTTAGAGAATTACTTGCTTTGCTTGACAGGAGCATGGGTAAATCTCGAGAAGGCTTCTACTTTTTCCCCCCAGGTAGACAAGATGTTCAGTAGGAGAGTTCCCAAATGGAATTGGGCAAATTGTGCTGCCTCAGGAGGAAGCTACTATTATGCCTAGAACTCATTAAGAATCTCACTGTGGGATCTCTCAGATTTGGCAATTGGACTTGGCAATTGGAGTCAGTTGGACGATGGGGCACGGTTCCTCCCATGGACACCAACGATGTAAAAAAATGTTTTACTCCTGACCACGAAGCCTATGGCATGGTTTAATCCCATCGATGCAAAGGCATTTTCTAGGCCACTGGCTACAGTCCAGCCCCCCTAAAGCTTAAAGCTTGAAGGGCAGTAAACTGACTCTTGGTTTTAAATGTTTGGAATCCCTGTTCTAGGGCATCCACACAAAAAGGCAGAGCAGAAGGCAACTGCACTAAAGGCACCCTGAAAATAGAGTCATGGTGGATGTTAATTGCCCTAGTCCAGTTAGCTGCAGACATACTGAAATGGCAACAAGAGCCGATTGCAAAGCTGGACCCCCCCAAGAGCAAGGAGCCTTTGGGAGCATCTCAAATGTTTTAGCTGCAGAAACTTAAAAAAAAAAAAAAAAAAAATCACACACTTTTAATAGGTACACATCTTCCAGAGCCTTCTCCAATAATGCCTCAATATTCTCTTTATTCCATTTCTGTATCCTCTAGGACCAGCATATGTGGATCCAACCCAGGTTGAAAAACTGAGGTAGGACAGGAGGCATATAAATTTTGTGCCCAGCACAAAGATGGCTATATTAAGGCCAAAATCTGAGGAAATGTGACAGAGGAGGAGGAGACTTCTGCTTTAGTGAATTACCCTGCTTGTTGAGCACCTGAAACATAGCTAGAATTGGAAGCAGAAATTGGTGTTAGAGTTGGATCCTGCTCCAATGCAAGTCACTAGCTGTGACTGAGGCAGTGCGAGTGTTGCACAGGCCTTCAGCAGAGCAAATTCTCGCCTGCAAAATTTGCATCCGCCCGCTTATGCCTGGTCTCTGCTATAGCTACAACCGAGTATTCCCCTGTGAAGCACTCACAGAATATATAGTAAGCATGTCTGGAAAGACTACACAAGTGTAGACTGCAGAAGACCAACAAATCCTTATGGCCAAAAGGTTTGAGAAAGTGCCCGAGAATCTTTAAGGGCTCCAAGCTAAAATGGCAAAGTGTGCAACCAGATGTGATGCAACACCTGGTTATCCACCTGAGACATAGCCCTGAGTGGTTGAGTTTTAGCATCAAGTTTTGAAACGTTTACACTGCGAGGTGAAAATGCAGTGTGAACTATGCCATTAAAAACCATATAACCTACTTAACATGCGTTTTTGATGCAGAAAAAAAAATGCACTGGACTGCATGTGGTGTGAACTGTCCCTCAATGTAAAAGTAATCCTAGTGGTTAAGAAAGCCGCTGGATTACTTTTATGGTGACCTTTATGGGGCTCTCCTGTGCGATTGGAAAGCCCACTAAAGATGCGACTGGCGACATCCTGCTCCTGGGACTTGAAGTTCTTCACACTGTGTAACATCAGAAACAGAACACAAGGATTTCCTCACTTTGGGTCTCTATCATGTAAACAAGCCATTACCGGTTTGAAAAAGCACGGGAAACCGATCTGTTTGGTCAGATGCTTTGGAGGGCAGAGGAGAGATCTGGGGTCCAAAAGATACCAGATGTGTCTAAAAAAAGTACCCGTCACTGCCAATGCTTTCACAAGGGTTGGTCATCCTTTGCGATGGCAATAAAGTGGATAAAAAAAAAAATAGATTTTTGTACTCACCGTAAAATCCTTTTCTCCGAGTTCATGGACGGACACAGCCTTAATCTTGACAAAGTGGGTATTGGCCTTCATTCAGGAGTGACTAGGCAGAAACTTATAGAAAGTGTTAAACATATCACACACCATACAGTACCGGCCAGGGGACAGCCCCTCTGGGTATAACCTCTCTACATCTCGCAGATCAGTTCCGTCAAAAAGCAGTACAAAAAAAAAAATAAGTGGGGTGGGTGCTGTGTCCATCCATGAACTCAGAAAATGATTTTATGGCGAGTACAAAAAAATAGGATTTTTTGTACTCACCGTAAAATCCTTTTCTCTGAAGTCCATGGACGGACACAGCTCCTTAAATCTTGACAAGTGGGTTATGTTCCCTGTTTACAGGAGAGGACTAGGCAGAAACATGTTAAATACATGTTACATTAACAGAGTTGAACAGCCCCGCCCAGTGGGCGGTCCCTCCAGACATAACCCTCCTCACTGCAGCTTGCAGCCTCAGTTCGTAACAAGCAGTACAAACCTAAAAAGGAGGGGTGGGAGCTGTGTCCGTCCATGGACTTCAGAGAAAAGGATTTTACGGTGAGTACAAAAAATCCTATTTTCTCTTATCGTCCATGGACGGACACAGCTCCTTAAATCTTGACAAGTGGGACGTCCCCAAGCAGTGTCAAAAAACGAGGGGTGGGAAATATATCAGTAAAAACAATTTTAACTTCACCCCAAAACAAGCAGAGCTCCTCAACGGAGGAGGTGCAACTTTGAACAGCCGCCGGCAAAAACTAGCGGCTGAAAAAAACATCATAAGATGCACTCACAGCAACCATGTAAATTCTGGAAAAAGCGTGAACGGACGAGCAAATCGCCGCCTCGCACACCTGTGAGACCGACGCATGATGTCGGGAAAAAAAAAAAAAAAAAAACCCAGGAAGCACCAATTGCCCTGGTCGAAAGTGCCGTGACCGGAAAGGGGGGCCCGCCCTTAGGAGCATAGGCCTGTATGACGGCCTGCCCGATCCACCGAGAAATGGTGGTCGACGAGACCGCCAGGCCCTTTTGTGGACCAGACACCGACACAAAAGAGAGTCAGAAGCTCCGAAATTGAGCCGTAGTAGGCTGGTATACCCGCAAAGCGCGTACCACGCCTAAAGTATGAAAGGCCGAAACCTCCTTCGGAAGAAGGGAAGGTCGCGGGCGCACCATCACCTAATCCTTATGGGGGATCAAGCATGGCGGCTTGCAAGACAAGACCGCCAACTCAGAAACCCCTCTAACAGAGGTAAAGGCCACTAAAGGGGCCACCTTCTGAGATAGTGTCAAGAGAAAATCTCTCTGATGTTTCCAAAAGGAAGGTTCCTGAAGAACCGAGAGCACCAGAGTCAAAACTCATGGGGGAAGAGATGGGCCAAGAGGGGAAAGTATATGACAAACCCCTTGCACACAAAAAAAGGGGACCCACCAGGGAACGGGCCGCAAAAAGGCCACTAAAAGAACACAGCCAAGGCTGAAATCTGCCCCCAAACGGTGCTTTAAGCAATTTTTAGATCCAATCCAAGCTTTAAAAACAGCAGGACCCTGGACATTGAAAGTACGCCCGTGGACGTCACTCCATCCCTTCGCACCAAGAGAGGTGCGACGGTAGATCCTCCGGAAGAAGACTACGGTGCCCTGTTGAGATGACCGAGTCAGACAGACCCTGGTCACCTAAAGTCTGGCTTCCAATAACCATGTTAAGCAAGTCAGTGACTGTACAACAGGAGGAAGTATGGGACCTTGAGACAGGAACCTCCTGCCCTGGCAATCGCCAGGGTGCCTCCGCTACCAGGCGCCCGATATCAGCGTACCAAGGACGCCGAGATTAATCTGGAGCGATTAGAATCATCGGGATCTCCTCAGCATCCACTCTGTGGAGCGGCCGAGGAAGCAACTACCATGGAGGAATGGCAAAAAATCACCGATACAGACAACACAGGGCCACCAGCGCGACTGACGCGTCTGTACAAGATCACTAGACCTGGCCACTAACTGACACCCTTGCGGTGGAGACAAGCTGCCAGGAGATCCATGCCATGTGAGGCTCACCTCCTGCAAGGGAGCCGAAACACCCCAAGCACAAAGACCAGTCGCCCTGGTCCAGCATCTGGCGACTCCAGTAGTCTGCCTGCCGGCATACCTGATGGTAGACTGAAGCCACGGCCGTGGCGTTGTCCGGCTGAAACCAGATTGGTCGACCACAAGGAGAAGCATAGCCTGATCGCCTAAAATAGTAGGACAATGAACAGTAGACAGCACCTGGTATTCCCAGGCGGTCTTCCACCAGGCACTAGCCAGGCCCGACCCTGGGTAGCTACCGAGACCAGACACATTCAAGGAGGTGTGGTCATAGGTCCACGCAAGTCCAGCGACTCAGGGCCGACTGGACCCCCCAGTTTTGTGAACCTCCAGGTTCACAACCCGTGAGCTGGCATTCGTCGTAAACACCGACCACTGGAAGGAAGGAACAACTTCCCGGACCGAAGAGTCGGGAATCTCTGTCACCAACTCAGAGAGACTGACTAGGTGGCGCACAGGAATCTAATGATTTCAGAGACAAGAGATTTTTACCACCTGGACAGTAGTTCCACTGGAAAACCAGGGTGTGGAACTGGGCATACAGTACCACCTTGAAGGAGGCTACCCACAGACCCTGAACCAGCAGGCGCCCGGAGAGAAGACCGATTGCGTGATGCCAATACCTTCTCCGCAGACTGAAGAGTCTGCAATTTCTCCAGGGGAAGAAGGACCTTTGCCACTGAGGAGTCTGGATCAACACTAGATACTCCAACGCTGAGTCGGAACCTAGCATGCCCATAATTTGAACCCTGGGTCGCACACATGTAGGGCAGGCTTGCTGCCACTGAGCTACACTTTCTGGCCTAAACGTTTAACATCCACCCGAATCTTCGGAGGGTCTGAATGGGAATAACCCATCCACTAGGTCGGAGACAGAAGCTGCTCTCAGAAGAAAGTCGTCAAAGTAGCCAATGAGGCAAAGCCTCGCTGTCCCAACAAAATTCAAATAAGTGCGAGCTCCTAGCTGAAAACCCATGGTGCTGACGCCAGATCAAAAGGGAGGGCCACAGGCTGACAGAGACCCTTCTCTCATCACGAAGCACAGAAAAAAACACTGACATGTGCAAAACGGGACATGCATGTATGCGTCCCTGATGTCCGAGGACGTCAGGACATCCCCCGGATGAAGCGCAGCTACCACCGAACAAATGGATTCCATGCGGAACTACCCGACGTTCACAAAGGTATTTAGGGCCTGAGGCCCATAGAAAACCCCAAAACTCTTGTCCTGCAGGAAAGGTAAAATTACCTTGCAGCTTAGCAAATCCCACACTGCCCAAGGCAGACCGACGTGCCGGGAGGGGAAGACACAAGGACAGAACTTTGTTCTGTGGATAGGAGGAAACCCTATCTAGTACTCCGAAGAGACCACCTCGCAGACCCACTAGTCGGAGAGCAGGGAGGTTTCACTGAATTGTGAACCTGCAAGCCGCCCCTCCCACCTAGAGACAGGGAGGGAAGGCTATATACATTGGCAGGATTTGGGTGCCGGCGTGATCGGCTTATGCACCCAGGGACAGATTAGTCCCCCAGCTGGGCCTTTGACGGCCTGGGAGGGTTGCCCCTAAATAATACACACACATAGTGTGTATGTATATTATGTAGGTGTATGCACACATGTCTTTGGAGGAAACCGGAGTACCCGGAGGAAACCCACACAGACACAGGGAGCAACAATGCAAGCTCCAGGCATCACAGACCTATATGAGGCCCTGGACCAGCTGGTCCGCTAGGCTAATAACCTCAGGAGAGAGTCGGTGCTCCTCCACTGTCTGGTGCAAAATGCTCACTCTGTGAGTTGTATACAGCACTAGGGGTCAGGACTACTCCAAGATGGCCGCCGAGCGTTCAGAACGCGGCCACAGGAAAAAGGCCAGCACAATGTAAGCTGCGCCATAGCGTGGCTACGACAAAATGGGCGCCAATGGGAGTTTTCAATGTAATTGAAAAATCTCCCAAAAAAAATAGCGCCAGCGACCACTGAGACCCCAGTGTAGTGGCCACAATAGGCCGCAAGCCAGACCCCAGCATGGTAAACATGGAACGGGTCAGTACTTCGGATCTTCTATCAGTCAGATCCATACAAGTAGGGGTTCCCGCCCGGCGGTGAGGGACTACAAAAGCCCTCAGTGGCTTTTCTCATTCCGCATCTCAGAAATTATCAAAGAAGGGCACAGAAGGAAAAAACCTACACAGCGGTCTGATTTGTGTGATCCAAAAAAGACCGAGCCCTCAGCGGAAACCCAGCTGCACTATGCAGCTTAGGAGAGTCCCTTGCAGCAGTAAAAAGCGCACCCATAAATGCCTTATTCTGCCTTTTTTTTTTTTTTTTTTCAACTAGGTACCTAGTCCATGGCTCCATAACAGAGCATTCCCCAGGGGATAACGGGGGAAGGGGGCACTCTTTTACCGCCCGCAGTCCACCCCCACCCTGGCACAAACTGTGTCCAGGACTAACAATAAAAACTCTGTGGGAATCCCAGGTGCTAACACCTGCTGCCACCACCAGCATGTGGGGAAGGACCCAGATACTGACTCCAATATTTACATAGTGTGTATTATAATATGCACACCTGTCCATACAAATAGACAAAAGCTCCTAGAGCCCTATTCAGGACCTCTCACCCACTTGCTGCGCTGACCAGGGGTAACCAGGGGACACCCTCAGGAGGAGACTGCCCAGCGCTGCCTGTGAGGAAAAGAACCGTGAGGTAACTTTTGCAGGGACCTGTGTTTAAACAGGAAAAGCCTCCTAGGGCTGTTTTATTTAAGGATAAGACACAGATACAGCATAAAAAGCAAAACCGTTACAGGCGTCACCAATCAGTCAGCGTCTGCTGAAGTATAATCATAAACATCTGTGCTCATCACAGGGCTTTTTACCTCACAGGAAAGCCCAATACAAAAAAGAAAAAACACAGGCCAGATAACAGTCCCCTCAGGAAGGCCCCCTCCCCCCTGACAGCGGCAATGTTAGCAATGCAGCAAGGGAAAGGAGCAGGGAAGTAAGGGGAAGGGACCCCCGAACCCCAGGAATGCCCAGCTGTACCAACCCACCGAAGCAGGGGGGACTGTACTTACCCGTCCGAGCGAGGACTCGCTGACGCATTCCTGACAGACCTACAACCGCAATGGAGGTAGCTGTCGGCCCGGTCCACTGTGATTGAGACAACACCACAGCTCAGTCATATGTGGACCTCGGAGCAAAGCTCACCGGCCACCCCAGGAGTCATGAGGTATGGCGTGGCAGACCAAGCCTCTTTGCAAAGGTGTGCCCACGCTTGCTGGTCGGACTGAGTAGACTACAAGGATCTATAATATCCAGCCTGTCTCTCAGCCAACAGTTGAAAGAAGATTCTTCAAGAAAAAGTAAAGTAAAATAAAATAAAATTTCTCCTCAGGGCGCTGGGCCCAAAGGGAGCCATACGTCCTCCTTTGCTAGGCAGAACGAAACTGAGGCTGCAAGCTGCAGTGAGGAGGGTTATGTCTGGAGGGACCGCCCCCTGGGCGGGGCTGTTCAACTCTGTTAATGTAACATGTATTTAACTATTTAACATGTTTCTGCCTAGTCCTCTCCTGTAAACAGGGAACATAACCCACTTGTCAAGATTTAAGGAGCTGTGTCCGTCCATGGACGATAAGAGAAACAGGATTTTTTAAAACAGCTTACCTGTAAAAATCCTTTTCTTGGAGTACACCACGGGACAGTCTTAATCTTTATATAATGGGTTATGTATGGGTCACCAGCAGTGATTGGACACTGGCACAACCAATTGAAGACAGTTGCCCTCCATATAACCCCTCCCACCAGGGGAGTTCCTCAGGTTTTGTAGCAAGCAATAAGAATGCCCATAAGAAGGGGGGGGGGGGACTCTGTGTCCCGTGGTGTACTCCAAGAAAAGGATTTTACAGGTAAGCCGTTTTAAAAATCCTGTTATCTTTATCGTACAACACGGGACACAGAGTCTTTATCTTTACATAATGGGACATCCCGGATCAATGCTCCATATAAAGGGGGGGGCACAGATCGAGCAGGCCGCCCTGGACCAGAATGTTTATACCGCTGCCTGCAGCACACTTCGCCCGAAGGAGCCTGTCCTCACGTTCACCTGATAAAATTTGGAAAATGTGTGGACTGAGGACCAAGTGGCAGCTTTACAGATCTGAGTCACCGAAGACTGGTGGTACACTGCCCATGAAGCACTTATCGCCCTGGTTGAGTGCACCCTAACAGAAAAAGGAAGAGTCCTATTTTTAAAACCATAGGCTTGAATAATTGTCTGTCGAATCCATCTTGAGATAGTGGATCTTGACGCTGCTTGTACCTTCTTGGGACCATCTGGCAAAATAAACAAAACATCTGTTATACGTATCTGAGTAGTTTCCTGCAGATACGCTTTTTACTGCCCTTGCAAGATCTAGAGAGCATAACCATTTTTCCTCTGCCGTCTGCGGATCCCGAAAAAAGGCAGGACAATGTCCTGATTTAAATGAAAAGCCGACACCACCTTAGGTAAAAAGGCAGGATGGGGTCGTAGTACAATCTTGTCTTTATGACAAACTAAATAAGGCTCTTTACAGGAAAGAGCTGCTAATTGCTATCTCTTCGGCTAGAAGAGTATCTGAATCAAAAAGGCCAATTTCCTGCTTAAAAGAATCAGCGGAATGTGGCGAATAGTTTCAAAAGGTTGCTTCTGCAACACTGATAATACTAGATTCAGATCCCATGGGCACAAGAGAGACTTGACTGGGGGATAGGTCCGCAGTACTCCCTGAATGAAAGCCTGCACTAGGGAATGAGATGCCAGCGGTCTTTGAAAGAAGACTGATAGAGCCAATATTTGACCCTTAAATGGTACCAAGGGCCAATTTCATATCCACTTCTAGCTGGCAAAAGGCAATAATCCTATTTATGTCATATCTTTGAGGATTCCGTTTTTTGGTTTAACACCATGAAACGTAAGCTTTCCAGACTCTGTAGTAAATAAGTCTGGAAGCTGGCTTTCTGTCATTAATAATTGTGGAAAGCACTGGACCCGAGATCCCTCTCTTCAGGATGTGGGTCTCCGCAGCCAAACCGTCAAATTTAGTGTTTGTAAGGAAGGATGGAACACTGGACCTCGTGACAGCAGGTCTTGACGAAGCGGAAGCTTCCAAGGTGTTCCTACCCCCATCTTTATGATCTTGGCGTACCAAGGTCTTCTGGGCCAATTTGGAGCCACTAAGCTTACAGGAATTCTTTCCTTCTTGATCTGGCAGAGTAGCCTTTGTAAGAGCGATCGGAGGAAACGCATAGATCAGCGAGAACCGATTCCACGGGACCACCAGCGCATCTGATCCGTAAGCCAGAGGATCTCTTGTCATGGACACAAAGTTGTCCAACTTCCTGTTAAATCTGGAAGCCAACAGGTCTATATCCGGGGTCCCCCATCTCTGGCATATGGCTTGAAAGCTCTCTGGGTGGAGAGACCACTCTCCTGGTGACAGCTGCCGGTGACTCAGTCCGCTTGCCAGTTTTCTACCCCGGGGATGAGAATTGCAGAGGGACAAGGAATATGTTCTTCTGCCCATATCAAAATCTGATTCACCTCCTGAGCACACCGACTGCGGGTGCCTTCTTGGTGATTGATGTAAGCTACTGCAGTAGCGTTGTCGGATTGAATCCGAACTGGGTGGCCCTGTAACCTGCTCGTCCAGGTTTTGAGGGCCAAGTATACTACCCGAGTTTCCAGTATGTTGATGGGCAGGCGCCTTTCGGTCTTGGCCCAGGTTCCCTGGGTTGAAGCTTCTTCCAATACTGCACCCCAGCTTATTAGGCTGGCATCCGTAGACACCACCTTCCAAGTGACTGGGGGAAAGGATCTTCCTTTCTGCAAGTTCTTGGTCTTTAAACCACCAACTGAAGCTTTGGCGCACCTGTGGAAACAGGCGCGTGGGTAGATCCAGAGCTTGGATCTTCCGGTTCCAGGCAGTTAGAATACTGCCCTTAAGTAGTCTTGAGTGAAATTGGGCATAAGGAACGGCCTCGAAGGAGGCTACCATCTTCCCCAATAGCCTCATGCAAAGGCGAATAGATGGTCTCTTGTTTGCCTTGACCTTGTGGATCAGGTCCTTTAGGGACTTGATCTTTGGTTCTGGTAGGAATACCCAGCTTTGGGCTGTATTAATGATCATGCCCAAGTACTCCACCCTTTGGGATTGTAGAGAGGATTTTTTTTAAGTTTGCAATCCATCCTAAATGCTCCAGGTACTTTATAGTGGTGAGCACAGCTTGAGCCAATTTTGCTACCGACTGATCTATGATCAGTAGATTGTCTAGATAAGCTGTTATAGCTATGCCCTGTGCTCTGAGGTTTGACAACAGAGGGGCTAGTACCTTTGTAAATACCCGAAGTGTGGTAGCCACACCAAAGGGTAGAACCACAAACTGAAAGTGGCAATGTTCTACCGCTAACCTTAATATTTGGTGAGCGGGATGGATCGGCACGTGTAAGTATGCGTCTTTGATGTCTATTGACGCCATGAATTCGGCACCTTGTAGGGTGGCGACCACTGATCGAATAGTTTCCATTCGGAAATGGCGAATGTTCAGAAATTGATTTAGAGCTCTTAGATCCAGAATGGGTCTTGCGTCTCAGTTTGGCTTTCGGATTACAAAGGTTTGAATAAAACCCTGAACCTTGCTCCTTTAAGGGTACTTCTGTGATCATCCCTTGGGATAGCAAGTGATCCAATCCCTTGAATGACGCTCTTTTTAAAAGCATCCTAGGAAAGCCTTGAGCTTTGGAACCAAGATGGGAGCTTTGGAACCAAGATGGGAGCTTTGGAACCAAGATGGGAGCTTTGGAACCAAGATGGGAGCTTTGGAACCAAGATGGGAGCTTTGGAACCAAGATGGGAGCTTTGGAACCAAGATGGGAGCTTTGGAACCAAGATGGGAGCTTTGGAACCAAGATGGGAGCTTTGGAACCAAGATGGGAGCTTTGGAACCAAGATGGGAGCTTTGGAACCAAGATGGGAGCTTTGGAACCAAGATGGGAGCTTTGGAACCAAGATGGGAGCTCTTGAAATTCCAGCTTGTACCCTAGGGATACTGTGGATACTACCCATCTGTCCTGGATTTCCGTCTGCCATGCCGCTGAAAACTGATAAAGCCGTCCCCCACTCGGCCAAGCGGGGGCGCCTCTTCATGCAAAGACTTTGGGGTTTTGCTTGTTCGCTCTTGAACCCCACTGCTTCTTGTTCTTTTGGGCCTGGCTGAAAATGCCATCACCACTGGTTGGAGGTAGATTTACCAGGAGTCGGGGAGAGTGAACGTTTAAAACAAGGTCTCGTTTGTCTTCTTCTCTGGTAATAGTGGTTTTCCCACTCGATATCTTTTGGATATATTTCTCCAAATCTTCCCCAAAGGGGAAACTAATCAAAAGCCTTTGCATGGTGCCTCTGCAGACCAATGCTTTAGCCAAAGAATTCTGCGCACATGCACCAGCTGAAGTGTGAGATGCGATGTTTGCAGAATCGAATCCCTCATCACGTCCACTGTAAAACACAAGGCTCTAGGCAAATTCCCCCAGATTTTGACTTGTTCTGGAGGCAGGTCCTTCAGCCCCCCCGTTTAACCTGGTCCTTGAGGACCTGACACATGCCTACTGCTACTACAGCGGGTTGGGCGATTGACCCAGCAAGAAGGAAGGAAGACTTCAATAAAAAAAGATTTCAATCTCTTTTAAACACCTGTACGTTATCCACTGGACAAGTCAGGTTCTTATTTACACAAGAAATGGCTGCATCTACCGAAGGCAGGCTCCACTTCTTGGAAAACTCTTCCTCCATAGGATAAATATCAAATTTCTTTGGAGGTGAGAAACGCTTGTCTGGGTCTAACCACTCTGCGTAGATGCGTTTCTTTAACAAAGGATGGACTGGAAAAGAGCATGCACCCTGCAGGGATTTTGATGACCCCAGGGAGGAGACAGGCAATTCAGTTGAAGGATCACTAAAGGAAATTTTTTTTTTTTAGCTAAATAGCTTCATTTACCTTACTGCAGTATTGGTTTCATGTCCTCATTGTTCGTTTTTGCTTTGAAGTGGCTGTAATTCTGCTGTGATCTCCACACTTCCTGCTTGTCTGGCTCCTTATAACCACAGTAATGGGAGCTTTTCACGGTGGTCTAAGCTGTCATTACTGTGTGTCTAAAACTCCTCAGAACCAATCAGATTCATTTTAAAAACAAAACACTGCCCTGGATTTGTTTGTTTTTGTTCTGTGGGTCTCTTTACTTCACATAAACATAAAACCAGTTTAAAAACGAAAGTGAAACTGCAGGCACATTATATGATTTAATTTAATCTATTTTTAATCATTTTTAAAAAGGGAATCGGTTAACTTTTATGTCTCTATACCCTGTAAACTGTCATTTCAGCAAAAAAAAAAAAAAAAATGTTTTCCTTTAGTGACCCTTTAACTGCGAAGAGGGCAACTTGAACATAGTATGCACGGTTTCAGCATAACATTGCACCTGTGACCTTAGCATTTGGGAAGCAGAAAAGAGTTCCTCCGAAATCCCTGCCCTTTGTAGGTGTTCTCCATCTCATCCTCATCAGATTTTTCTGAAAGGGGATAACACCATTGAAGGAGATCTGCTTCGATTTTTGTCCCTTTGCCGATGACTTTGCGATTAGCCTAGCGATCTTTTCCTCCAGTTTTTCCATGGCTGCGATAAAAGCGTCCTCAGTGACATATGCAGGCCCAAGTGCCACTGGAGAAGTAGCTACTGCAGATGGTGGCAATGGTTCCTCCTGTATTGGTAAATAAAGATTTACAAGGGAGGAAGGTACCGAGCAGGTACGGCTAGAGCCTCCTGTCTCAGGCGGTGGTGCTTTGTCTTTTTTAGTCCCTGAATTCTTTCTAAGGGAAGACATATTAACAAGCTGAGGTACCAATAAGCATATACTACTGTGCTCAGTTTAGCAATCTACATAACGTATGCAACTTAAACACACAGTTTCATGCTATGGAGTGGGTGTCTTGGTAGTGCCCTACCAACCACAGAGCAGGGGTAGTGAATTAATATTCAAGGAGGACCGATAACTAAAAAAATGATTTGTCCGAATCACAAGTCTGTGCCATGAAAGATTGTACGCGTCTACTTTTTTTTTGGCACAAGCCACACTCTGGCACTTTTACCGTTTCCTCCACACACTCTCTGTAAATGTCCCCATTAGTGTTCCCCCCCCTTACATCAGGTACCCGTACCAAAGCAATTACATTAGGTGCCCCCATAAGTCAGTTGCCACCGTCAGAGTATCCCCTTATACCAGGTGTCCCCATCAGAGTGCCCTCTTACATCAGGTTTCTTCATCAGAAGGCCCCCTTACATCTGGTGTCTCCCATTAGTACGCCCCCTTACATTATTTGTCCCCATCAGAGCCCCCCCCTTTACATTATGTACCAACAGAGTGCCCCTTTACATCAGGTGTCCGTCACATCAGTTATACCCATGAGAGTGCTTCTTTACATCAGGTGTGCTCATCAGAGTTCGGATTTACATCATGTGCCCCCATTAGAGTGCCCCTTTACATCAGGTGTTCCCATCAGAGTGCCCCCTTAATATAATATGTGCCTATCATGCCCCTTTAACATAATATGTGCCCATTACTCTGCCCCCACTAACATATGTGCCCATCAGCATTCCCCTTTATAATAAAATAAGGGGCATGCTGATGGACATATTTAATGTTAAGGGGCACTCTGATGGGCACATTTTATGTTAAAAGGCACGCTGATGGGCGCAATAAAATTTGCCCATCAGTGTGCCCCTTAACATAAAATACGCCCATCAGAACGCCCCTTATTTTATGTTAAGGGGCAAACTGATGGGCACATCTTATGCCATGAGGCACAATGATGGGCATATTTATTATTAAGGGGCACTCTGAGGAGCACATTTTGTTGTGCCCATCAGAGTGACCCTGTAAACACCCCACATAACTTGTGGCAGGCAGGGATCAGGAGTTAACAAGCTGCAGGGAATAAGAGCTGCACCGAGTCTTGGTGAAGCAGCACTCATAGCACATCATACCTCATGGCTCTCACTCGGCAAACACCACTGGCATGGGATGGGGCGTGCATTCAACGTCATGGCTTACCTGGCAGCTCCAGCCAGGAGTTACAAGATAGTAAGCATCGGGAGGGGGCGGAGCGCACACGCCAGGTCATTGGTTGCAGGGTGCCCGCCCTGCAACCAATGACTGCTGAATGGAGCCGTGGGGATGTGGTGCTGTACACTGGCGGCCTGACGGTCCAGACACAAACGTCGCTCGGTTCGTGTTCGGACTGCAGGCCGCCATTTAGTGACTGCCGACAGAGCTTACGTGCCCCCTTCAGCTGCTGCTGGTGTCCCCTGGGGAAGAGCTGCCGGCCTCCATGTGCTTTTGAGGGCTCCTGTTTGAGCGCCATCTTTGAATCCACGTCCCTGCGCACGTGCCGATCTCCTCCGCCCCCGTCTATAAAGAGCGTGGGGTATTATGGCGGCTGTGAGGGATGAGAGCAACTCTCTGCATCCTCCCTGGGGAAAAACATAAAGCAGCAGATACTGACACCACAGAGCCACCAACGCATCTGACGCGTCTGCCCAGGGATCTCTGGACCTGGCCACAAACCGACACCTTGCGATTGAGATGAGAAACCAGTAGATCCACATTTGGCGTGCCCCATCTCTGGCAAAGGAGTTGAAACACAGATAGAGCCGGTACGCTCCTTTCGGCCCACCTTAGGATGAGAGAGACCTCTGATGCCGCAGCCGAGCTTCTTGTTCCTCCTTGATGGTCGACATATGCCACTGCTGTGGCGTCGTCCAACTGGATTTGACAGGACGCCCTTGAAGCCTCTGACCACTTGAGGCACAACCTGATCGCCCGAAGTTCCAGGACGTTGATCGGGCCAACTGAACCCCCCCAACCGGTCAGGCCAATAAAAGGGATGGACTGAAGGGCCAGGGATCTCAGCCACCAACCCAGAGAGGCCCTGACTAGGCGACTTAAGAGGAAAAGAAAACACTTGAATTAAGAAAAAAACAACCAGTGAAGTTAAACCAATTTTTTTTTGTAGAATATGAAAGATGCTACGCCTCGAGAAATGTGATCTTTAAAAGAACAAAACAAAAACACGATTCTAATTTTGGCCAGTATCGTGCAGCTCTATTTACAACCTCTTTAACCTCCTCTACAAGAGAATAAATTCAGTTCCTCCAATCTTTCCTCATGGCTGAACTCTTCCATGTCTATCAGTTTGGTTTGGCTCTTCCCTGCACGTTACCCAAAATATCCTTTTAGTGAACTGGTGCCCAAAACTGAACTGCATATTCCAGGTGAGGTATTGCTAATGTACAGGGGTAAAATTATATCTCGCTCTTGGGAGTCCATACCTTTTAATATAAGAAAAGATTTCGCTTGCTTTGGAAGCCACTGCTTGGCATTGCATGCCATTAAGCTTATGATCTACAAAAACACCCAGATCAACACACTATACGAAAGACTGCAAGCTCCATACCACAGATTGCTGGTGTATTTCCTTCACCAAAGCAGCATACACTCTTGCAATTATGCTGAGCCAGCTAGCCCCTGTGCAAGAGCTCTTAAGTGACAAAGCAGTAGTGGTGCAACGGATCAGTGATCCTATCCAAAGATATTGATCCGAACCGCACACGTGATCCGCAGATTGATTTCAGGAAAAAAAAAAGTTGTGCGCATGTTCAGTCCACACACAGCGTGGTCATGGTGAGCAGAGGAACGGAGGAGCTTAAACGCCCCGCATCATTTAAACCCCCTGTATGGGAGCATTTTGGCTTCCCTGTCAAATATGATGAAGGAAAGAGATTAGTGGATAAAACCGTGACGTGTAGGCACAGTGGCACAAGAAAGCCATAAGACAGTGGAAACACATCAAGCATGACCACGCATTTGAAGCGACATCACCCCGATGTTTCACCGACAGGAGTAAAAATTAAAGCTGCTCAACAACCGCTTATCACCTCAGCATTTAAGCAGCCACCCTGTTGCAATCAGATGGGCTAAAGCCATAAAACGCTATCAGTGTGTTTATAGGTGCAGACATGTGGCCATATTAGGTTGTGCAAAACAAGGGCTTTAAACACATGCTGAAAGTGCTTGAGCCACGTTACATTTTTTTTTTGCTAACCCGAAAAATGATCCAATCCGTGACTCTGATCCGAGAAACGATCCGAACCGTAAGTTTTTTGATCCGTTTCCCCCCTACAAAGCAGTAAAAAGCAACATGCCCCCAAACTGTGCTTAAAGCAATTTTTAGATCCACTCTAAGCTGTAAAAACAGCAGGACCCTGGACACCAAGTACGTCACTCCATCTCTTCGCACCAAGAGATGTAGGCCTGCCAGGTGCGACTGTAGATCCTCCGGAAGAAGACTACCGTGCCTTCAGCATTGTTGAGATGACCGAGTCGGACAGACCCCGGTCACTTAAAGTCTGGCTTCCAATAGCCATGTTGAACAAGTCAGTGACTGTACAACAGGAGGAAGTATGGGACCTCGAGACAGAGGGACCTCCCGCCCTGGCAACCGCCAGGGTACTTCTGCTACCAGGCGCCCGATATCGGCATACCAAGTACGCCAAGGTCAATCTGGAGCGATTAGAATGGCCAGGATCTCCTCAGCCTCCACTCCGTGGAGCAGCCGAGGAAGCAACTACAATGGAGGACCGGCAAAAAGTCGCCGATACAGACCCCACAGGGCCACCAGCGCGACTTGCGCGTCTGTACCAGACCACTAGACCTGGCCACCAACTTCGACACCCTTGCGGTGGAGACGAGCGGCCAGGAGATCCATGCCCTGTAAGGCTCACCTCCTGCAAGGGAGCCGAAACACCAAGCACAAAGACCAGTCGCCCTGGTCCAGCATCTGGCAACTCCAGTAGTCCGCCTGCCGGTATACCTGATGGTAGACCGAAGCCACGGCCGTGGCGTTGTCCGACTGAAACCAGATCGGACGACCTTGCAACCTTCTCGACGAGGAGAAGCATAGCCTGATCCCCTAAAATAGGACAATTAACGGTAGACAGCACCTGGTCTCCCACCCAGGCCCGACCCTGGATAGCTACCGAGACCAGACGAGAGCTGGCACATTCAGGGAGGAGGCGTAGGTCCACGCAAGTCCAGCGACTCAGGGCCGACTGGACCCCCCAGGTTCACAACCCGTGAGGCTGGCATCTGTCGTAAACACTGACCACTGGAAGCAAGAAACAACTTCCCGGACCTAAGAGTCGGGGATCTCCGCCACCAACTCAGAGACCGACTAGGAATCTGATGATTTCAGAGACAAGAGATTTTTACTACCTGGACAGTATTTCCCCTGGAAAACCCGAGTGGAACTGGATACAGTACCGCCTCAAAGGAGGCTACCATTCCAGGCGGACCAGCAGGCGCCCAGAGAGAAGACCGATTGTGTGATGTCAATACCTTCACCGCAGACTAAAGAGTCTGCAATTTCTCCGAGGAATCCGGATCAACCCTAGATACTCCAACACTGAGTCGGAACCTAGCATGCCCAGGATTTGAACCCTGGGTCGCACACATGGAGGGCAGGCTTGCTGCCACTGAGCTACACCTTCTGGCCTAAATGTTTAACACCCACCCGAGTCTTCGAAGGGTCTGAATGGGAATAACACATCCACTAGGTCTGAGACAGAAGCTGCTCTCAGAAGAAAGTTGTCCAAGTAGCCAATGAGGCAAAGCCTCGCTGTCCCAAAGTTAGGATGAGTGCGAGCTCCCAGCTGAAAACCCATGGTGCTGATGCCAGATCAAAAAGGGAGGGCCACAGGCTGACAGAGACCCTCTCTCATCATGAAGCACAGAAAAAAAAAAAAAAAAAAAAAAAAAAAACCACTGACACTCGCAAAACGGGACATGTATGTATGCGTCCCTGACATCCAAGGACGCCAGGACGTCCCCCGGATGGAGCGCAGCTACCAAACAAATGGATTCCATGCGGAACTACCCGACGTTCACAAAAGGTATTTAGGGCCTGAGGCCCATAGAAAACCCCAAACCTCTCGACCTGCAGGAAAGGTAAAATTACCCCGTAGCTTAGCAAGTCCCACACTGTCCAAGGCAGACCGACAGGCCGGGAGAGGAAGACACGAGGAAAGAACTTTGTTCTGTGGATAGGAGGAAACCCTATCTAGTACTCCGAAGAGACCACCTCGCAGACCCACTGGTCGGAGAGCAGGGAGGTTTCACCGAATTGTGAACCTGCAAGCCACCCCTCCCACCTAGAGACAGGGAGGGAAGGCTACATACATTGGCAGGATTTGGGTGGCGGCGTGATCGGCTTACGTACCCAGGGACGGATTAGTCCCCCAGGACTGCCTGGGAGGGTTGCCCCTAAATAATACACACACACACACACACACACACACACACACACACACACACTATGTATATTATGTAGGTGTATGCACACATGCCTTTGGAGGAAACCGGAGCACCCGGAGGAAACCCACACAGGGAGAGACAATGCAAGCTCCAGGCAGATTGGTTCAAATCCGGACACTGACGCCAATTACTCTCTTGCTGCCAAGTAATGGAGTTAACCACTACACCACCATGTGCATAAAACCATTCTGAAACAGAAGCCCTGGATAACAAGGGCGCAGTATTCAATGAAGCATCACAGACCTATATGAGGCCCTGGACCAGCTGGTACGCTAGCCTAATAACTTCGGGAGACAGTCGGTACTCCTCCACTGTCTGGTGCAAAATGCTCACTCCGTGAGTTGTATACAGCACTAGGGGTCAGGACTACTCCAAGATGGCCGCCGAGCGTTCAGGACGCGGCCACAGGAAAATGGCCGACCGCAATGCAAGCTGCGCCATAGCTACGACAAAATGGCCGCCAATGGGAGTTTTCAATGCAATTGAAAAACCTGCCAAAAAATGGCACCTGCGCCGCCTGAGACCCCAGAGTAGTGGCCACAATAGACCGCAAGTCAGACCCCAGCATGGTAAACATGGAACGGGTCAGTACTTTCAGATCTTCTATCAGTCGGATCCATACAAGCGGGGGTTCCCGCAATAGGGAGTGGTCACCTATACATGACACCCAGAGAGTCCACCATCGGAGAAGCCCACCTTTTGAAAAGGGGCACTGAACCGCCCGGCGGTGAGGGACTACAAAAGCCCTCAGCGGCTGTTTTCATTCCGCCTTAGAAATAATCAAAGAAGGGTACAGAAGGAAAAAACCTACACAGAGCAGTCCGATTTGTGTGATCCAAAAAAGACCAAGCCCTCGGCGGAAACCCAGCTGCACTATCCAGCTTAAGAGAGTCCCTTGCAGCAGTGAGCAGCGCACCCATAAATCCCTTATCCTGCTTTTTTTTTTTTTTTTACTACCCAGTTACCTGGTCCATGGCTCCATAACAGCATTCCCCAGGGGATAACGGGGGAAGGGGGCACTCTTACAGCCCATCCGCAGTCCACCCCCACCCTGGCACAAACGTGTCCAGGACCAACAATAAAACCTCTGTGGGAATCCCAGGTGCCAACACCTGCTGCCACCACCAGCATGTGGGGGAAGGACCCAGATACTGACTCCAAATATTAATAATATTTACATAGAGTGAATGTGTAATATGGAGGTGTATGCACACCTGTCCTTACAAATAAACAGAAGCTCTATTCAGGGCCTCTTACCCACTTGCTGCGCTGATCAGGGGTACCCAGGGACTCCCCTCAGGAGGAGACTGCCCAGTGTGTGAGGAAAAGAGAGGCAACTGTGCAGCATCTGTAGGGACCTGTGGGCCAAATGGTGGCAAAATGCCACGTTTAAACAGGAAAAGCCTCCTATGGCTTTTTAACAGTGAAAAACCCCATACAAAAAAAAAAAAAAAAAAAAAAAAAAACAGGCCACATAACAGTGCCCTCAGGAAGGCCCCCTCCCCCCTGACAGTGGCAATGTTAGCAATGCAGCAAGGGAAAAGGAGCAGGGAAGGGAGGAGAAAAGGACCCCCAAAACCCAGCAGTACCAACCCACTGAAGCTGGAGGGACTGTACTTATCCGTCCGAGCGAGGACTCGCTGACGCATTCCTGACAGAACTACAACCGCAATGGAGGTATCTGTCGGCCCGGTCCACTGTGAGTGAGACAACACCACAGCCCAGTCATATGTGGAACTCGGAGCAAAGCTCACCGGCCACCCCAGGAGTCATGGGGTATGGCGTGGCAGACCCAGCCTCTTTGCAAAGGTGTGCCCACGCTTGCTGGTCAGACTGAGTAGACTAAAAGGATCTATATTATCCAGCCTGTCTCTCAGCCGACAGTTGAAAGAATATTCAAGAAAAAGTCAAATAAAATTTCTCCTCAGGGCGCTGGGCCTAAAGGGAGCCATACGTCCTCTTTGCTAGACAGAACGAAAACTGAGGTTGCAATTCTGCAGTGAGGAGGGTTATGTCTGGAGAGACCGCCCCCTGGGCGGGGGCCGTTCATCTCTGTTAATGTAACATGTATTTAATTATCCAACATGTTTCTGCCTAGTCCTCTCCTGTAAACAGGGAACATAACCCACTTGTCAAGATTTAAGGAGCTGTGTCTGTCCATAGACGATAAGAGAAAAGAGAAAACAGATCAGTTGCTACCTCAATCAAAATGCCATCTTAGATTTGCCACATGTAACAGGTTTACATTTTATTGCCGTTCTAGATTTTTAAACAAAGCATCCAATACAATAATAAGAGAATTACCCATGAGTGGGTGTAAATGAAGCTTCATATTAGGATACTTTGGTATTTCCCATCCATCGGTCAACTGGGGATTTTCATTTAGGAGCGGCTGCCCAAGCTTGTCAATACAAAATTTGGTAACGTATAGGACACTTCCAACAACCTGTCAGAAAAAAAGTATTTTTAAAGTCAAACAATTTTACAGAGCGTTACCATTTAAAGTGGAATTAAACCCATCAATTTAGCAGATTCCCAAAGCAGTCACTTACAAGGTCTGCCATAAATGATAAATATCAGTTGCTTGTGATCTTAACTGAACTGTCATGCCAATAAATGGCTCATAAAATCTGGTCATATGTGAAACACCATGGCAGCTACAGATCAAACAGAGGCCAAGAGGTTAGCTTCCCTGACTATTAAGGGTAGGAGGGTTTAGTACTGTTGGGCATGTGGATTGCCACATATTAGAAAAATCCAATTTAGAAGTTTGCTGGTCTTTACACACAAATATTTGCATCCAGCTGATCTTTTACATTAGGGAATTTTTTTTTTAATATAATATACAAACACTGAATGCATCTTCATTGGAACCCCCATCTTCCTTCAACGAAAAACTTGATGGCTAGAAGGAAAAAAAAAGGGGAAAAAAAAAAAAAACACGATATGAAAACTACAATCTCTCATTAAGATAAAGGTTGTCATTGTGAATTTAATTACGAGATAAGTTACCTGAGGACTAATATTAAACGTTGTTTTTTCAGGGTTCGCCCTCTTCTGTTCTTCATATTTTTGATGCAGGCCTGAAACAAAATCCTCAATTTCTTGACGGAACTGCCTATGAGAAAAAAAAAAAAAAAGTTACCGTTAAAAACCTTTTCTTGGAGTACATCAAAAAGGACAGATGGTATTATGATACGGTTATGCTGCCAACTTTAGATAACTAGACACAGAGAAAAAAAAAAAAAAAAAAACACAAATCACAGGAAAAACTGCAAGAAGAATACAAAACTCTACGAGCTGAAGAAATGGCAACAAGAAAAATAACCTGTCAGGACTAAGGGATTGTCCTGCATGGGTTAAAACAAATTCCTTCAATACAGAAAGCACCAAACTGAGGTCCCACAGAGTCCCAACCACTGAAATATGCATGACCCCTTGTACAAAGGCTTACACCAAGAAATGCAAGGCAATGGGTCTCTGAAAGACCCAAGTGTTAAAATAAAAAAAGACCCTTGACTGTACTCAGGGTCAGACCCTGGTCGACTCAAGAGTGGTTAAAATGCCAGGCTGCAGTCCACAACATAGTTACGAGGATGAAGTTGCCAAGCCCCACATTAGGCAAAAGTACTAAGGTAATACTCCTTCAGCAGGGTAAAAATTACAAAATAAGAAAAATAAAAAGATTGGACTTCAGGTCCAACCGGGAGGATCCATGATTTGCCCACCAACAAGTTTATGATGCCAGAGTCCCACAATCTTCTGGGCCAGGCTGGGGATATCAGAACCACAGATATGCTTTCCTCTTACCTCATCTGCTTCAAAGGATTTAGAAGCTGAAATGGAACTGGTTCCACAGCATCACAAGAGCATGCACCGCAAACGCTTGGGGATCCTTGGTCCTAGATATGACACTGTACAACTTACCAACGGACCTGAGAAAATCTGAACGCCAACTTTCCACGCTAGGAACGTTTTGGAGATCCAATTCTTCCCAAGCAGCCCACTTTTAGTGCCTCCCTTACAAATTATGTATGCCACCGACATGCATTGTTCAACTGAACCCTAACAGTGAGGCCCCCCCAACTTCACCAGCCAATGCAGAAGGGCAAGACAAATGGACCTCAAAGGATATTGACTGGCAAGGACCTCTCCTGCAGTAACCAACTACACTGAATTGATAGATTGTGTCCGCTAAGAAACCTCTTAAAAAAGTTTTGAATTACACTCAACCCCCCCCCCCCCCCGACCATTCTCCTTGGTCCAGCATCCGACGACTTAAGTAGTCCATTTGCCAGTTTCCTACACCCGGAATGTATACGGCCGATAGAGCCGGCACGCTGCGCTCTGCCCACCGCAAGATGTGAGTGACCTCCAATGCTGCAGTTGAGCTTCTTGTTCCTCCTTGATGGTTGACATACACCACCGCCGTGGCGTTGTCCGACTGGATCCTGACTGGGCATCCCTGCAGTCTCTGATCATGTGGAGAGGCACCACCTGATCGCCCGAAGTTCCAGCACATTGATCGGCAGGCAGGATTCTTCCTGCGTCCAGCAACCTTGCGTCGACTGTACACCCCAAACTACCCCCCCAACCAGTCAGGCTGGCGTTCATCGTGATCACAGTCCAGTGAAAAAGGAAGGAACAACTTCCCGGCCTAAAGGGCCAGAGACCTCCATCACCAGGTCAGAAATCATTTGACTAGGCAGCTCATCCGGATTTGACAATACAGAGATGACGGAGATTTGTCCCATCTTGACAGGATCTCCTTTTGCAAGGTGTGGAATTGAGCATACGGTACCGAGGACTCGCATGCAAAAGCGTAGCGACGACCAACTGCAGGATGCCAAGATCTTCACCGCAGCCTGAAGAGAGTCTACAGTTTGAAGGGAGAAAAAAGCTTGCCGCCGAGTTGTCCAAAATCAATCCCAGGTACTCCAGGCGTTGAGTCGGCACCAATACTGACTTCTGGAGATTTAGTACCCAACCAAACTCCCGAAGAGTCTGACTGGCAATCGCCACATCCTCCAATTCTGAGGCGGAATCTGCTCTCAGGAGGAGTTCGCCCAGATAGCCCATGATTGCAATCCCTCATTGCCTCAGTAAGGCTAGAATTGGAGCAAGCACCTTGGTGCCGATGCCAAAAGGGAGCGCTACAAATTGGTAGTGATCGTCCGACTGCAAACCGCAGAAACTTCTGATGCCCGACACATATGGGGACATGCAAGTATGCGTCCTTGATGTCCAAGAATGCCAGAAAATCCCCCGGATGGAGTGCAGCGACCACAGAGCGAACTGATCCCATCCAGAACCTCTGTAATTTTACAAAGGTGTTGAGGGCCTTGAGATCCAGGATTGGACGGACACCGTCCTTCTTTGGGACTACAAACAGATTGGAGTAAAATCCCTGAAACCATCACCCCGTGCATCAGCAGGTCCTGCATTGCCCCAAACAGAGCGTCCCGACGGGCCGGAAGAAGATGAAGGTTTGAAGGAAAGAATCTTTTTGATGGACAAGAAAAACTTGTACCCCGATGAAACCATTTTGCAGACCCACCGGTCAAAAAGAGAGGCCCACCGAGCTGCATACTCTTGAAGGCAACCCCCAACCCGAGAGTCAGGCGGGGGCAAACCTTCATGCTGTCGCAGATTTGTTCGCAGGCTTGTTGCTCTACCAACTCGTGGTGCAAAAATTTGACAACACAATGCTGACCCCACTACCGTGAACATGGGCCACCGCCTCGGCCCTCCTGTCTGCAGGGACCTTAAAAAGCAGGGGTCCCCGCTACCGAAATCGTTGTTACCTTGTTTTAACCTGGATACCGGGGGTTCACAATTGAGGGAGATGTCCATTTTTTGAGAAAAACTCTCCTCAAAAGGAGCGACGGTGATGTGTTTGGGACTAAAAAGGCCCGCTGCGGTCCTTCCCATTACCATGGACACTTGCCTGTCCTGGGCACCCACGATGTCGGCACCCGAAGCCAATCTGTCCCTCGGGTGGAGGCGCCACCATCTTCGGTAAGGGAGTCAGGAAGTGATCACTTTCTGGTTCCCTACAGCATATGCGCAAGTCATGCTGTGCGATCCCACTGGTCCCTGTCTTCTGGGACGTGTCACCCAGAACACAGCCGGAGGAGGCCCCGGACGTGGCGTAGGTCACCGCGGCAAACCTATGCCCGGAAGTGGGAGCAAATACCTGGATTACACAGGTATCTGCTCCCCTCCCCCCTAAGCCATGCCGTTAGATGCGGTTTAGCATTGTCCTGCTAAAGTAGGCAAGGCATTCCCTGAAACTGTATATTGATGGGAGCATATGCTACTCTAACACCTGGATATATCTTTCAGAATTGCTAGTGTCTTTGCAGATGTGCAAGCTGCCCATTCCATACACACTAATGCACCCCCATACCATCAGAGATGCAGGCTTCTAAGGACACACTCCTTTTTAGTCTGGAGTACACAGTGCTCATAGTTGCCGAAAACTAGGTAATTTTTTTTTATTGCTAGAACAGAACAGTTTTCCACTTTGCAACAGGCCATTTAAATTAATTTTGGCCCAGAGAAGACGGCAGGGTTTCTTTATCATGTTCAAATATAGCTTCTTTGCATGATAGAACTTTTCAATTCCTGACTTACAATTTTCGATGGCACAGCAACAGTGTTCACAGACAGCAAATTTTTGGAGAATTTGCAAGTCTATGCAGTGATGTCCATCACAGAATCACAACTTTTTAATGCAGTGCTGCCTGAGGGCTCAAAGATTAGACATCCAATATTACATTTTGGCCTTGTCCCATGTGGAGACTTCTCCAGATTCTCAGAATCCTTTGACATGATGTACTGTATATGATTTATTGCAAGTCTTTGCAATTATACACCGGAGATACATTATTCTGAAAATTGTTCAACAATTTTTAGATGCATACAAGAAAGAGTCACCGCTCAGCCATGAATAAGCACTGATCTTGTGCGAAACGTCGGCTGTTCCCCTGTTCCTGTTTTTATGATTTGGTGATGTATTTGCTGTTTATTTGAATAAAAGACAACCTGGACGTTTTTTTTGGAGTGCGGCTATCCATCTTTCATCTAATTTTTAGATGCAGTTTTTCACAAATTGGTGAACCTCTGCCCATTTTTACTTCTGAGTCACCGAAAATCCAAGTTGCTCTTTTTTTAACCCAATCTTACTGTTCTGTTGCCAGTTAACCTAATTAGTTGCAAAATGTTCTTCCAGCTCTTCACTATTTGTATTGCTTACTTTACCAGATTTTTGTATCCCTGTCCCAACTGCTGCCATCAAATGTAAAAAAAAAAAATCCTAATTTGTTCATTAAAATTAGTACGTTTTCTCAGTTTAAACATTTGATCGGTTGATAGGTGAATAAAATATGGATGAGATTTGTAAATTGCATTTGGTTTATGTGTATTTTACAGTCTAATTTTTTGGAATTGGGGTTGTACATGTAATAAAAACACAGTCTATAGCTTGCCTTTAATCAAATTAAAAAAGCCACTTACTTTGAAATAGCATGATTCATGAAAAGAATCTGTAACATTGGTCCATCAAACTTGTCCTCAAATAAGCCACTAAAAACAAGAAACACAGCAACAATTACAGAGGATAGCAAGGTGAGCCATCTATAAATACAGCAAGTCTACCAAAGATTTAGTTTCCAAAAATTATGCAACATAGCTTTAGGAAAAACTGATACTTTATTTTTGCAGAAAGAGGTAGGGTTTATTTTGTTATCAAAGCTAGCTTTTTTACTATAAATTCATAAATTTGGATGCAAACTGCATAGGTTTGTGTATCACTGCCCAAGTGCGCGCATATGCTTGTTCTCACAGGTAAATATGAAATAGACATTATATATGCTTAGATCCAGACAGAAAGCAAGCAGAAGGCGTTTTACCTCAATGCTTGCTGGCCACTGGTGCCCAACCCGCGGAGCCCTCAGATGTGGCCCGCAACTTTCTGCTCTGGGATAGTGGGTCGGGAAGCCCAGATCAAAGGTTCCCGACCCACCAAAGAGCATCAGTGTTGCAAATGGAGCCAGCTGTAGAAGAAGAAAGTGGCTGTAAAGCAGAGCTGCATAAGCCAATGTTCCCTGAACAGTGCTGGCTCCTGTCACAGGCAAAGTGATACCAAATGCCTGGGACAGCAACAGCCATCAATACTTGAAAGCCTTATTAAAAAGGTTATTACAAAAAAAAAAAAAAAAAAAAAAAAAAAATTAATTTTGCCGCCAATGAACAGATTTAATACATTACAACAAAAAAAAAAAACGGAACAAGCAAAACACTGTACATACAGAAATATGCATACCTTGGCCACGAAAACATTTTTCTCTTGAGCTCTTGATGTGCAAGTAATGTTAGGGGAAATAAGAACTTTTTTTACAACAGCAACTCAATGTAAAATACATTACAATGCAGTACAAGGAGCATACTTCTATACCAGTCAATGTGACATTTGCTTCAGGTTACCCTTCTAGTGCGGTTTAACCACTTAAGCCCCGGACCAATATGCAGCTAAATGCCCAGAGGTGTTTTTACAATTTGGCACTGTGCTGCTTTAACTGGTAATTGCGCGGTCATGAACTGTTGTACCGAAACAAAAAATTTGCATGCTTTTCTTCCCACAAATAGAGCTTTCTTTTGGTGGTATTTGATCACCTCTGCGGTTTTTATTTTGTGTGCTATAAACAAAAACAGAGCGACAATTTTGAAAAAAAAGCAATATTTTTTTTTACTTTTTTCTATAATAAATATCCCCCAAAAATATATATAAAACATTTTTTTCCATAGTTTAGGCCTATACGTATTCTTCTACATCTAAAAAAAAAAAAAAACCACACACACACACACACACACACACACACACAATAAGCTTTTATCGGTTGGTTTGCGCAATTTATAGCGTTTACAAAATAGGGGGTAGTTTTATTGCATTTTTATAAATTAAAAAAAAAATTTTTTACTACTAATGGCGGCGATCAGCAATTTTTTTGGTGACTGACATTATGGTGGACACTGACGATTTTGACACATTTTTGGGACCATTGTCATTTTCACAGCAAAAAATGCATTTAAATTGCATGGTTTATTGTCAAAATGACAGTTGCAGTTTGGGAGTTAACCACAGGGGGCGCTGAAGGAGTTATGTTTCACCTAGTGTGTGTGTTTACAACTGTAGGGGGGTGTGGCTGTAGGTCTGACATCATCGATTGTGTCTCCCTATAAAAGGGATGACACGATCGATGACGGAGCCACAGTGAAGAACGGGGAAGCCGTATTTACATACGGCTCTCCCCGTTCCTCAGCTCTGGGGAGCGATCGCGAGGAGGTGGCTAGAAACGAATGGTCCCCGATTGGACACCCGTCTAGGCAGGGACGTACGGGCACGTCCTTCTGCCTGTCCGTGCCATTCTGTTGACGTATATTTACATGCGGCGGTCATTAAGTGGTTAAATTACAGGGACTGATTTACCTGCAGTGAAATGTCTGGTGGATAACAATGAATATGCAACACAAACCCAAATGCAACCATCACCTATGCTTATAATTTATCCTAAGGCTTCTATGGATGTGTGACTACCTACATTATAGTAAACCAGTTGCAAACCTGGTCAAACTTTATATTTAAATTGTTTTTATTCTTTTCTCATAGAAAAAATCTTTACAAACTTTTTAAAAAATCAACATCTCACATATAATTCATAGATTCTTCATACATAAAAACACACTTTAACATATACATACATACATAAAAATATTTGTGTGGGTACACGGCTAGATCCATCCTTGTAATCCTAAATTTATTATGGGGCTTGTATTATATCTTAGCACCTTTTTATTTCCTATTCTACCTCTCCTGTTATTGACAGACCTCCTAGGGATAAAGAAATCATCTACCCGAGATATACACACACCTTAGTTTACACTCCCATCTATCATAATAAGAGGGGGGGAAGGGAGGGAGAGAGGGAAGGGAGGGAAGAGAAGAAGAAAGGAGAAAAAAAAAAAAAAAAAAAAAGGGGGGGGGGGGGGAGAGGGAAGAGGGAGTGTAAGGTGGGGGGAGGTTGGGGGGGAAAGATACGGGGACGAGTAGGACCATCTAGGTGTTTTCATGCTTTCAAACTTTAAATGAAATAAAAAATAGGATTTTTTTGTACTCACCGTAAAAGTCTTTTCTCTGTCCTCCATGGACAGACACAGCCTTCTCAAGTCTTGACATATGGGTTATGTTCCTGTTCATATGAGAGGACTAGGCAGAACATGTTAGATATTTAAATACATGTTACTTTGAGAGTTGAACCGCCCTGCCCAGGGGGCAGTCCCTCCGGACATAACCCTCGTCCCTGCAGCCTCAGTTCGTAACAAGCAGTACAAACCTAAAAAGGAGTGGTGGGTGTGGTGTCCGTCCAAGGACGACAGAGAAAAGGATTTTTCGGTGAGTACAAAAAAAAAATCCTATTTTCTCTTATTGTCCATGGACGGACACAGCCTTCTCAAGTCTTGACAAGTGGGACGTCCCCAAGCAGTGTCAAAAAAACGAGGGGTGTCCTCTCTAAATGGGAAGAGGAGCTCGGCTCTACCTTCACCGACACCCAGAGGGAGAGGATTCTCCACTTTGCTCAGAAATCCTCCATAGCTACTAGAGTTCAGGAGACATGTTATAAAATCACGACCAGATGGTACAGAGTGCACGCTGCCCTGCATCGTTTTTTCCTGCAGGTTTCCAACCTGTGTTGGCGCTGCGGTGGGGACGATGCTGCACATCTTTTGGGCCTGTCCCAAGCTCTCCCCTTTCTGGCTCGAGGTGACCCGTATGATTGAACACTCAACTGGTGCTTCCTTGGGGGGAACCCAGTGGCCTGTCTGCTTCATCTATCGGAGTGACCTGTCAAATATATGGCCTCTCTCAATATCCAGCTCTTGAACGCTGCCAAGGCGTGCATTACCCTCTTTTGGAGATCGGAGAATCCCCCGGCTAAGTCCCTGTGGTATGCAAAAGTTAATGAACTCAGAAATATGGAAGATATCACTGCCACCCTGCATAATAGGGAGGAGGCCTTTCGGGAGACCTGGAAGACCATGGACTCACTTTACGTATACGGACGCTTACCTCTAGGAGGTGGCACAGTCTGTCTGAACGTGGTGGGCGTTTCCCGTCTCCCGGTCGAAGTGTTCTGTTCTATCCTGCTGCCATTTCTCTTCTGTTCCTCCCCTCACCCTTTGTTTCCCCTTAGGCCCTTGTCCCTTTCTTTTCCCCTGTCTCTCCTCCCCGCCTCTTGTCCAAACATGGGCGGTTTGTCCGATGCTGAGCATATCCTGTTGCGCATTACTCTCTCGGATGCCCCGTGTTTGGAGTTTGTACCCTCTCCGCCAATGGGTTGCTTTGCTTCCCATGCAGCCATAAAAATAAAAATATTTAATTATCGTTTGTGTATAATTTTACGCACTGCAGTTAGCTCTAGGTCATATGTATCATGGTTGGGATGCTTATACAGCTGTGCACTCTGCCATTATTTAGGCCCTGAGCCCTTGACCGTTTGCCTTCTTGCTGTGCTAGGCCGGCCTATCTACATCTGTTCCCTCTCTGTTGTAATCATTTTTCTTTTTGACCATATGTATTCATGCCATCTGTTCTTTGCAATGTATACCTGCCATTTGTGGCGATTGTCAACTGTATTTTGTTCAATAAAAGTTTGAATTTAAAAAAAAAAAAAAAAAAAAAAAAAAAAAAGGGTGGGAACGGTATCCGTAAAAAACAAAACTTCACGTAGCGCAACCTCTCCAGGATGTTCCGGCCGAGGACGGAAGTACAATGTCCTCATTAAGGCCAAAACCACCTTCGGAAGAAAGGAAGGTTGCGGGCGCAACACCGCCTTATCCTTATGAAGGACCAAGTATGGCGACTTGCAAGACGAGGTCGCCAATTCAGAGACACGTCTGACAGACGCAACGGCCACTAAAAAGGCCACCTTCTGAGATAGTGTCAAGAGAAATCTCTGATGTTTTCAAGGGAGGTTTCTGAAGAACCGAGAGCACCAGATTCAAATCCCGAGGAAGAGGTGATTTAATAGGGGGGGGGGGGGGGGGGGGGGGAGTACATGACGAACCCCCTGCACAAAATGTACTTACCAGAGAATGAGCCGCCAAAGGCTGCTGAAAGAACACAGCCAAGGCTGAAATATGTCCTTTAATGGTGCTTAAGGCAAATTTTTTAAACTACTCCTCACTGTAAAAACAGCAGGACCCTGGAAACCAAAAATGTTCGTGGACGCCACCCCATCTCTTCGCACCTAGAGATGTAGGCCTTCCAGGTGCGATGGTAGATCTTCCTGGAAGACTTCCGTGCCCTCAATATAGTTGAGATGACCGAGTCTGAAAGACCTCAGTCCCTTAGTACCCGGCTTACAACAGCCATGCCGTTAAAGCCAGCGACTGTAAAGCAGGATGAAGTATGAGACCTTGAGATAGAAGGTCCTCCCGTGTTGGCAGCCACCACCAGGCGCACAAGAAATGCGTACCAATCAGGAGCTATCAGAATCATCGGTATCCCTTCGGCCTCCACTCTGCAAAGCAGCCGAGGAAGCAACTTCAATGGGGGAAAAGGCATAAATTAGCCGATACTGACCCCATGGGGCCACCAACGCATCCGACGTGTCTGCCCAGGGATCTTTGGACCTAATCACGAGCCTCGACACTTTGCAGTTTAGGCGAGAGGCCGGGAGATCCACGTCTGGTGTACTCCACCTCTGACAAAGGAGTTGAAACACCTCCGGATGCAATGACCATTCTCCTTGGTCCAGCTGAGGAGAACTGAAAAAAAACTGGAGAATTGTGCCGTGGGCCGTTCAGGAAGCCAGCACTAGAGGCCAAAACAAACTCCAAAATGGCCGCCAGACGCCTCAGAAAAAAGGGCGCAACCACAAGAAAATGGCCGCCTGCAACAACAACCTGCGCCACAGCAAGATGACCGCCAATGGTAAAATACAATGGAAAGCAGCAGGCACACTAAAAATGGCGTTGGCACTGACAAAATGGCGCCTGAGCACCACGATATGGACGCGAAGGCCGAGGCATGGACTTCCCAGAGGCAAAGCACCCCCCACAGAAAAACGGGCCCAGACACCCCACCACTGGGACCCGGAGTGCCCCCACAGGTACGCCCCGGTCGCAGCGAGCCCCGCTAGAGCAGAAGGGGGAAATATGACATAGCAGGGAAAGGGAGGACAGGAGAACCCCCTATCCCAGGAATGGGCAGCTGTTTCCACCTGCAGGGGCAGGAGGAACCGTACTTACCCGTCAATGCAAGGATCTGCTGGTGCGACCCTGACAGACATACAACTGAGTTGGAGTAGCTGTCGGGCCCTGTCCACCGAGACAGCAAGCAGCCCAGTCATATGTGGACCCTGGAGCAAAAGCTCACCGGCCGACCCGGTGGGGCATGTCGTGGCCAACCCAGCGTGTAGCTAAGGACTGCTCACGCTCGCTGGCCGGACTGGAGAGACTACAAGGACGTATATAATCCAGCCTGTCACCCAGCCGACAGTTTATAGAAGAATCGCAAAAAAAAAAAATTTCTTCAGGACTCTGGGCCCAAAGGGAGCCACGTCCTCTGCTAGGCAGGAAAAAAAAATCAAAAACGAGCTGCTGACTGCAGGGCGGAGGGTTATGTCTAGAGGGACCGCCCCCTGGGCGGGGCTGTTCAACTGTTTAAAGTAACATTTAAATATCTAACATTTTCTGCCTAGTGCTCTCCTGTGAACAGAAACATAACTCATATGTCAATACTTGAGAAGGCCGTGTGCGTCCATGGACGATAAGAGAAAAATAGTTGTCTACAACATAGACCTGCACAATCATTAAAAAATAGTGATCTCGATTCAACCCCCCCCTGACATCTCCAATGCAGAGTTTCCCGATTCTGTCTCAAGTGGAGAGACTTGGGGATCTTTCACACATGCGGACCATATGTCCGCTTTTTCATCCATCCGTTTACAGATGAAAAAGGGACATAAATTGATCCCTATGATATTCCATCATCCATGATTTTTTCAGCTGCTGCATATTTGGAAAGGGCAAGGACTTAAACGCAAAAAACGGTGCCATTTTTTTTTTTTATTCAATATACTTCAATGGAGAATCTGCAGAAAAACGTGTAATGCATTTTTGCGGCAATTTGTGTTTTGTTATCTGCCCAACAAATTGGGCAAAAAAATAAATAAAATGCAAATTACAGCAACATTTTTTTTTTTTAAGGCCATTAACCGATCAAAACAATCGGCCAACTAATTGATTATGAAAATAATCGTTCGTTGCAGCCCTAATCACATAACAAAAATGTATATATAAAGTGTTGCACGTAAATATATATCGTTCAGCGAGTCCAGGTGTCACTATAATAGTTCATTAACAGCAGACATATGGAAAAAAGTATCTTGGTTGCCACAATCACCAGCAGGTTCCTCCACCTTGTGAATAGTGGATGTGCTCTAACCAGTGTTGATCACCTATTACAAGGGGGGGAGGGGATCAAGAGGCGCTCATATATACTGTCACAAGAGATGTTTACATTCCTTGTGACAGCAATAACAGTGATAAAAATAAAAAGTAAAATGACAGTGTATACATTTTTTTATTTTTAAATGTACAAAATATCGGTATCTTATCAGCACCAAGAAATGATGTTAGTCGATCCCTAATTTCTATGGATTATAAATTAGGTGATTGGAAGACAGGGCAGGAGTCGCTTTAACTGACAATTGTGCGGTCGTGCAACACTGTACCCAAACAAAATTTGTGTCCTTTTTACCCACAAATGGGGCTCACTTTTGGTGGTATTTGATCACCACTGCGGTTTTTTTTTTTGCGCTCTAAACAAAAGAGCGAAATTTGAAAAAAATAATAATTTTGCTTTAATATCCCACATTTTTTTTTTTTTTTTTTTTTTTAAAAACCCATTTTTTCTCTCATCAGTTTAGGTCGATATGTATTCTACATATTTTTGTGAGAAAAAAAACCGCAGTAAGCGTAGATTTGTTGTCCACAAGCTGCATTCTCGGGTTCCCCTGTGGGACAGGAGAGCTGAGAGAATAGCTGAAGGCGGCGGCGACGTCCCCTCCCACTGCTTGTAAAAGCAGTCTAGCGGCCAAAAGCTGCTAGGATTGCTTTTACATGAAAGCCGACCACCAGCTAAATAAAATGATACAAAGATGATGCCTGCAGGTTTCGGCATTATTCCGGTATAACACTCAATGTCCAGCGACATACCAGTACGTTGCTGGTCATTGTTGGGTGTGTGTGTGTGGTTTTTTTTATGCTGCCTGTGGGCTGAACAGATTCCTCCATTCATGTTAATTGATGTGGATTAAGAAATCTCTGGCAGAAAAAAAAGGTGTGGTATGCCCACCATTAGAATACTGCCCTGCATCCACCCACTAATGATGACAAAAAGACAAAAGGAGGTAGCCCTTGGACTTTGAATGAGGTGAAAGGTTTAGCCAATGTTCACAGCGAACATAGACAAAATCAATTTATAATTTTCTAAGTGTTATGTAAAAGAGCGGCAACAACAATGATTGTGAGTTACCCGGCATTATAGCCAAATGTACACAGCACAGATGAAAGTAAATGTATAAAGATTACAAAATGTTATACATCAATGAGCAACAATAAAACTTGAAAGTTGCTGGGCCAGTGGATACACATAAAATAAGGAAATAAAATGTACATGCATATAAACAGGGAAATATGTAGACATAATGCAGACAATAATACCCAGCATGTACAGGCATTAAACAAGCATCAATAAAGCCCTACTAGTTTCACGAGACCCTGCTCGCTTCTTCAGGGGCAGATGCATGAATGTTGCATCAATAGGCTGAAATTAATTGCCAAATACTGGATATCAGGATGGCGGCTGTGTAGTGCATCCAGCTCGGGAGCTGAGGAGACGGAGCAAACAAAAGCCAGGGGAACATCCGTAGGATCAGCATGGTCTGGATGGGGGTATTTCTCACTGCAGTCTCCACTAAGCCCCTTATATTCATGTCTAGAAAAAATCAGTTTGTTCTTAGAGATGTGACCGCTCTATCCAACCATCAAGTTGTGAAACAAAGTTCCAGCCGTGCTGAACGTCCAGATATGCCCACAAGGGCCCGAAGGCTACGCCCCCAGCATCGTGTACGGGCGGTGATGTATAGGCGTCAGCAAGACGTCCACCGCCAAAGGGGGTGCGCAACAATTGTTGCCGACGCTCTGTTACACAACACTTTGAAAATAATAGATTTTTGTCTCATTGTTCGCTGTGAACATTGGCTAAACCTCTCTCACCTCATTCAAAGTCCCAGGGCTACCCCTTTTGTCTGTGTGTACTACTAGGGATGGAGGTGTCAGAGGGGTCACACACCAGACCTTTATTTTCTTTTTATCACTTCTAATGATGGGCATACATACATGTTTTTTTTTTTCTTTTTCGTTTTTTTGCACAGTAATAGGTACTCTTTATGGAGAGATCGGGGGTCTATACATGTTCAAAACGTCAAGATCTACATTTTTGAATACTTTCTTTTTTTAAACTGGTGCCTTTAAGAGTGACGTCATGGCGTCCACGGCAACTCATGTAGCCAGAGGCCACAAACCTGCAAGGAAGGCCAGGTGAAGATGGAAGTCCTCCGCGGTGACAGCGCAACTCTGGAGGACTTAAGTTTTAACCACTTTGAACCGGTAAACAATATGGATGGGATAGGTATTCCTCAATTAAAAATTGGGGAGAAGATGGAGTATCTGGGCATCGTGGTAACACGTAACCCAGAACAATTTATAAATAATAATCTAGCGCCACTTCTGGGTAAATTTAAACGTAAAGCGGATATATGGGGACATTTGCCACTATCGGTGGCCGGCCGTAGCAATCTTATTAAAATGATATGGATGCCACAATTGCTTTATATACTCCACAACTCCCCAGTATGGATTGACAATCTATGGTTTAAAAAGATAGAGACCCTCTTTAGGACCCTAATTTGGAAAAAGGGAAAAGCAAGGATTAGTCTCCGAACGTTGCAATTACCAACAAACAGAGGAGGGCTAGCGATTCCACACCCTTATTGCTACTTTCTGGCGGCGCAGTTGCAGCATATGGGGGGGTGTAGCATAGAGGGGGGAGGAAACGCAAGCGGGAAAATGATATTAAGAGGGTCTCCTCATAGATCTGTGATAGAGACTTTAGAGGCCAACTCTTTTGCGGTGAAAAACCCAACAGTAAAGATGATGGTAAGAATATGGCAAGCAGGAAAACTAGCTTTGGGCTATATAGGACTTACAGAATACTCCCCATTATGGGAAAATAATAATTTAAAAGAAATACTGGCTATGGGAAAATTAAAAGAATGGGAGAAACGTGGGATAACCAGAGTGGCACAACTGTATACAGGTTGTACATTAAAACTCTTCTCAGAGCAAAGTAGTGAATATAGCATTCCAAACTCCATGTTTTTTACCTATTTGCAGGTCAGACATGCATTACAAGCCCAATTTAAAGTACAGCCGGTAAGATGGCAAAAGCTCACGCACCTCCAAAGATTAATTAAGACGGGGGTTCTGAAAGGTCTTATTTCAGAACTGTATGAACGGATCAGTGATCAATTAATAGGAAGAGAGAAGCTGAGCAGGAAAAAACAGAGGTGGGAGGAGGATATTGGACCTATAACTAGTGACCAATGGGATAGGATACTGGAACTGGGGACAGTGGTCTCATTAGCCCCGTCACAACGGGTCTCTCATTTATATCTCCTCCACAGGGTCTATTATACCCCCAAGAAACTATATGGATTTGGATGGAAGTCTGATGATAAATGTCCCAGATGTCAAAACACAGGGGACCTCATCCATATGATGTGGAAATGCCCAAAACTGCATAGATATTGGGTTAAGATTCTGGACATCATAAATGCAACCTTTGGAATCACTCTGGAACTTGAAGCCAGAATTTGCCTATTAGGATGCATTGAGGAGAGAATGGGGCAGAGGGATATATTAGAAGCAGTGATAAGATGCCTGTTCCAGGCGAGGAAATTAATAGCACTAAAATGGCAAGCACAAAATCCACCCACAGTAGAGGAATGGTTCAACGTAATGAACATCACAGTTGGGAAGGAAAGGGGAACATGGATTAGACGCGGTAACCTTAAAAAGTTTAATGCCATATGGGAGCACTGGTTAAGTAAACTAGGCTGCTCACTTTAATTTAAGGAAAGATGGGGAAAGAATAACCTAAGGGAAAGAACAGAACTAAAAACGTGTATGCACTTTAAAAGGAGGATAGGAGGGAGGGAGGGGAGGGGTGGGAATGCGATAGATGGATATTTTTAGCTTTTGCAACTAATTTTTTGTATGCACATAAAACGCACTGAGTATAAAATATGGATTTGTATTTTTCTGTTGTATTTGGATGAAAACAATAAAAAATATTGGAATTAAAAAAAAGTTTTAACCACTTTAAAACAAGGCTTTTTTTTTACATTTGTTGTTCACAAGTAAAAATAAATCAGTTTTTTTTTTTGCTAGAAAATTACTTAGAACCCCAAGCATGTTTTTTTTTTTGTTTTTTATAGCAGAGACCCTAGAGAATAAAAATGGCGGATGTTATATCAGTATATTTGTTCAGCAGTGTTTCAAACGCAATTTGTGGGAAAAATACACTTTAACTGGACTGCCCCGTGTACTTTTACCAGCAGGGAAGCCCGGCTGCACAAAATCACATGCCTGTTTGATTCTCATGCACCGTCCCCGAAGTGAGCAAATTAGTTTCAGAACCGATCAATGTGCAGCTCCAGGCCAAAAATGTATGGCCTGAACCTGCTGATCAGTTGACAAATGGCAGAATGTCCTGTGCAATGTTAACACATGCACAGGAAATGATGCAATCTCCTCTCCTGGAGCCCTTTTCGGCTCCAGTGTGATAGGCGAGGGCATAAGACAGTGAGTACAAGCACTACACAAAGGTAAGCATATTTCATCCCTTAATCGCCCCCCCTCCCCGTTACCCCTTTTACTCTGTCAGTGTCACCAAGTACAGTGTACTGATTATTGTATTGGTGTCACTAATGAGTCCAAATAGGGGTGCAACGGATCAAAAAAACTCACGGATCGGATCAGGAGTCACGGATCGGATCATTTTCGGATCAGCAAAAAAAAAAAAAAAAAAAGGGTCCGTTTTCATTGGTCCAAAAGAAATATATATATATATATATATATATATATATATATATATATATATATATATATATATATATATATATATATACATACATACATATATACATACATATATATATATATATATATATATATATATATATATATACATACATACATACATATACACATATATACATACACACATACACACACACACACACACATACATATATATATGTATATATATATATATATTTTGCTGTAAAAACATCAAGATAGTACCTTTAACAAGTCCCAAACAGCCTCACCTGCTTCCTCTTTATAATCCAACCCTGAATTTGCTCTCCCCCCCCCCCCCCTCCTCTCACACCAGTGCTTCACTGTCTCCAAGTCTGCTTGCCAGAGCCCTGTGCACAGCGTGACACGCCTCCCCGGGGAGGCGGGGAGGCGTGTCACGCTGGGCTCTGGCAAGCAGACTGGGTGGAGCAAGATGCTCCGGAGCTAGGCCGAAGCCGGGGACTTTCCTAGGCCTAGGCTCCGGAGCGCTCCGCGGATCGCGGAGTGTGCCGATCCGAACGGGGTGGCCCGTTCGGATCACGAATCGGTGACGATCCGTTGCACCCCTAAGTCCAAATAGCATAGGCAGCAGTCCCAGATAGGTTCAGGATACTTGCCATGTATTCCCTGCCGCCCAGAGCATGATGGGGCAGTGACTTCACAAAGGGCAGAATCTCTGGATGACCATGTCTATAAAAGAACCGGCAGAGAGAAGATTGGAGGAAGAACCAACAGAGGCAGACTACAGCAGATACAAGAACCAAAGGAAGAACTGGCAGCGGAAGAAGAGCGCAGCGAGGAAGACATCAGCGCGGCCAGAAGATGAAGACATCACCAGACGGAGAAGAGATGCTGGAGCTGCTTTAATAAGAGGACTTTGTCGAAAACCTGTGTGCTGGTTTTATTTTTGTACCTTACCCATAAGCACCCGCCCATGCTGAGGGCATATGACCTGGTTTGCCCCCCCCCCCGGACCATACCAGGCCACATGCCCTCAGCATGGGGGGGGTGCACAGAGCCCCACCTTCCCAAAATCCCCCCCGCGCTGAAGGCACGTGGCCTGGCATAGTCCAGGAGGGGGGCATGTTCGCTCGGCCCCCCACTTTCTTGACCTGCCAGGCTGTGTGCTCGGATAAGGGTCTGGTATGGCTTTTTTGGGGGGACCCTACGCAGTTTCTTATTTCACATTTTGGCGTGGGGTTCCCCTTTAAAAAATCCTCAGAGCACAAGTCGCATGCCAAAGTCAGATCAGTTAAGAAGATGATCCAACTTAAATGATATTTAATGGGCTGAAGCAGTGGTGTATTAAGGTTTTGTGCTGCCCTTGGCCAGACTAAACTCGTGCCCCCCTCCCCAATTTAGAGTTGAAAATATGTTTATTGGAAATTTTGACATATCAAACAGAAAAAGGATAATAAACATTAGAAGGCACAGTCCGCATACAGTCACAATAATGATTGGAGGGAAGAGTCAGCCAAGTGGCTATCGCCTACAACTAGACTCTCACCAATAAGCATAACAATAGACATGGCAACAACTGTATATAAAATGAACCAATAATAAAGGAAATTATGCGTGACCACTAAGGTCTCTTTTTAGTGGAGCTGCGACTGTAAACTACGGTATTGATACAAAAAGAAAAAAAAAGGGGGGGAGGGGAAAAGAGAAAAAAAAAAAAAACGAAAAAAGGAAGAGAAGAGGAACAAGAGTGTAGAGAAAGTTGAAATGAGAAGAGAGAAGGAGAGAGAAAGAGGAGAGAGGGGGGAGGCGAAAGAGACAGGTAAGAGGGGATTTGAAGGGGGAAGTGTGGGCTGCCGACAGGGCAATCTAGAGGGAGGGTGAGGGAGGGTGTATCTACGGTGGAAGATCCCGCATTGGGGCCCCAACCCGTCCCGGGGTATAAAACATTACACCAACGATCATGTTGCGGGAGACAACATGCTCAACAACGTATCAGACGAAGAGAAGTGGAGCCAGGTGAGCCACAGCTGTTTATATTTCTTGTAGGTATCATTGTCCAGAGCTAACATCGCCTCCATTCTCATAGTGTCATTCATAATCGAGACCCAATGTGACAAGGGAGGAGTGGTGGTCAACTTCCAGTAGGAAGGTGCCCCTCCCCAATTTAAATAGGGCCCATCCCTTCCAGTCAAGACCACACCCCTTTTAAGAACCACCCTTTCAACTTGATAGGGAGGATGACAGAGGGATGCCACATCTTAATTTGGGGTGAGAAGGGGGGGGATGTGTGCAGGCGGTGCTTTGGGTGGAGAGAGGACATGTGCAAGAGTGGGGGGGGGGGGGGGGTGAGCGAGAATCGGACCCCCCCCCCCCAGCACATACCTTCTCCCTTCCCAAAGCACATGTTCCCTTACCCCCACCACTCCATGTGTGTGCGCGCGCATCTGTTTTCTGCCTGCCACCCGCCCCCCACCTTCCCGCCAGGGCTGTGGAGTCGGAGTCGAGGAGTCGGGGGAAATTTTGGGTACCTGGAGTCGGAGTCGGCAAACAATGCACCGACTCCGACACTAAATTTAGATTGGAATAAAAAAAAAAAAAAAAGCAAGTTTAAATGTCCCAATTCACAAAAAGTTATAATTAATGACTTCTCTACTGTAAGAATAAAGACCAATGCATGCAGTGCCTCACGTAACCGCAAAACGTACACGTTAAGTGACCGCGAAGAAGCATGCTTTTCATGTGCTTCACTATATGGCACGCAACGCACAATTAGGAGCTGCAATACTTATACTTTCCATAGTGTTGTGTTCTGCTTTTACAGGGAACGCAGCATCCATGTGTAACCTAGCCTCTCACTGATAAGGGATTAAATAAATATGTTTTTTTGCAGGACTAGAGAGTGAGACACTTGTATAAGTGAAGGGAATGGAGGGCCAATAGTTCAAGACTGAAGCTGTAAACCATTGGAAAAACTGCTGTCATTTAGCTAAGGCTATAAAAACTTTAAACTCCGATTGTTAGCTTAAACTTTAAACATGACTATGGGATTCTCCTAGGAAAATCATGTTTTAGAATAAATGCCCCTTCCTTTGTCTTTGTCTTTTGCTTAAACTGTGCAATACAGTAGACTGTTGGCTTCCCAGCCAGTAGTCCTGTGGTAGGTTGCGTTTCTTTCCCTCAAGGAATGTATAAATACATTCGCATATTAATACAGAGGAGTCGGAGTCGAGGAGTCGGAAGTACATAAAACTGAGGAGTCGGAACATTTATCTACCGACTCCACAGCCCTGCTTCCCGGTTACCGTATCCCCCTGACTGCACACAGTAAACAGACCAGCAGCGCGGCTCTCAACAAAGTGGTGTTGCTCCTCCTGGGTGTGTACACAGAACATTGGAACCGAGGAGTGTGTGCGGCTGTCAGTGGGGAGAGAGAGGTTGGCTGCGGGAAAGCCGCTTGCGGGACCCTGGCTGACAGATGTCCCGGATGCCCCCGCTAGCACATCCCTGTCTGGTCAGTTACCAGAGCTTAGTGCCGTAACTCGTAGCACTGAGCTCTGGAATGCAGATAATTTGCATGGAAACAAATATTTTCTAATTTAAAACTACTCTATTCCTCAACATTGGCATTACGGAAAAGAAAGGGATGCGGTCATATTGGTCCACTGACTCCATTCATCATATGCCCGTGTTCGGATGCCATGGCCAGGTCTAGATACGAGCAAATATTGCTGTTGATGCACTTCAACAATGAACCATCATCCTCGGGGTGACCCTGAATATGATCAGCCTTGCTTACACCCCAACAAGCTGTATGCATAGATGAGTCCCCGATTAAGCTTTCTGGCTGCCTTGTTTGCAAACAGTTTATCCCCAGCAAGCGTGTCAGATATGGGGTCAAAATGTATAATCAGTATATGCTTTCATGCAAAAGCAATCCTATTGCTAAAAGTAATCCCTTTAAGCTAACTGGCTGAATTGCTACCTTTTCCTTTTCTCTTCCTTCTATTCAAACCCCCTCCCCTCTTCCCCTCCTCTTTCTTTCCTTTTCCTCTTTCCCACCTGAATTTTTGTGACAAAAGCAATCCTAGCAGCTATTTGGCCGCTAGACTGCTTTTACAAGCAGTGGGAGGGGATGTCACCGCCGCCTTCCGCGGTTCTCTCGGCTCTCCTGTCCCACAGGGGAACCCGAGAATGCAGCTTGTGGCCAAGCGTCCAATTTGTCCTCCGCAATAGTGTAGTCCCAATAAAAAAATAAAAATCACAAATCTATGCCCTATTTTGTAGACGCTATAACTTTTGTGCAAACCAATCAATACAGGCTTATTGTGTTTTTTTTACCAAAAATATGTAGAATACATATCGACCTAAACCAATGAAAACTTTTTTTTTTTAAATGTGGGATATTATAGCAAAAAGGAGATTGTTTTTGTTTCAAAAAATTGTCGCTCTTGTTTATAGCGCAAAAAATAAAAAATAAATAAAAAAACTGCAGGAGGTGATCAAATACCATCAAAAGAAAGCTCCATTGGTGAAAAAAAAAAAAAAAAAAAAAAAAGCTAAACTTTGTTTGGGTACAGCGTTGCACGACCGCACAATTGTCAGTTAAAGTGACTCTTGCCCGGTCTTCCAACTCCTTCCCCCCTTCAACCACCTAACTATAACCCATAGAAGTTAGGGATCGACCAACAGTGTTTTTGGTGTCAATACCGATATTTCCGCCACCTCTCCCGCCAATATTTTGTACATTAAATTTATTTTATTTTTTTAAATAAAGTGTATACACCTGTCATTTTACTTATTTTTATTTTTTTTTATCACAGTTATTGCTGTCACAAGGAACATAAACATCTTGTGACAGCAATAGGTACTCTCTATGGAGAGATCGGGGGGTCCATACGTGTGCAAAAGGTCAAGATCTGCGTTTTTGAATACTTAATTTTTTAAAACTGGTGCCTTTAAGATGCCAGTATTCCAGGAAATGTCATGACATTGCTTCCGGACTAGATCCAAACAAAGCATTGGCATTGATCAGGTCTTCGGACATGCTGGCTGGTTGCGAGCAACAGAAGGGGAGGGGGAATGTCCCCTCCCGCTGCTTGTAATAACAGCCGAGCGGCTGCTGAACCCCATTAGTTATTACAATAAAGCCGACCGTCCACTCTAAAGAACAGCATCACCCCGGTAAAACCCCTGGAAGCAATATTGGTCAGTTTTTTACTGATACTTCTAAAAAAAGTGAATACCGGCCGCACCAATAATCTGTTGATGCCTATAATAGAAATATTCCCCACTTTAACTCTTCTCTATTCTTTTCTGCTACTGACCACCTGCAACGCAAAATCTCACCCCTGCCCAACCTACTGTTGGCTTAAACCGGGTCACAAATCCGGTGATCCAAAAGGAGAAGTATAGCCCATGGCCATGATTCTCCATTAAGGGGTCATGCACACCAGAAGAAGAGATGTACTTTTGATCATGTTCCCACTGCATAGAGTAGACCATGCAAAATCCAGGTTATTCTATGGGCAAAGTTCACACCATTACAGGGTGCAAAAAAAAAGGGGGGGGGGCAGCAAGTTTTTTTTTTACACTGCAAACATGTGTAAACAAACAGAAACATACCACTGTAGCACAGCAAAAAAAAAAAAAAAAAACAGAAGTGACCCTAAAAAGAAAATGCAAACTTTTTTTTAATCACTTGGCGCCCGGAGGATGTCATAAGCAGCTACAGGCATCATTCAGATATTGCCGGTTTCAGCCAGCGATTCCATACAGCCGGCTGTTCGGCTGCTTGATCGTTCTTACGGGCAGCGGAAGGGGGCGCATCCCCTCCCACCGGTGTCTCTACCGACTCACCTGTGTGATCGGTGAGTGACAGGATCCGCCGGCCCCGGATGTTGATCATAGAGATTTCCAGCATGTTATGCATTAAAAAAAAAAAAAAACGGCACCCCATCACTCACTGTAAAGAGGTTCTGTTATGTCATATTCCTATTACAAGGGATGTTTACAATTCTTGTAATAAAAATGCTGAAAATATATTATAAGTGTCAAAATAAAATATATATTTTTTTTTAAAAGTGCCCCTGTCCTCGCATGCAGAAGCGAACGCATACGCAAAGTCCCGCCCACATATGAAAACTGTGTTCAAACCACACGTGAGGTGTCGCCGCGAACGTTAGAGCGAGAGCAATAATTCTAGCCCTAGACCTCTAACAAAAAATGTAACCAGTAAAAAAAAAACAAAGCGTCGCCTATGGGGATTTATAAGTACCGAAGTTTGGCGCCATTCCATGAGTGTGCAATTTTGAAGCGTTACATGTTAGGTATCTATTTACTCTGCGTAACTTCATCTTTCACATTATGCAAAAAAATTAGGCGAACTTTAATTTTTTTTTTTTTTTAATAGCATTAAACTTTCTTTCCCCCCCAAAAAATGCGTTTGGAAAATTGCTGCGCAAATACCGTACGAGATAAAAAGTTGCAATGTCCGCCATTGTATTCTCTAGGGTCTTTGTTAAAAAAAAAAAAAAAAAACACGTGTTTGGGGATTCTATCATTTTCTAGCAACAAAATAAAAATGATTTTTATATGTAGGAGCGAAGCGTCAGAATTGGCCTGGGCCTGAAGTAGATAAATGAAAACACCACCATCAGATGAAAGAAAAATAGGGTGGGAATATAGACGCTGTCCTGAAGGTTCCTGGAAATACTGTTACTGGTAAGTCTAACAGGAAGTCCCCCCCCCCCCCTCACCTTCCAGGACAGCTACTTGAGAGGATAAGCAAGATACTATACCTTAGGGAGGGACAACATCCTGAAGCACTTTCCTACCAAAGGAAATGTTCCTGGCTGGAAAGCATCTGAACTCTAATGTTTGACAAATGCATGAGAGGAGGACCAGATGGCAACTTTAGAAACTTCTTCCCATGATGCCCCCCCGTTTTTTCTGCCCATGATGTAGCCATGGATCTTGTCGAATGAGCCCTAATTCTAGGAGGACTACGACCTGACGCTTTGTAAGCTTCACAAATAGCTTCCCTAATCCATCTAGCTATAGAGCTTTTGGACACTTTGGATCCCTTTTTGGGGCCACTGGGCCTAACAGCTGGCAGGAACTCCTAAACAGGCTGGATTTCTCCAAGTACAGCAGCAGACATCTCTTTACGTCTAAAAAACAATCTTTCCTCTTGGGAGAGGAACAAAAACTAGGAAGGGCTACTTCCTGGGACCTATGAAAGTTAGAAGAAACTTTGGGCAAATAGAAAGGATCAGGTTTGATCACTACCTTGTCCTCTAAAATCCTCAGGAAGGGATCTTTACAGCAAAAGGACTGCAGATCAGAAATCCTTCTCCCTGACGCAATAGCCAAAAGGAAGGAAATCTTCAAGGAAATAAAATTTCAGGGAAGCTTCATGCAAAGGCTCAAACAAAGCCCTTGTTAGAGCATTAAGCACTAATGACAGATCCCAAGGAGGCACATGTTTGACAACTCTGGGAGCATGTCTAGATCTGGCTGGAAGGAACCTCCTGACTAAGGCTGGGTTCACACTACTACACTACTTTCATCCTACTTTGCTCTGCTACATTGGTCCTACATTTATCCTACATTGCTCCTACATCCATCCTACTTTCATGAACAGGATACTACTTTGGTCCGACTTCAATGATATTCAATGGGCCTGAAGTAGGATCAATGTAGGACCAAAAGTAGTACAGGGAGCATTTTCAAAGTCGGACCGACTTGTGTAGGACGCTACAAGACGCTCTCATAGGGAAACATTGAACACAGAGCAAAGTAGGATGAAAGTAGTGTAGTAGTGTGAACCCAGCCTAAAGGATCTTCCGCTAGCCTCTTGTCTGAAAATACAGACAGGGCCACAACCTGAACCCTAAGGGTGCTAACAAATAGACCTGTCTCCACTCCCTTGGGTAAAAAATAAATAAAAATCTAGAACAGGTAGTAGAAAAAGAATCCAAACCGGATTTCCTTTTCTAGGAATAAAAAGTTTTCCAAACTTTCCCATAGATTCTAGTTACCAACTTGCGGCTGTCCAGGATAGTTTGAATAACTGTCTCTGAACACCCTTTCAACAGTAAGATGCGCCGCTCAGCCTCCAAGTGTCAAATTGAAGATCTGAGGGTTTGGATGCGATACTGGCCCCTAATGGAGTAGATCCTTCAGCTCTGGCAGGGGCCAGGGAAGGTCCACAAAGAGGGTCTTTAGAGAGGGAAACCAACTGGGCCACCACTTCTGCCCGCTCCTGAATAATTTTCCGAACTACCAGAGGTAAGAGGGGAAAAGGAGGGAATGCGTAGGCCAGAGTGAAATCCCACAGGAAAGAGCATCCGTCCTCAAGGACCCCGACTCTCTCTCCAGTGAGAAAAACGCCAGCAGTTTTCTGTTGAGATTGGAGGCAAAAAGATCCACTGCAGGAAGACCCCATCTTGGCACAATCTCCTGGAACGTGCTTTAATGTAACTCCAAACAGCTGGAACATACGCTCACCCTGCTCAGATAGGCCGCGAGCGTGTTCTCTGAACTTCTGATGTGGACTGCTCTGATAGAGGTGGCAATGATTTCTGCCCAGGACAGAATCTGCTGTGATAGCGTTAGAAGTGGCTTTAAACGACTGCCCCCTTGCTTGTTCAGGTATGCCACTGTCGTGGCATTGTCTGAAAACACCAACAGGTCTTTTGAACTGAGCTTCTCCTGCAGAGCCAAGAGCTTTCCCTATGGCTAGCAGTTCCCTGAAATTTGAGGAGCGGTCTGCATCCTCCGACGACCAAGCTCCCTGGGCATGCCATCAGTGTAGTGCGCCAAAGTCCTTATGAACACGACACCGGAAAAAGGCGTCACGTGACTTCTGGTTCCGGCGCCATCTTGCCGCGTCACCGGGAGTCCTCCGACGCCATTTTTGTACACCTCGGTTTACCCTGGCAGGTGAGGCAAGAACCTTCAACAGGGTACCCTTCTGGCCAAAAACAGGGACTGAACACATCCAGGACTCAGCCGCCAACCAGTTACCAGACCTAGGAAAAACAAAAAAAACTTGTGCTCCTGGAAGGTCTGGAAACACAAAACAACTGAAGGTCAGAGGAAAGGGAGGGGCCTTTTAAATTGTATCCGAAGGTAGAAGGTAGAACATGTTTTTTTGGTGGTTTTTTAAAACCATGCCCTTTAAGTTCCATTGGCCAACACACTTGAAACTGGCAAGGTGACCTTGGGTGTACAGAAAAGGTGCCTATAAAATGAATTACCATGTGGGGTGAGGCAGCCGATTGCCTGGCACTGCAAAAAAAAGTGGTAACTTGCCCACACTACAGTGGTGTGAACCAGACATATAGGAGACAAGACATTTTGCCGTATCTTGCAGTGGGACCAAGATGGAATAGCCACTCAGTCGTATTGCACTTAAAGGGGTTGTAAAGGTTCATTTTTTTTATTTTCTAAACAGGTTCCTTTAACCACTTAAGCCCCGGACCAATATGCTGGCTAAAGACCCAAGGGGTTTTTACAGTTCGGGACTGCGTCGCTTTAACAAACAATTGCGCGGTCGTGCGACGTGGCTCCCAAACAAAATTGGCGTCCTTTTTTACCCACAAATAGAGCTTTCTTTTGGTGGTATTTGATCACCTCTGCGGTTTTTATTTTTTGCGCTATAAACAAAAATAGAGCGACAATTTTGAAAAAAGTGCAATATTTTTTACTTTTTGCTGTAATAAATATCCCCCAAAAACATATATAAAAAAAAAAAAAAATTTCCTCAGTTTAGGCCGATACGTATTCTTCTACCTATTTTTGGTAAAAAAAATAAAAAAAAAAAAAAAAAATAATAAAAAAAGTAAAAAAAAAAATCGCAATAATCGTTTTATCGGTTGGTTTGCGCAAAATTTATAGCGTTTACAAAATAGGGGATAGTTTTTTTGCATTTTTATTTTTTTTACTAGTAATGGCAGCGATCTGCGATTTTTTTCGTGACTGCGACATTATGGCGGACACTTCGGACAATTTTGACACATTTTTGGGACCATTGTCATTTTCACAGCACAAAATGCATTTAAATTGCATTGTTTATTGTGAAAATGACAGTTGCAGTTTGGGAGTTAAACACAGGGGGCGCTGTAACATTTAGGGATCACTGTGTATGTGTTTACTAGTGTAGGGGGGTGTGGCTGTAGGACTGACATCATCGATCGAGTCTCCCTAATAAAAGGGATCACTCGATCGATGCGCCGCCACAGTGAAGCACAGGGGAAGCCGTGTTTACACACGGCTCTCCCCGTTCTTCAGCTCCGGGGAGCGATCGCGACGGAGCGGCTATACACAAATAGCCGCACCGTCATCCCGGATCGCTCCCCGAGCGGACCCGACCTCCGCATGTACCGTGGGGGGTCCCGATCGGACCCCCCACCCACGTCTAGGCGGCCACGTACAGGTACGTTGATGTGCCTGTCCGTGCCATTCTGCCAACGTAAATGTACATGAGGAGGTCGGGAAGTGGTCAAGCTAGTGCATTGTTGGTTCTTACCCTTTCCTTCGATTTCCCTTCTAAATATTTTTTTCTTTGTCTGAATTTCTCACTTCCTGTTTCTCCTCAGTAAGCTGGCCTGTCTGACTAACCCCCAGCCAAAACATGGGGCAAGCTTACTGGAGGAGAAACAGGAAGTGAGAAATATAGACAAAGAAAAAAAAACATTTAGAAGGGAAATCGAAGGAAAAGGCAAGTGAACCAACAATGCGCTAGCTTAAAGGAACCTATTTATAAAATAAATTAACCTTTATAACCCCTTTAATGTTAATGGGCCCTTAAGGTGGCTATACATATTAGGCATCACTATATGACAGACTGGACAACAGGCCTATCAAGACTGCAGCCCCGCTAAATAAATGTTTGTGTATCTTTTGCCAGCCGACAACTTTTCTTCCGCCGCCATCATTGTCAAGGAAGGGCACAAGATGGGAGGCGCAACAGGTCTGGATAGAGCACGGACTTATCAAGTTAGGAAACGAGCGATTGATTGCCAAGCTGCAGGGTGGTCCAAGCAATCATTTCCCCCACCTTTAACATACAATGTCCCAGCCTTTGTCCAGACCTGTCATGCCTTGCATCTTGTGTAAAGTTGGGAAGGCCTATGTAATATAGAGGCAGGACTGAAGTGGAAAGGGGATGGGAAGTCTGATGTAAAGAGTCTGTAGTGTACAAGGGGGACTGCAAAGTAAGGAGGGGTGGTAATATGAAGGGAAGATTGATGTAAAGAGAGGGGGGGGGGGCTATCATGTGAAAGGGACTGTGAAGCAAGGATGGAGGGTCTGTGATGAGAGGGGGGAATGAGGGCAATGGTGTAAAATGAGGGGTGTGTGAAACAAAAGGGGGAGACTAATGTGACGAGGAGTCTGTAGTGTACAGGTAGGACTGAAGGAGTGGAGGTTATATGAAGGGAAGACTGATGTAAAGAAAGGGGAAGGGGTTTATTATGTAAAGGGGACTGTGGTGTAAGGATTGGAGGGGGGAGCTGTGATGTGAAGAGGGGACTGAGGGCAATGATGTAAAGCAGGGGTTGACAAATTTGCTTGGAATCTAGGAGCCAGATAAAAAAAAGTTAGGAGCCAGAAAACGCGCCCCGTCGCGACGAGCTTGCGCGCAGAAGCGAACACATACGTGAGCAGCGACCGCACATGTAAACGGTGTTCAAACCACACATGTAAGGTATTGCCGCGATTGGTAGAGCGAGAGCAATAATTCTAGCCCTAGACCTCCTCTAACTCAAAACATGCAACCTGTAGAGTTTTTTAAACGTCGCCTATGGAGATTTTAAAGGGTAAAAGTTTGACACCATTCCACGAGCGGACGTAATTTTGAAGCGTGACATGTTGGGTATCAATTTACTCGGAGTAACATTATCTTTCATAATATAAAAAAAATGGGGATAATTTTACTGTTGTCTTATTTTTTTAATTAAAAAAAGTGTAATTTTTTCCCCAAAAAAGTGCGCTTGCAAGACCGCTGCGCAAATACGGCATGACAGAAAGTATTGCAACGATCGCCATTTTATTCTCTAGGGTGTTAGGATAAAAAAATATATATAATGTTTGGGGGTTCTAATTAGAGGGAAGAAGATGGCAGTGAAAAATGACATTAGAATTGCTGTTTAACTTGTAATGCTTAACTTGTAATACCAACGGCCACCACCAGATGGCGCCAGCTCACATCTGGTGGTAATAACTTGTAATACCAACGGCTCACCACCAGATGGTGCCAGCTCACAAAAAAAAAATTTTTTTTTTTTGCCCCCCCTTCCAAGCCAAGTCGCCAGGACCCTATTTCTAGTCGCCATGGCGACCTGGCGCCCGGGATTTGTCGACCCCTGAGTAAAGGGGTGTCTGTGATCCAAAAGGGGGGAACTGAGGACCCTAATGAAAGGGCCCTTGGCAGAGAACTCACTTTCTGCACTAGAAAAAGTGTTTTCTAAGTGTCCTGTTCACACTACAACAGTGCTCTTGGGTGCAGAGAAGTGCGGTGCAAAATGCATGCTGTGTGCATTTTTCTGCCACGGACTGGAGCTCATCTGAAGGCTCTGTGTATATGACTGATGTGAATGTACAATGTATATGTAAAGCACTGCGTAAAATTGACGGTGCTATATAAGAACCTGAAATAATGTGCACCGCAACCAAACTGTAGCACATACAAATGTGACACAGCAAAAAAAAAAAAAAAAGGGGGGGGGGGGGGGGGGAACGGGACACAGTTTGACACACTTAAGCTTCGTACAGGCGATCGGATTTCCAGCAGATAATCGGTGATTTTTTTGTCCAAAGGGCATTGGCCGTGAACTGGGTATGCTTACAGACGGCAGAAGTTTTTCAGCCAACATACACAAAACTACACAGTTTTCCAGCTCTTTAGCGCCACCCTTTAGGGCAACTTCTGCTAATATTGTGCCATGGCTAAAATTGGTTCAGATCATGTGTGTTTGTACTTTGGATTTTATGCCAACGGACTTGTGTACACACGATCACAGACACATTTGTTGTCCGACAGTTTTAAAGCATGCTATCCAACATTTGTCTGAAATTCTGCCAATTGTGCGATGGAGCGTACAAAACGGTCAGATAATCGGACAAAAATCCTGCCATCACTCCAACTGTTGTAAGAAAATCCGATAGTGTGTACAAGTCTTTAGACGCGCACCGCCACACCAGGTCCTGATGCCCACACAGTAGAGCCCTGCGTTTTACCATAAGGGCCAGGATATTTGGGCCCAAAAAGTGGGAAAGAGGGTGTGAAAGAGGCTGTGATGTTTACAATGTGAGTCATAGCACAAAACTTAGACCGCCAACTGGAAGAATATTTTACTGACTTCACTGTGAATTTTAAATCAGTACCCCTGCTATACAATACACTTCATCTAGCCAATCAAGCAGGGTGGGAGATGGAATATGAATTGCATCAGATAGTATGATATATGGTGACCCTTACACACCCGTGTAATAAAGGTGCTGCTCTGCCTACAACTATAGAGGCGGTGAGGCCGCACACCCCGGCCGCCTCTATAGCAGAGCGCTCACACCTCCCCTCCCCTCCTCCCGCTCTCTAGGCCGGTAACTGCAGCTCTGAGCTTCCTCAAAGGATATTCTCCGCCCGCAGCTGTTCTATTGTGTCCCCATAGCGGGCGAGCTGCTCCTGTAAGCCGTCGGGCTCCAAGTGACTGTCCTCGGTGTCGTCGAAGCGTATGTGTTTCGCTTGAGGCTTCACGTCCCCGTCCAGCTGCTCAAAAAGCTCCTGGTCCCCGAATTCCACCTCCGCCATCTTCAAGCTCTGCGTCACAGCGCACAGCTTAGCGAGTATTAAGAGACGATCGCGTCACTTCCGGTGCGACTCCGTCACTCAAACGTCTGACGGCGGGGCCTTACTGCTCATGCGCGGTCAAGAAACATTATTGTCTCGAGCGGGTGGGCGGGCGGAGGCGGATTGATGCTTAAACGTCAGAAACAGCCCCGAACACGCCCCTAATCGCGAACTTATGTTTGTCCATGGTCGAGAAAAATTTGGACTCGAGGGAGCGGGCAGAGGCGGAGAGTTGGTGGGAGGGGGTGATAGAGCGAAGCTTCCCCCGGTGTATAACACTGAGTCCAATTACAGTACTGTACATTGTTCTGCCATCAAATACGTTGCCTCACTGCGCCCATGAAACACAGCCACTGCACCCAGCAAACAACCACTGCGCCCGTAAAACGCAGCCACTACGCCCGTAAAACGCAGCCACTGTGCCTGTCAAATGCAGCCACTGTGCCCGTCAAGCGCAGCCTCACTGTACCCATCAAACTTAGCCTCACTTTGCCCATCAAACGCAGCCTCATTGTGCCCATCAAATGCAGCTTCACTGTGTCTATCAAACCTGTGTTGCCAACCGTACATATATTTACGGACAGCCCGTAAATGTAACCCCTTTTCGGGCTGTCCGTTAAAGTACGTTATGGGCATCAGGTGCCCGTAAAAAAAGATGGCCGCGAGCCGACCATGCAACTGCGCATGCGCCGGCTGGGCTCAGGAAAGCTTGTATGTGTTCGGCCGGGTGGCGCAGTAACGCAATGGCGCCGCTCGTCTCCATTTTTGAATAGATCATCGGTACTTTCTAGTCGCCATGGCGACCTGGCGACCGGGATTTGTCGAGCCCTGCCTTACACCTCTGTTTGCTACCCCTACATTTCAGCATACTCTGACCACCACCTGTACCATTTCCACATCCTCTGACTGCCTCCTGTATCCTGTCCGCCATCCTCTGACCACCTCCGCTATGCTGTACACATGTTCTGACCACCTCCTGTATCCTGTCCGCAGCCTCTAACCATCTCTTGTATCCTGTCTGCAATCTCTGACTATCTCTTGTCTTTTATTGTGTCTTCAGTCTCTTAGGGGGAGTCTGGAGAGGAATCAAGAGTGAGAGCGTCGCCAGGATTGGGATTACGGGAGGAGTCAGACGTGTATGGACTGTGGAGAAGAAACTATAGCATAAAACCAGAGCCACCAACCTGGAGCCATCTAACTGAGCCCTACACACTGCACCAGTGAGGAGGTCAGTCACAGCGCCGTCAGGCCAGTCTGAGGGGGGGATCATTGATGTAAGGGGGAGTGAATACAGTTATGTGAGGGGGCACTGATATAAAGATTTCCCCTTATATCAGTAACACCCCCCCCCCCTCTCGCCTTACTGTATTCACTCTGCTGAAGGTGGTCTCTGGTCACCAGAGTCCCCCCCCCAATCACATTTCCGGCATTCCCCTTTACATTAGAGTCAGCAGGATTCCACCTTAAAGTGCAAGGGAACTCAGATTTAAAGGAAAATGCTGCAGAGCATAATCTAAGGAGGTACTCTGATGTAAGGAGTGCTCTAGCATAGCTCCCAACTGTCCCTGATTTCGAGGGACTGTCCCTGATTTGGAGCAATGTCCCTCTGTCCCTCATTCTCCTCATTTGTCCCTCATTTTCCTCATTTGTCCCTCATTTTGGTCTGATCTATATAGATGTATATAAAATGCACTTTTTATCTATCAAAAAGTGTTTTCCAGCACTAAACCTTTCATCAGATTTCTAAATTGCTGCATTTATAAATTCCATAAGCCAATATAAAGGAATAGTAGTGATTAAAAAAAGGACTTGTGGGTTTAACCAATCTTGTTTTTTTTGTACAATTCTCCTTTAAGGGGGCATGCCAAGGGGTGTGTCTTATGCCTGCATACATTTGTTGACAGGTATCCCTCATTCCCCTCTCAAAAAGTTGGGAGGTATGCTCTAGTCATGAGAGTCCACTGCATTCCCATTTACATCAGAGTTCCCACTTACATCAGGGTCTGCAGCATTGCCCTTTACATCAGTGTTCCCCTTTACATCAGGGTTCGTAGAGTTCCCCCTGTAAGATTAGAAGGGATGGAGGCCCAGAGACATGTCCAGGGAACACAAAAGATACATGGGTTCGATTAGAAGGGATGAAGGCCCGGAGATATGTTCAGAGAACATAGAAGATAAATGGGTCTCTGTCTTCGGGGGAGGGGGTCCTTGTCCTCAGAGGGGGGGGAGGTCCCTGTCCTCGGGGGAAGATGGAGTGGGATATGGCATGGTCTCACTTACCATAACCAAGTCTGCAAGTCCCTCATTTATGGCTGTCTGGGCTCCCTCCAGCAGCACGGATGGGCGATCAGCTTATGCCCAGGGAGCACAGCTACGGCTTGACAATCTGGCAGCAATTGATGGGTACAGTAGCTGTGTTTGCTGGCACAGTGATGACAATTTATGGGCACAGTAGCTGCGTTTGATGGCATAGTGGCTGTATTTGATGGGCGCAGTGGTTGCATTTGATGGGCGCAGTGGCTGTGTTTGATGGGCGCAGTGGCTGCGTTTGATGGGCGCAGTGGTTGTGTTTGCTGGGTGCAGTGGTTGCATTTGCTGGGTGCAGTGGTTGCGTTTGACGGGCGCAGTTGTTGCGTTTGACGGGCACAGTGGTTGCGCTTGACGGGCACAGTGGTTGCTTTTGCTGGGTGCAGTGGCTGCGTTTGCTGGGTGCAGTGGCTGCGTTTGCTGGGTGCAGTGGCTGCGTTTGAAAGGCGCAATGGTTGCGTTTGATGGGCACAGTGGTTGCGTTTGCTGGGCGCAGTGGTTGCATTTGACGGGCACAGTGGTTGCGCTTGCTGGGTGCAGTGGCTACGTTTGATGGGCGCAGTGAGGCAGCGTATTTGATGACAGAACAATGTACAGTACTGTACTTGGACTCAGTGCTATGCACGGGGGCCCGCCCCCCTCTCCAAGCTCCGCTCTATCACCCCTTCCACCAACTCTCCGCCTCTGCCCAGTCCAGAATTTTTCTCGACCATGGACAAACATAAGATTCGCGATTCGGGACGTGTTAGTGGGGTGGGCGGGGCTGTTGCTGACGTTTAAGCATCTTTCCGTTGCACCTTCATGTATCAGCATGCAGATTCATGCCTTTTCATTTTAATTTTAAATTTTAATCTTTTTCATCAGATGGTTTAGCGCTGAACATTATACCAATATTGGGTTTGTGTTTTCTATTTTTGTTTTCTTTATTGCATTTTAGTGTAAATATGAAATCTGAGGTCTTTTTGACCCCAGATCTCATGTTTAGGAGGTTCTGTCATGCTTTTTTTCTATTACAAGGGATGTTTACATAAAAGTGACACAATTTTTGTGTAGCGCCTGTGTACTTTTAGTCCAGGTGCTATTTCAAATTTAGAGGGGGATGAGAGAGTTACTTTGCTCTCATCCAGTTAATCCTTGTAAATTGGGTTTTCGTCGGGCTGGGCTGCCCTGTGGTTTCATTTTGTGTTCCAGAGATGCCTTTCCATCTCTGGATAGCAGGTGGCGCCAGACGGGTCCAGGCGGAGGCGCCTTCCTGCCAGCAGCCAATCAGAGGAGTTTCACCCTCGCGGGGCATGCTGGGGGAGGGTACTTCTTGACGCCATTTTGTGAAAGAGTTCCTGTTGGTTCCGGGTGCGGCACCCACCTTCAGGGTGTGCGCACGTCACGGGCCCCAGCGAATTGGCCTACCAAGTCAGGGCGCACATGCTACGCGGTGTTCCCAGTTCTGGGCCATGTTGGCCTGGAGCAACTGAAACTGTAAAGGGCCCCCAGTGATTGACTGGGTCCCCCACATTCTGATAGGAAGATCCCAAGCGAGTTGTGCTGTTCGGTGGGGAGTCAGTCTGAGGTGAGCCCGGAGGCAGGCGATCCAACAGGGCCTAGACAATCCATCGGGGATCAAGGTGACCAGACATTGACAGTTTGTTTGTATGGCAACCTGTCAGTCGGTGACCATTTAAGAGACTACCTGAGGGAGATTCAGGCATCCTTATCATTGAGAAGGACTCGCTCCATTATCTACGTTCTAGAGCAAGGGCCTGTGGCAGAGGTTCCACTCCTATCTTCATTTCAGCCAAGTCTGTCTCAGAGACTTGTTCTTTCTCAAGGTTCCGAGTGATATCCTGGCTGCCAGGTCAGTGTGAGAGGCCTGTCCAGGTACACTATACCCCCTCGGCTGAGGGGCGACGAAAGTAGAGTTTTATTTGAAGCAGGACTGCTTCTGTTCTATCCAAGCCTGAATCTGCAACTTCTCCCTTTTCACCAACCTTTATTCTATCTACCTCAAATTCATTGTTCGTCGTGTTGGGCAAGAATAAAAGCACAGAAAACGACACCCTGCTGTTTGGACATTCTGTTAATGCTCTCATCATCATCATCATCATCATCATACCCCTAGACGCTCTGGTTTGGCTGGGCAAATCGACGTTACCTTACGTCACTTCCCATTGTGGCCACTAGGGGCGCGCACCCGCGGCTCGCCGTCAGAGCCCATGCGAGTGCCCGGCAGGCGCAATGACCGCGCCGGGTACCAGCCAGTGTTGCTAACCATCAGTATTTTTACTGGCAGCCAGTAAAAAAACAGGCAATTTTCTCTTGCCAGTAAAAGCAAAAGGTTGCCAGTAAAAAATATGGCTGCGACAATCGGCTTGGTCCGGAGCTGGCTGAAACCATCCGAATGCCTGCTACAGTTTGATCGGGCGGCTCTGGCAGAGGTGGTGCCTGAGCATGTTGTGTGATGTCATGGTGCAATGGAGCCAAACCATATCGGCCAGAGCCTCCTGTGTGGGTCTGCAGTATGGGAGCAGGGCAGTCTGTGCTGTATAGACTGGAGGGACCGCTTGGCTTGGAGAGAGACTGTCACTGGGACGTGTTGTGTCAGTAAGGTCTCATCATCATGTGTGTTGCTGCACGCTGCTGTCAGTGTCACTGGGATAGTCAATTTTATGTGTGTGTGCCGCTCATTCTAATTTCTTGCTCTCCTATCTCCTGTCCCTGAGCTACTTACTTACTATATCGAAAATAAAACAAGAGATATGTTTTGTGCCTTATTATCTACCTAAAATCATATTGCTAATTTCATATTGTATTTGTTTGTAGCCTAAATACTCAAATTTTGACTTAAATCTGTACTTTTGTAACTTTTGGAAATGTCAGTAAAAACTTAGCCGTGCCAGTAAATTTTGGATGTTGTGTCAGGAAATTTCAACCTGGTAGGTTGGCAACACTGGTACCCGTGATCGCTTGTGACAGAGCGAGAACCAGGATATGTGTGTGTAAACACACAGATCCCGGTTCTTTCAGGGGAGAAATGACTGATCGTGTGTGTTCATACAAATTATGAACAGCGATCTGCCATCTCCCCTAGTAAGTCCCATCCCGCCTTTAGTTAGAACACAGTGAGGGAACACACTTAACCCCTTGATTGCCCCCTTGTGTTAATCTCCTTCCCTGTCAGTGACATTTTTACAGTAATCAGTGCATTTGTATAGCACTGATCACTGTTTATTTGTCAATGGTACCAAAAATGTGTCAAATGTGTCCGATGCTCTGGTCAGGAAGGAGGTGAATCCTTTTGGGGCTGAAGTGGTTAAACGTCGCCTATGGAGATTTTTAGGGGTAAAAGATTATCGCCACCCCACGAGCGGGCGCAACTTTGAAGCGTGACATGTTGGGTATCAATTTACTCTGCATAATATCATCTTTCACAATATAAAAAAAATTGGGCTAACTTTACTGTTGTCTTATTTTTTAATAAAAAAAAGTGTTTTTTTTTCACAAAAAAGTGCACTTGTAAGACCGCTGCGCAAATACGGTGTGACAAAAAGTATTGCAACAGACGCCATTTTATTCTCTAGGGTGTTAGAAAAAAATATATAATGTTTGGGGGTTCTAAGTAATTTTCTAGCAAAAAAAAAATGTTTTTAAATTGTAAACACTAATGTAGTGGTTAGCACTTTTACCTAGCAGCAATAGGGTCGCTGGTTCAAATCCCGACCACAACACCATCTGCCTCAAGTTTCCATGTTCTCCTGTCTATAAATTGGCCCTAGTATGTGTATGTGTTTGTAAGTGCGTTGTGATCCTATGGGGTAAATGACCACGCTATATCAATATGCAACTCATCTCAGAAAGAGACTCGGTCCTTACGTTGTTAAGAAGCTTGCTTCAAACACTGAGTGCTCCCAAGGACACAGACTTCTTCGCCCAAGTTACCTCTAGTCTAGTTTCTTTTTTTCCTATAGTTATAGATTTGTTACATATTTGTATGCACTTTAACACATGAATCCTTACATGCTGTGTTGATGTTTGAATCATTATTGTGTTGCGTGACCATTTTTCTATCTGACATTTTTGAGGGTGTGGGAATACATATGACAGTGTAAGTAGAAACTGTCAGGGAAATTTGTCTGTACGCAGAGCTAACACCATATCCCCTGTGCTAATAGGAAACACATTTCGTCAATTAATATAATGCATCTTTAAATAACCCATGATTCCCGCACTTCCCCAGTAAACAGACATGACCATACTTACGTCTTCATCTCAGCATGACTGTCTGCCGAGCAGTTCACTGGTTCTTTTATTTAAAGACAACAAAAGAAATTACAAACAAGAAGTCCTGGCTCCAACAGACAATCGCCTCCTACACAGGATGTGACCGCACAGGATATGACAACACAGGATATGACAATACAGGATGTGACAACACAGGATGTAACAACACAGGATCTGAATGTCAAAACAGGAAAAATGTATTTATACAACAACCAATGAACACAGTTCCTTCTGATGGGAGCTTATCTGCAGGTGTATGCCCATGGCACCACAAATATGTTGATCAGGCATACAGGGGTGACACGAGCACACATCCTCTAAACCGATAATGTGTTTGCAGAGCGGACACATCGCCCCAGACGAATGTCTGTGCATCACACAGGGGCCCTTTTGCCAGGAGACATATCTTCACTCTGCAAACACCTCTCTCCAACTTCAGGAAGTTTTCCACTACCTAACTGATCTTAACCAGCGTCAGTCTGCCCCGCGGGTAGGGTTGCCACCTCATCCCTTTAAAACCGAACACATATGAATTACACAGGTTCTGAGGCTAATTTAATGCAGGTAAGGCACCAAATGAGTCTATTTACCACCTTAATTAGCCACAGAACCTGTGTAATTAATATGTGTTCGGTTTTAAAGGTATGAGGTGGCAACCCTACCTGCGGGTTGCGGGAGAACTAACACTGGGAGACACTATGACAATACATATTTGTAGCATTACCCCTGGAGGAGCTGCTGGTTGTTTTGGGTGGCACATTTACCTCGTGGCTCTTCCGAATTCCTAGGGCCGAATGGTGCATATAGCAGTAGTAGAAGTAAAGGAATGTCCACAACAGGTGCTCTTAATTACCCAGCCGGGTGGTGAGGAAAGTAAAGCTGAAGGAAGAAAGGAGAATAGCAAATTCAGGCGTAGTAATAGGGAAACAGTCCTGCTCCCACATATAATACTTCTCTGCGCCACTCCTGTTTGAGTGGGGATAGTGTACCCGGATAGGCCTCTCTCACTGACCTGGCAGCTGGAGTATCGCTCGAACACTTGAAAGATAATGTCTCTGCCACAGACCCTCCTGAATGAACGTCAGGGAGACACCTCTGCCACAGGCCCTCTCTGATTTGTAGTAATAGTACGGAGGCAACTCTCCTTAGGTGAATTACGCCTGGATCTCCTTCTAATGCCGCGTACACACGATCGGTCAAACCGATGAGAACGGTCTGATGGACCGTTTTCATCAGACCAAACCGATCGTGTGTAGGCCCCATCTGTTATTTATCCATCGGTTAAAAAAAAAAAATAATCTTATTTGAAATTTAACCGATGGATACATAACCGATAGAAAAAAAACACGCATGCTCAGAATCAAGTCGACGCATGCTTGGAAGCATTGAACTTAATTTTTTTCAGCACGTCTTTGTGTTTTACGTCACTGCTTTCTGACACGATCTGTTTGTTAACCGATGGTGTGTAGGCACGACTGACCATCAGTCAGCTTCAACGGTTAACCGATGGAAAAATCCATCAGACCGTTTTCATCGGATGGACCGATCGTGTACGCGGCATTACTGTCGCCCAGGTACCGACTGACAGGTGATCAATCCTTCAGTGTCCGGCTAACTTGATCCCCGGTGGTTTGTCGAGATCCTTTTGGAACGCCAGCCTCTTAATGGCGCTTCTCAGACGGACTCCCCACCAAATAGCAATACAGCTTGGGATCCTCAAAGGACGGAACCCAGTCGGTCACTGGGTCCCAGTCGCTGTTCAGATGCTCCTGGTCCCAGAACCAGTAGCACACACGCCCCAGATAGGTAGGCCATAACGCTGGGGCGCCGTGATGTGGCCACCCTAAAGGTGGGTGCCACACTGGACGAAAGAGAACCCAGACTAATGGCGTCTGCCCCATAAATACCCCCCCCCCACATGCACAGCGAGGCCATATCCTCCTGATTGGCTGCTGGGGAAGAGAACCCAAACCTTGACTCCACTGCTGCCATCTACTGCACAGGGGTGGGAAGAACACCCCAGCACAACAGAATGAGCCCACTGCAGAGCCAAGCTGAGACAGAGACCTTGTTTTGTATACAACAATTTGGATCAGAGTTTAATTACACTCTGATCTCCCTCTAAATTTAAATAGCACCGGTACTCTAAAGTAACCAGGCGCTACATACAGTATTAAAATACATCTTCATAAAATTTCCACAACAGTAAGTAGAAACCTTTTATGTTGAAAATAATTTTTTTTTTATTTATTTGTTCACTTTATATCACTAGTAGTTTAGCATTTAGAGTGGATTGAGCAAAGGATACCCTTTTACTTTTTTTTCTGAGGGTTTACATATTGCCGACTGCTTCACGTATGAGTATGGTGGTAGAGTGGCTCTCTTGTGCAGGATTATGTACCTAGTATGTGATTCAGCACTTCTGGGCAGGAGGTGCTGGCCAATGGATAATTGTAAACAATACAGAGCTCTGTCCGGTCAGTGGGGATGTGCCGGTTTTGTTTCCCTGCACAGCAGGAAATAAAAAACGGCACTTCCCTTAGTAAAAGCACCTCACAGTAAACTAACCAAGCACTGTTAGGCACACATTTAACCCTTTGATCGTCCTAGATGTTAACCCCTTCCCAGCCAGTGTCATTAGTACAGGGACACTGCATATTTTCTAGCACTGATTACTGTATTAGTGTCACTGGTTCCCACAAAGTGTTAGTGTCAGTTAGTGTCAGACTGCCGACCATACTATCTGTCAGGAAAGGGTTCACCCGTTGGTGGCGCCGTCAGTCTCTTGAATCGCAGTACCAGTGTCTACCGACAGGTGTCTTCCAACACTCTGGATCTGTAATGGAGGGATTCACCTGCTGGTGGCACTGTTGGCTTCTTTGGCTGAAGTACCGGTGAGTAGCGGGTGTTTCCCGGCAGTGTGGAGCAGACAGCACATCCTGCGTTCAGGTGTCACTTGAGGCTAATTACAACTATTCATATAAATACCCGGCAACTCACACTCTCTAGTTGCCTTGGTATCGTCCTTGTGCCCTGACCTGTTAGCCTGTATCCTGTGACCTGAGCCTGTACCCGATCCTATCCTGATCCTGTCCCTCCTGTGTTCCTGTTCCCTTGTAGCCTGATCCCATCCACCGTCTCCCTCTCCTGTACTGCCCTTGTTTATCTGCTGATCTGCTGTGTATGACCCTGGCCTGACTAATGTTTGTGATTCTGGAACTGCCCTTGTTATCTGCTGATCTTCTGTGTATGACCCTGGCCTGGCTAACGTGTATGATTTTGGTACTTCCCTTTGGCTGTATATAATTATCTGTTGTCTATGGGTCTCTGTTGGTGGAGCACTATTTGTATTTGGGGTGTTTACCGTATTTATCGGCGTATACCCTGCACTTTTTTGCCCTGAGAATCAGGGCAAAATCGTGGGTGCGCGATATACGCCGATACCCGCTTTCCCGCGCCGAGTTTGAATTCATGCGCCGGCATATACCGAGCGCAGTACACTCGTTTATAGTCGGGCAGACTCAGCTCCTCTCACGCTTACATCCTGGACGTCCAGGACGTGAGCGCGAGAGTAGCCGAGCCTGCCCGACTATACACGAGTGTTCTGCGCCGGCATATATCGAGCGCAGTACACTCATGTATAGTCGGGCAGGCTCGGCTCCTCTCGCGCTCACGTCCTGGAGTAGTATTCAAACTCGGCGCGGGAAAGCGGGGATCGAGCGGGGAGGACGCCGCAGAAGGACGCCGGACCCGACGAAGAGGACAACCGAAGCCGCAGACGGGCGCCGGACCCGACGAGGCCGCCGGTGGATGCCGCACAAGACACCAAAACTGTAAGTACAAAAATCTTTTTTTCCACAGGAATGCGGGTCCACTTTAGGGGTGCGCGCTATATGCTGGAGCGCGCAATACCCCGATAAATACAGTTCTTATTTACCACTTATCTTTAACCACTTAACACCCACCCGCCGTCAAATGACGGTGGGCGGAATGCTCTATTGTTCTGACAGGACGTCATATGACGTCCTGTTATTTAAAGCCTCTAGGGTGCGCACGCTCGCCGCCGGTGGCGCGCACGCACCCGTCGAGTCACTGGGAACACAGTGCGCGTGCCCGGCGGCCGCGCACTGTGTATAAATGTGAATGGTCCCAAAAATGTGTCAAAAGTGTCCGATGTGTCCGCTATAATGTCACAGTCCCGAAAAAACGCAGATCGCCGCCATTCCTAGTAAAAAAAAAAAATCATTATGTCCCCTATTTTGTATGTAATATAACTTTTGCACAAACCAGGTTATTGCGATTTTTTTTTTTTTTTAACAAAAATATGTAGAATAATACGTATCGGCCTAAACTGAGAAAATATATATATATTTTTTAAAAACATGGGATATTAATTATAGCAAAAAGTAAAAAATATTGTGTTTTTTTTTCAAAATGTACGCTCTTTTTTTGTTTATAGCCCAAAAAATAAAAACCGCACAGGCGATCAAATACCACCAAAAGAAAGCTCTATTTGTGGGGGAAAAAAGGACGTCAATTTTGTTTGAGAGCCACGTCGCACGACCGCGCAATTGTCAGTTAAAACGATGCAGTGCCGGAAGCTAAAATCTAGTCTGGGCAGGAAGGGGGTGTATGTGCACAGTAGGTAAGTGATTAATAAACTTTATATTATTCACTTTACATGCGTTTTGGTTTCCTCTTTGCAATCCACACAGTCTGGTTACACCTGGTTTATCACACTATCACAGTCCCGCTATACGTTGCTGATCGCCGCCATTACTAATATAAAAAAAAAAAAATCCAGTATACAGTATATATATATATACCAAAGTTTGTAGAAGCTGTAATCGGTTAAGGCAATCAATATATTCTTTTTGGATTTTTTTTACCAAAGATATGTAGCAAGATACATATTGGCCTAAATTTATGAAGAAATTTGTATTCTTATTTTTTGTTATTGGATATGTTTATAACGCAAAAAAAAAAAAACCCCAGTGGTGATCAAATACCACAAAAAGAAAGCTCTATTTCTGGAAAAAAATGATATGAACCTAATTTGTGTACAGCATTGCATGACCACGCAATTGTCAGTCAAAGTAATGCAGTGCCAAATAGAAAAAAATTAAGGGTGGGTAAATTGGTAAATCTTCTGGAGGGCAAGTGATTAATGTGTATCGTGAGTTGAAATGACATATAAGAGGAGGAGCAGGCAACAAAATTACTGATGATACACGTTGGTAGCTAAATTCCTGTTTAGCAGATCTGTCAATAACAATGAAGATATTGATTAAAGTTTCCAGTAAGGAATGTAAAATGATTATGACCACCGCGTATTTAGGTTTTGAAGCATGGAAAGCCCTTCTGTCTCAATGATGCAGGAACAAAGAATGTCTCTTATTGGGGTACATACAGTAATACAACATTATAAAGTAGAGTAAGGTATAGAGAGAACCTCAGATTCCAACAGAGGTTAGAACTGGAGTTTGACTTAGAAAAAATTCTACTTTTCTTGGAGCATTTGTATGCAAAGTTGGTAATGTTACTGGGGTAGATTCAGGAAGCTTTTATGGCGGCGTATCTCCAGATACGCCGCCGTAATTTCAAATCTGCGCCGGCGTATCGTTACGCCGATTCTCAAAGGCATATACGCTAATAAAATCGGCTTCCTCCACCGACGTAACTTGAATGCGGCGGTGTAGAATTGTGTGCAATATTACGTTGGCCGCTAGGGGCGCTTTCGTTGTTTTCGTCGTAGAATATGCAAATTACCTAGATACGCCGATTCACAAACGTACGTACGGCCAGCGCAATTTATTTACGTCGTTTACGTTAGGCTTTTTTGGCGTAAGGTTGCTCCTGCTATTAGGTGGCGCAGCCAATGTTAAGTATGGACGTCATTCCCGCTTCGAATTCTCAAAGGCAGATACGATTCTCAAAGGCAGATACGCTAAAAAAATCGGCTTCCTCCGCCGACGTAACTTGAATGCGGCGGTGTAGAATTGTGTGCAATATTACGTTGGCCGCTAGGGGCGCTTTCGTTGTTTTCGTCGTAGAATATGCAAATTACCTAGATACGCCGATTCACAAACGTACGTACGAACGGCGCAATTTATTTACGTCGTTTACGTTAGGCTTTTTCGGCGTAAGGTTGCTCCTGCTATTAGGTGGCGCAGCCAATGTTAAGTATGGACGTCGTTCCCGCTTTCGTATTTTACGAAAGCGTTCCCGCTTCGTAAAATACGCAGGGTCAACCTAATTCAAATAAAACACGCCCCCCTCAACATCATTTGAATGACGCGCGCTTACGCCGGCCCCATTTACGCTACGCCGCCGTAAGTTAGGAGGCAAGTGCTTTGTGAATACAGCACTTGCCTCTCAAACTTACGGCGGCGCAGCGTAAATACGATAGGCTGCGCCGCCGTAAGAAGGGGCGCAGCTACCTGAATCCAGCCCACTGTGTCTGAAGATGGGAATACTGTCATTTTCTAAATTTGTAGTCCTCCAATGACCAATGCATATTTTATGCCCTGTAGTCTTTCTCTATTGCCTTTGTGCATATTGGGTTTTCTGTATCTAAATTGTTATTTTCTTTTTATTTAGACATTTTAGATATAAATGAAATATGTTTTACTCGGCTGTTTCTGTTATATGCAAGAGCTCAATAATACAAAGGTAAGTTTTTTTTCATACTTATTATTGAGCTGTTTACTTTTCCTTATAAATAGACTATTGTCAATACACAGGGATGTCAGTGTCCTTGTGAAAGACTCATTATCTCCCTGTCCTAGCTCATTAATTTTTATCAATGTCCTTTTATAATGTGAAACTAGATACAACGCCAGACTTCTTTCACCCGAAAAAAGTTTCCATCTCAAAATTAGCAGTAAAGGTTCTTCCATCAGTGTTGTCTGCACATTGTGGTTTGTGCATTTTTTCTTTTTATCAGGAAAAAATGTTGTTTTAGATCTATATATTAAAAGAAAAGGGCGGAATAAAAAAATAAAATAAAAAAAAGAAGCATTCACACTCACCTAGGTGGATGCAGCATTAATCTGATGCTGCAACTGTCCCTCGCTGGCTCTACACCAAAAACAAAGCAATCAGGATCTAGGCGGATCTTGACATTATTGATGGGATCTCTGCAGAGCCTGACCAGCAATGTGCCATCAGCCGACAGCAGACTTTAGCCCACTGTCAGCTAAATCTGGGTCATAAGAGTGCAGAACTAAGTGCGCCCACAGGAGAAGTATGGCCAAAAGAGCTTTAGCCATACTTTTCCTTTAAGGAATCTAAGTAATACTTCAGCAATAGTTATGATAAAGAGGAAGTATACCCTCTTTTTATTCAAAACACCCTGCAAGACAAAGGCATAATGAGCTAGTATGCATAGCATACTAGCTCATTATGAAGTACTTACCTGAGATGGAAGCCCCCGCAGCGGTGCTTGTTGCCCTCCTCCATCGGCACCATCTCTCCGGGAGTGATTTCCGCATTTCGCAGCTTCGGCGCTGTGACTGGCCGGAGAAGCGATGACGTCACTCCTACGCATGCGCACAGGTGCCGCCACTAACGCATGTCGGGACCCTTCGCGCTAAGACGTGCTATATTAAGATACCTCTCAACTCAACTCTCAATGGCATGATCGCCGTTAGAATGCACCGTCAACATCGGTGCCTTTCTTTTGCAAATATCTCCTAAACCGCGTAGGTTTAGGAAATATTTGTTGCACCTACAGGTAAACCTTAATTAAGGCTTACCTGTAGGTTAAAGTGGTCTGTAAGGGTTTACAATCACTTTAACCGATTAACAACCGCCGCATGTACATATACGTCGGCAAAATGGCACGGACAGGCAGAACGACGTGCCCGCACGTCGCTGCCTAGACGTGGGTCGGGGGTCCGATCGGGACCCCCCCCCCAGTACATACGGCGGTCGTTAATCGTGTGGGAGCGATCCGGGATGAGGGGGCGGCTATTCGTTTCTAGCCACCCCCTCGCTCCCCGGAGCTGAAGAACGGGGAGAGCCGTATGTAAACACGGCTTCCCCGTGCTTCACTGTGGCGGCTGCATCGATCGTGTCATCCCTTTTATAGGGAGACACAATCGATGATGTCAGACCTACAGCCACACCCCCCTACAGTTGTAAACACACACTAGGTGAAACATAACTCCTTCAGCGCCCCCTGTGGTTAACTCCCAAACTGCAACTGTCATTTTCACAATAAACAATGCAATTTAAATGCATTTTTTGCTGTGAAAATGACAATGGTCCCAAAAATGTGTCAAAATTGTCCGAAGTGTCCGCCATAATGTCGCAGTCACGAAAAAAATCGCTGATCGCTGCCATTAGTAATAAAAAAAAAAAAAAAAAATTTAAATGCAATAAAACTATCCCCTATTTTGTAAACGCTATAAATTTTGCGCAAACCAACCGATAAACACTTATTGCGATTTTTAATTTTATATATATTTTTGGGGGATATTTATTATAGAAAAAAGTAAAAAATATTGCATTTTTTTCAAAATTGTCGCTCTATTTTTGTTTATAGCACAAAAAATAAAAACCGCAGAGGTTATCAAATACCACCAAAAGAAAGCTCTATTTGTGGGAAGAAAAGGACGCAAATTTCGTTTCGGTTCAACATTGCATGACCGCGCAATTACCAGTTAAATCAGCGCAGTGCCAAATTGTAAAAACACCTCTGGGCATTTAGCTGCATATTGGTCCGGGGCTTAAATGGTTAATAAGCAGCAGCTTGACTGTATAAGCAACTATATGAAAATGTTAACATAACACTAAACACTAAAGCTGAATTCCAGACAGATATAAAACAATTAAATAAAAACACATATAAATGCAGCTAGGTATTCATTTAACAAATGAAAGTATAATTAAAGGCAAACTTTTATTTTTAGTTCTGGATAGCACGGAGAAGGGTTGGAACACGTGTCAGCTTTTATTTTTGTCTGTGCCTGTTAGGGAAATTCACTCTCTCCATTTGTTTAGAGACCTTTATAACTAAGACCCCTTTCACACTGAGAAGTTTTTCAGGCGGTACAGCGCTAAAAATAGCGCTGCTATACCGCCTGAAAAACTCCTGCCCAGCTACCTCAATGTGAAAGCCGGAGGGCTTTCACACTGAGGCGATGCGCTGGCGGGAGACAAAAAAATCTCCTGTCAGCAGCATCTTTGAAGCGGTGAGAAGAGCGGCGTGTAGGAAACCGCGGCAATACCGCCCGCAATGCGCCTCTGCAGAGGCACATTGCGGGCGGTATTAACCCTTTATCGGCCGCTAGCGGGGGTTAATACCGCACCGATAGCGCCCGATTCCCGCGTCAATCCCGGCGGTATAGCCGCTCCCGGTCCAATGTGAAAGGGGCCTTCGAGTGAAAGTAAAAGAAAATCCTAGCTTTTGGGTTGTTACCAGAACAGGAATGGAGAGGAAATCTTCAAATGTGGGCACTAGTTCTGGCAACCCAGGTGACAAGCAGGAGAGATTTCCTCGCACTTATTGAATGGGCTATGGGACAGTAAGTGAAGGGAAGTCTCCACTTTGAGACACAGATGGGAAACAAAGATTACAGGGGTTATAACCTTTACTTGCTCTTTAGTTCTACTGTAATAATATATCTTTGTATGTAACTAACGTAAATCTGAATCAACTGTGCAGCAGAAAATAAACTGGGAGAGGGAGGAGAGAATGGAATGACCAAAAGCATGACCTAATTAGGCTCCTGCTGCTTCAGGACTGTCCAATCAGCATATGTGAGGGGGAGTAAAGACACAATGGGGGTTATTTTTATGAAAGGCAAATCCACTTTGCACTACAAGTGCAAACTACTAGTGCAAAGTGCACTTGAAATTGCACTGAAAGTGCACTTGGAAGTGCAGTCGCTGTAAATCTGAGGGGTAGATGAAATGAGGGGAAGCTCTGCTGATTTTAGAATCCAATCATGTCCAAGCTATAATGAGGATTTTTATTTTCCTTTCAGTGCAATTTCAAATGCACTTTGCACTTGTAGTTTGCACTTGTAATTGCCTTGGATTTGCCTTTAGTAAATAACCCCCATTGTATACTTTCTACAGTTTATAACTGTGATAAAGAAGGTGGTATTTCATCTGCCTGGTTATACTATGTTTAGAACTGTGTACATCTCAGAACTGGATCAAAATAAATGCAAATATTTCAAGATAACACAGAAAAAAAGCTGCCTTATATTTATTTCATCTTTGTATTCCGTTTTTCCCATGAGAATTGGTAAATACAGAGTCAAAGAATGGCTAAATTACTTACATTCCTTGACAGAAAACTGCCCAGGTTCACCCCACTGTCAGAGGCGTAGCCAGGGCCGCTGATAAGCCAGTACGACTGGCCCTGTTGTAGGGGGCCCCGGGCCAGCAAGGGCCCTGATGGCAACCCCCTTTTAGGGGTCCGGAGGTCCCCAGGGGCCCAGAGGCCCACAGGGTCCCTGATGACAAGTCCCCTTTTTTTTTTTTATAAAAAAAATATATATTTTTTTTAATATATTTTTATTTTAATTTTTATTAAAGGGCCTTTTTTTTTTTTTTATAAATGTTTATTTATTTTATATATTTTTTTATTTTTCATTTTTATTAATAATTTGTCCGCTTCTCAATTCACTGCAGCCCCCCCCCCCTCCTCCTTCTCAATTTCAATTTCAGACGGCCCCCCCCCCCCCCCCCGGTTCTCTGCTCCAGGTGCCTACCAATGCCGCCAATCCAGTAACGTGCTACAGAGACAGTTTCAAGGCGGGGCCAGGGGTGGAGCTAAAGGCGGACCAGGGGTGGAGCTGAAGGGGGCCCCGTCAGGTAGGCTGTACGGGGCCCCATGATTTCTATCAGCGGCCCTGGGCGTAGCTTGAAGCTTGTGTGCCCCGATACAAAAGTTGACCTGGGCCCCCCTACTACCATCCTCCACTTCCACCGTGCGTGCAGATACACCCACCCATGACTACATAATTCGGGTGCATGCACTTCCTCTGAGTCTTCCCAAGAATTTTCTTGTATACCAGAATCAGAGGACAGGGATCACCGCTGGAGAATCAGAGGACAGGGATCACCGCTGGAGAATCAGAGGACAGGGATCACTGGAGAATCAGAGGACAGGGATCACCGCTGGAGAATCAGAGGACAGGGATCACCGCTGGAGAATCAGAGGACATGGATCACCGCTGGAGAATCAGAGGACAGGGATCACCGCTGGAGAATCAGATGACAGCGATCACCGCTGGAGAATCAGTGGACAGGGACCCCTGGCAGGTCACTTGGCAGAGCTCTTTTCCCATCCGAGCACTGTATACAGCTCCTCCCCCCCAGACTACACAGGGCTGAAATCACAATCCTTTACACACAGTCTGTCAGTCTTCACGGGCTGTTTCTGACTTTTATTTTGCCGTTTCTACCTGTGAAATTCTCTGTTCAGAACGGCAGTGTAGTTGCAGTAGGCAGATACACGATGTGCAGATCGTGACTGACTGGCTGTGTTCTAAAAGAATGTGGTTTCAGCCCTGCGGAGGAGGAGCAGTATAGAGTGCTGTAATTGGAAAGGAGCTCAGAATCCAGGGAAGAGGGGCTGGACAGGAGGCTTTGGGGAGGGCAACTTAGATCTAAGGGGGCAAAGCCATGTGACACAAAATCTGGAGCCTGTAGCTCCTCAGGGGCCCCTCAGGAGGTGTTAAGGGATTTGTTTTAGCAATTTCTGAAGGTTTCTCTGTCAGTGTTGGTAGGTGTTGGGGAAGGTCACCTCCCGGAGGTGTATGTCTTTTCCTCAGTTGTCAGGAAAGTGGGGTAAACGGACATCCCTGGGTGGGGGGGGGGGGGAGTACAGAGACTCCCAGCTGGTGACTAGGAGACACTGAGCGGTGTCTTACTTCACCAGTGACATCAGTCCCATCGTGGCTTGTAACAGCACTGGTGAACGGAGTGAACCACAACTGCGGTTAGCAAGGATTTCAATGCGCTTCTTTATGTGAGAACTCAGTATTGGCCCCAGGCGTCATTCCACACAAACAGGAGTTTGGGGGATCTCTACATCATCTCTCTCTCACATAAAGAAAGGCGTTGAGCTACTAAGGATGGACGCATTACAACATGCGACCAGAGCTTAGCGTTTAAAATTATATTATTTACTTTAAAGATCAAGATTCCAATACACCTCTTTATGCAAGTGATTATCAGTACGGGACCCCAGGTGTCACTCCACACAAACAGGAGTTTGGGGGTTCTCTACATCATATCACTTTTAACATATAGGGATGTATTAGGCCACTAAGGGAGTTGGTATGAAATACCATCAACCGTTAGCATAGAAAAGTTAGAGCGAACATGTTCAATAATTTAGGACAAGGCCTATAAGTGATTTGTACTTTGTCAAGCTCGTAGTAAATAGGAGTTGTAGTGACAACTAGTAGTTGCGTATGAGAGGCAATATAGCTCAGGTAATAGTAGTTGCATATAATAGGCAATATAGCTTAGGTAATTATAGTTGCATATAAGAGGCGAATATTGCTCAGGTAATTTGGAGGTAGATGGCCCTTTAACCTCCCTGGCGGTATGATTATTTCAGATTTTAGGTGCTGAAAGCGGTACCATTATTTTGCATGGAAATTTGGTGTTTTACATTGTAGGCCTGTAATTCTTAGAAATAACTCACTTAAATCTGTCCAAACAAGAGTCTAGTAGACATCCCGGGTATAATAAAATTTGAAAAACAAAATCATAAATTATAATATAATAAATAATTATTACAAATAATAATATAATTATAATAAAAATTATTCAATAATGTAATCAAATCAAAAACACAAAAAACACAAAAATCAAAAACACAAAAATGTGCTGAGTTGCAGAATTGTCGCTGTCATTACTTTTATTTTTTGATGAGGAATTTCCCCACAAATCGCTATCGCTCAATTCTGCAAGTTATTATAATTTATTATCGCTGTTTTCTAGCTAGGCTAAGGCCCCGTACACACGACCAAACATGTATGCTGAAACTGGTCCGCGGACCAGTTTCAGCATACAAGTTTGGTCGTGTGTAGGCGCGAGCGGGCTGAATTCCAGCAAACATTTGCCCGCCGGGCCTTTTCCCAGCAGACAAATATTCCTGGACGTGTTTTAAAACCGTCTGCTGGAATCCTGCCCGCTCGGACATGTACAGTCGTCGGTACAGACCTACCGTACATGTCTGAGCGCCCGCCGTCCCTCGCATGCGTCGAATGACTTTGACGCATGCGTGGAAGCCTTTAAATGGCAGGCCCGCCCACGTCGCAGCGTCATCGCCGCGTCATCGTCGCGGCGACGACGCAGACACGCCCAGTGTATTGTTTACGCGCGGACTTCTGTACGATGGTTAGTACAGCCATCGTACAGAAGCCCTCTGGCAGACATGTACGGTGAAAACGGTCCGACAGACCGGTTTCATCGTACATGTTTGCTCGTTAGTACCCGGCCATAAACCACTTTTGACATAAAGGGACACTTTTTGGTTGCTATGGACAATCTCCAGTTTCCAGGCAGAAAGAACAGTTTTTATTATATACAGTACAGTGATGAAAATAAGTATTTGAACACCCTGCTATTTTGCAAGTTCTCCCACTTGGAAATCATGGAGGGGTCTGAAATTGTTATCGTAGGTGCATGTCCACTGTGAGAGACATAATCAAAAAAAAATCCAGAAATCACAATGTATGATTTTTTTAACTATTTATTTGTATGATACAGCTGCAAATAAGTATTTGAACACCTGAGAAAATCAATGTTAATATTTGGTACAGTAGCCTTTGTTTGCAATTACAGAGGTCAAACGTTTCTTGTAGTTTTTCACCAGGTTTGCACACACTGGAGGAGGGATTTGGCACACACTGGAGACTGGCTAGGCCACGCCAGAACCTTGATATGCTTCTTACAGAGCCACTCCTTGGTTATCCTGGCTGTGTGCTTCGGGTCATTGTCATGTTGGAAGACCCAGCCTCGACCCATCTTCAAAGCTCTAACTGAGGGAAGGAGGTTGTTGCCCAAAATCTCGCAATACATGGCCCCGGTCATCCTCTCCTTAATACAGTGCAGTCGCCCTGTCCCATGTGCAGAAAAAGACCCCCAAAGCACGATGCTACCACCCCCATGCTTCACAGTAGGGATGGTGTTCTTGGGATGGTACTCATCATTCTTCTTCCTCCAAACACGGTTAGTGGAATTATGACCAAAAAGTTCTATTTTGGTCTCATCTGACCACATGACTTTCTCCCATGACTCCTCTGGATCATCCAAATGGTCATTGGCAAACTTAAGACGGGCCTTGACATGTGCTGGTTTAAGCAGGGGAACCTTCCGTGCCATGCATGATTTCAAACCATGACGTCTTAGTGTATTACCAACAGTAACCTTGGAAACGGTGGTCCCAGCTCTTTTCAGGTCATTGACCAGCTCCTCCCGTGTAGTCCTGGGCTGATTTCTCACCTTTCTTAGGATCATAGAGACCCCACGAGGTGAGATTTTGCATGGAGCCCCAGTCCGAGGGAGATTGACAGTCATGTTTAGCTTCTTCCATTTTCTAATGATTGCTCCAACAGTGGACCTTTTTTCACCAAGCTGCTTGGCAATTTCCCCGTAGCCCTTTCCAGCCTTGTGGAGGTGTACAATTTTGTCTCTAGTGTCTTTGGACAGCTCTTTGGTCTTGGCCATGTTAGTAGTTGGATTCTTACTGATTGTATGGGGTGGACAGGTGTCTTTATGCAGCTAATGACCTCAAACAGGTGCATCTAATTTAGGATAATAAATGGAGTGGAGGTGGACATTTTAAAGGCAGACTAACAGGTCTTTGAGGGTCAGAATTCTAGCTGATAGACAGGTGTTCAAATACTTATTTGCAGCTGTATCATACAAATAAATAGTTAAAAAATCATAAATTGTGATTTCTGGAATTTTTTTTTTTGATTATGTCTCTCACAGTGGACATGCACCTACGATGACAATTTCAGACCCCTCCATGATTTCCAAGTGGGAGAACTTGCAAAATAGCAGGGTGTTCAAATACTTATTTTCCTCACTGTAAAAGTACACGTGGGACACTGGGCAGACCATTAGGAACAAAGGGTATGTGTATTTTTTTCATACAGTACTGTAATATATAAGATTACAGTATACTGTATGTAATGTGTTTATTTACTTTTTTGAATTTGACGCCGATCTCCGCCCCCGTGCGTCGAAACGTAGCAGGGAACGGAGCTCGCCGGCACACAGGCACTGTGTGAATCGAGCGAGGACACCGCTCAATCACACATCGGAGAGGCATCGCAGGATCCAGGGACAAGCTAAGTAATTCCCTGCCCGTGGATGCTGCGAGGTGATCCCGAGTCTGGCTCGGGGTTACCGCTTTTGGTTTTGAAATTCCACACCGAGCCAGACTCGGGAATACCGCAAGGGGGGTTAAGGTATTTCTTAGCAAACAGTCCTTAGCAGAACAATATATCCCAAATAGTATGTTGATATCCACAAGGCATAATAAGTAATAGCAATTGTATTAGATGGCACACAAGCAGCAGATTTTCCTATAGCACTACAAGTGACACAATTACAAATACTTATCCATTTGCAGGCTTCAGTGTAGTAAGCAGGGATTCCGTGGTGTAAGGTGTTCAGCAAGGAAGGCCTCAAAGTTGTCCCCAGCAATGGCTCTCTGTTGCAGTAGATGTAACAGCACTAAAGAAGTAGTTGTTGGCTGGAGTGGTGTTGCAGCATGGGGAGCGATGGCACCAATATGAGTAGCGTGGCCGAGCTATGGCTGACAATAATAGAACGGTGTGCAGGAGGCACACGGCTCTGTAGAAAGGATGGGGCCAGCTGTAGTGCATAAGCACTAATTAAAAAAGGAGCGACGCGGTGGAACGCACAGGGTGCCGCGTGATGACGTCATCGCGTGGTCGCGGTAATTCGTTCCAGTGCGGAACGCATTAGGCCTCGTACAGACGAGAGGATATCGGCTGAAAACGGTCCGCCGGATAAATCCTCTGGCGGATTTTGATCTGATGGCTGTACACACCATCAGATCAAAATCCCCGCGGAATACATCCGCGGTGACGTGGCCGCGCCGCGACGATGACGCCGTGACGTGCGCGACCCTGGAAGGTAAATACTTCCACGCATGCGTTGAATCAATACGACGCATGCGAGGGATGGGATCGGACGGACTTATCCGGTGAGTCTGTACAGACGACCGGATAAGTCCGGCGGACTGGATTCCAGCATGCTAAGAAATTTTTATCCGCTGGGAATCCGTCGGCTGGATTTTTATCCGCTGGGAAATGTTCGCTCGGACATACACACGACCGGATCTATCTGCTGGAACTGATCCGCGGATCAATCCCAGCGGATAGATCCGGTCGTGTGTACGGGGCCTTATAGAAAGAAACAGGCGCGCAGAGTGCCTGTTACATGGCTACAGGAAAACACTCTCCTCTTCTTAACTCACTGAGCTCGGTTACCATTCCATGTTGCCAGCACACAGCACAGACACTTCTCCATCCTGAGCTGTTCTCACCCCGCGCACCTCTCCATTCAGGAAATGTCTCACCATTCAGGAAATTTCTCACAGCCTCTTCCCAGCCAATGAGAACAGAGGGGTGTGGACTGTGGAAGGCAAAGTGGAAGCCCAGTACTGGAATGTGGATGTGGGGCCCTAGGACAGATCGGAGCTGGGTTTTGTGGAGGATATAATAATATGAGAGGGAGGCTGCAGAGGCCCCCTGGCGATAGGGTCGCGGTTGCGATTGTGACCCCTGCAACCCCTTATGCCCATGCCCACTGTTGCTCAGATATCCAAAAGCCTGGGAGTTTGTGAATGAGATTAGTGCTGGAAAGGAAAATCAGAATTCATATTGGCTGATCCTCCCCTTCACTGCAGATCATGTGAACCAATATCTAGGCTTTTAGATATGTACAAAAGAACCCCACAGATAAAGAAGCCACAGGTGGACCACGCCGCATGAAAAAATTTAAAATATATTACACTTTTGATTTACATAAAAACAGGCACTCATATCCCATCACCAGCACCCAATATATTAAAATTAATAAGATAACGTTGTCTATATTAAAACTACAGCTACGTCACAAAGTGCATGCATGCAGTACTATAGCATGGTCATCAACTGGAGATATGTTCGGTCCAGTTAATTACACTGCAAACTAGTGGCTCGGCCAGGAGGGCTGGCCAGATCCCCTGCTAGGGAATGTACTAGAATAGTATTGGATATAGCCGTGCGCAGGGGCTCATCTAGATGAATAGCATTGGACACTACTAAAACAGCTCATATGGACAGAATTCATCCTGTAATGAAAGGGCTGTTGCTGCAAAGCAGTCAGTGAAGTAGGTCAGTCACAGTTGAAGTCAGTTGTAAAGGGCAAAAGCAGGGTAGCAACAAAGCATACAGAGCGAGTCCAGGATTGTAAGCAGCTGGGTAATACAGCAGATTTACAGAGCTATAACAGCTATAGACATAACACCAGCGTAAAACAATTGTATATGGACCAGCGGTCCGTTTACCAGACCTGGATATAGGTTTTGATAGTAGTGAGCAGGGGACCTTTTTTTTTTTTTTTTTTTTTAGATATGTACGCAGCAATAGGGGAACCTGGATCAGCATTGGCTCCAGTAAATGTAAGACTCCAGGTACAATGTGTTGTAGCGTGATGTGTGGAAGAAACCACCGGCGGACCGTTTTCATCGGACATGTCTGCCCGGGGACTTCTGTTCGATGGCTGTACACACCATCGAACAGAGGTCCGCGCGTAAACAATACGCGGGGCGTGTCCGTGGTGTCGCCGCGTCGATGACGCGGTGTCGCCGCGACAATGACGCGGCGACGTGGGCGGCCTGCCTTTAAAATGCTTCCACGCATGCGTCGAAGTCATTCGACGCATGCGAGGGATGGCGGGCGGCCGGACATGTACGGTAGGTCTGTACAGACGACCGTACATGTCGGGGGGACAGGTTTCCAGCGGACTGTTTTAAAGCAAGTCCAGGAAACAGTTGTCCGCTGGAAACCTGTCCGATCCGCCCGAAAATGGTCCGCTCGGGCCTACACACGGCCAAACATGTCTGCTGAAAATGGTCCGCGGACCAGTTTCAGCAGACATGTTTGGTCGTGAGTACGGGCCCTAAGGGTCTATAATTGTTATTATAGGTGTATTTTAAATAATAGAGACAGAATATTAACCAAAAATCCAGAAAAAACACGATACAAATGTTATAAATTAAGTTGCAGTTCAGTGAGTAAATAAGTATTTGATTCTCTACCCCCCCCCCCCCCCCCAACAATAATTCTGGCTCCCCCAGACTGGCTAGAGTATGTGCTTTTGTGGTACACAGATTAGTCTTGTCAATTTAAGAAGGTGCTCCTAACCGTGGTATATGTCTTCTTTTTGGTTTGTGAAAAAATAGTTAATACTTTATCCACTTTCTGTAGTGGCATTTCTCAAAGCAATACTTAGCCCAAACCTGCAAACTGTGCGACACGTTGATTAATATTTAGTGGAACTGTGTACGCAGAAAAACACTACCAAGTATCATGTTTAACTTATGAAGCCAAGGTGGCTGTGAAAGCATTTGATGCTGGGCATAGCAGACAGGAATGTCATTGTAGACTCCAACCTGTGAAATGTCTGAGGGATGTTCCAGGGCTGTACGGCAAGTAATCAGATCCACTGCTTCATTGCACTTAGATGATTGCTTTACCTCCCAAAGTCTGAGTAAATGTTTGGCTTATGGGAATAGTTGAATCCAGCAAGACTTTCTTGGGAGGGGTGGGTGTACAATTCACAGGTTTAGACCATAGCAGATAGAGTTTCACAAAGACCTCCCATGGACAAGCAGAAACCTTGACTTCTCTCTGTTCACCCAGCTGAACAATTGTCAGTTTTGCTTGCACCCTCTTAACAGTTGTAGGAAATCCTTGCTGGGCTTTGCAGTAAGCACCTTACTGGCCGAATATGGATTCAGACTTTGGAGTATCATTGTCATCGTTGTATAAAAATGACCCTTTTTATTCACTCTGCCTATCTGATTTGATGACTGCACCACCACGTGTCACCTACCAGTTCCTGAAGGAGCAAAGGAATCTCACAGAGGTTAGTGCGCTGTAATATGACTTTATAATTTGACTTTGTCGATGAAGAATTGCTGTGTATGTGATCATAGTCATTGGGGATAAATCATGAAAACTGCTGGACTGGTGGCTTAGCTGCCCATAACAGCAAATTTTTCTCAAAAAATAGGTGTAGGAACTCAACCACGACCCCATTCAAATTTCACAAACAGTAGAAGGGTCTTAAAGGGGCATTAAATACCAGGATTGCATTACATACAGAGTGCAGAGTTCAGGGGGGTTACACACAGAGTGCAGAGCTTTCACTTGTAAACACAGAAACCAGACTTCTGTGTTTACAAGTGATTGTGTTTCGCCCGTCATATTTTTCTCGGTTGTGTGTAAGAGGCCTCAGAGCTAGATTCAGCATAGTTTAAAAAGTAGAAAGATGCGCCGTCGTATCTATGCGTTCCATTCTGGTAGCTAGATACGCCTGAATTGTAGCTTCCTCCGACCGACGTAAGTGTTAGTACACCGTCGTATCTAGGGTGCATATTTACGCTGGCCGCTAGGGGCGCTTCCGTAGATTTACACGTGGAATATGTTAATGACCTAGATACGCCGATTCACAAACGTACTTGCGCTCGCTACGCCGTTTACGTAGGGCTTACGTCCGGCGTAATGTTACCCCTGCTATATGAGGCGCAGCCAATGTTAAAGTATGGACGTCGGAACAGCCGTCAAATTTTACGTCGTTTACGTAAGTGGTACGTGAATGGGGCTGTGCGTAGGTTACGTTCAAGTCGAAAGCATTGAGCTGACGTATCTTAGGGAGTATATGCGACGTGACTCTGAGCATGCGCGCGCATGCGCCGTTTGTTCGTGAACAAATTTACATGGGGTCACGGCTACTTTGTATACAACACGCCCACTACCTTACAGATTTAAATTAGGCAGGCTTACGCCTGCCTATTTCCACTACGCCGGCGCAACGTACGGCGCCAGATCTTGCAGAATACCATTCTGAGCTCACTGATTTACGCCGGCGTAGCGCATATAAGATGCGCTACGCCGGCCAAAAGGTAAGCCGAGCTACGTGAATCTAGCTCTAAATACTTAGGCCCCATGCACACGAGAAGCAAATGCAAACTCATCTAAACACAAGTTTTCAAACGCAAAAACCGGCATTTAAAACGCCCGTTTTTGCCGCGAATTTCGCGGCGTTTTACCGCGTTTTACCGCGTTTGCGTTTATAAGCATTTGGTTAAGAAACATCATAAGACCCTCCCTAAGCTCAAAAAACAATATTATTTAACCATTTCAGCTATTTTGTGAGACCAGAGCAGCTGAGAGAGCAGCAGTGTACGTGTATTTAGCGTGTCACTTGCCACGTCACCTGGCCACGTCACCTGCCACGTCACCTGGCCACGTCACCTGCCACAAGTTGTGGATTGTCCACAGGCCACGTCACCTGCCACATCAACTGGCCACGTCACCTGCCAAGTTGTGAATTGTCCACTTGCCACATCACCTGGCCACGCCACCTGCCACAAGTTGTGGATTGTCCACTGTCCACATCACCTGGCTATGTCACCTGCCACGTCACCTGGCCACGTCACCTGGCCACGTCACCTGCCACAAGTTGTGGATTGTCCACTGGCCACGCCACCTGCCACGTCAACTGGCCACGTCACCTGCCACAAGTTGTGGATTGTCCACTGGCCACGTCACCTGCCACATCAACTGGCCACGTCACCTGCCAAGTTGTGAATTGTCCACTTGCCACGTCACCTGGCCACGCCACCTGCCACAAGTTGTGGATTGTCCACTGTCCACATCACCTGGCTATGTCACCTGCCACGTCACCTGGCCACGTCACCTGGCCACGTCACCTGCCACAAGTTGTGGATTGTCCACTGGCCACGCCACCTGCCACGTCAACTGGCCACGTCACCTGCCACAAGTTGTGGATTGTCCACTGGCCACGTCACCTGCCACATCAACTGGCCACGTCACCTGCCAAGTTGTGAATTGTCCACTTGCCACGTCACCTGGCCACGCCGCCTGCCACAAGTTGTGGATTGTCCACTGGCCACGTCACCTGGCTATGTCACCTGCCACATCACCTGGCCACGTCACCTGCCACAAGTTGTGGATTGTCCACTGGCCACGCCACCTGCCACGTCACCTGCCATGTCACCTGGCCACGTCACCTGCCACAAGTTGTGGATTGTCCACTTGCCATGTCACCTGGCCACGTCACCTGCCACGTCACCTGGCCACATCACCTGCCACGTCACCTGGCCACGTCACCTGCCACAAGTTGTGGATTGTCCACTGGCCACGTCACCTGCCACGTCAACTGGCCACGTCACCTGCCAAGTTGTGAATTGTCCACTTGCCACGTCACCTGGCCACGCCACCTGCCACAAGCTGTGGATTGTCCACTGGCCACGTCACCTGCCACGTCAACTGGCCATGTCACTTGCCAAGTTGTGAATTGTCCACTTGCCACGTCACCTGGCCACGCCACCTGCCACAAGTTGTGGATTGTCCACTGGCCACGTCACCTGCCACGTCAACTGGCCACGTCACCTGCCAAGTTGTGAATTGTCCACTTGCCACGTCACCTGGCCACGCCACCTGCCACAAGCTGTGGATTGTCCACTTGCCACGTCACCTGGCCACGTCACCTGCCACAAGTTGTGGATTGTCCACTGGCCACGTCACCTGCCACATCAACTGGCCACGTCACCTGCCACAAGTTGTGGATTGTCCACTTGCCACGTCACCTGACCACGACACCTGCCACAAGTTGTGGATTGTCCACTTGCCACGTCACCTGCCACAAGTGGATTATGCACTTGCCAAATCACCTGGCCACATCACCTGCCACAAGTTGTGGATTGTCCACTGGCCACGTCACCTAGCCACGTCACCTGCCATGTCACCTGGCTACGTTACCTGCCACAAGTTGTGGATTGTCCACTTGCCATATCACCTGGCTATGTCACCTGCCACGTCACCTGGCCACATCACCTGCCACAAGTTGTGGATTGTCCACTGGCCACGTGACCTGGCCACGTCACCTGCCACATCACCTGGCCACGTCACCTACCACAAGTTGTGGGTTGTCCACTTGCCACGTCACCTGTCCATGTCACCTGCCACAAGTTGTGGATTGTCCACTGGCCACGTCACCTGCCACAAGTTGTGGATTGTCCACAATGCAATACAAGCAATTACATTTTTTATGTTTTTTTTTATGGTTTTTCATCATTTGCCATCCTTTTTGAGATTTCTAATGTAAAAAAATAGGTCACCAAAAACGCCTATAGACGAAATCGCGGCAAAACGCCGGTACCGCGTTTTGCCGCGATTTGCCGCGATTTGCGAACGCAAAAGCTGAATGCTTCTGAACCCAAAATTTTGGGTTTGGAAAAACGGCCCTAAACCCAACTGCTTTGAAACGCCAAAAAACGTGATTGTGTGCATGGACACATAGGATAACATTAAATGTGTTCAGGGGCAGTTGAAAAAAATGCCCAAATGCCTCTGAACTCGAGTTTAGCAGCGTCTCGTGTGCATGAGGCCTTACTGGCTGGATCACCAGATGAAAATAGAAGAAAGAAAGCCTAAAAAAGAAAACAAATGCAGCAATTACATTTAATGCCGCGTACACACGATCATTTTTCGGCATGAAAAAAAACGACGTTTTTAAAAACGTCATTTAAAATGATCGTGTGTGGGCTTCACATCGTTTTTCATCATATGCTGCATTTTTTAATGTCGTTTTTCAAAATTTCATTTTTCGAGATGTAAAAAATGATTGTGTGTGGGAAAAAACTACGTTTTAAACCCGCGCATGCCCAGAAGCAAGTTATGAGACGGGAGCGCTCGTTCTGGTCAAACTACCATTCATAATGGAGTAAGCACATTCATCACGCTGTAACAGACAAAAAAGCGCGAATCATCTTTTGCTAACAAGGAATAAGCTAAAAGCAGCCCAAAGGCGAATAGAACTTTCCCTTTAGAGTTCTGTCGTACGTGTTGTACGTCACCGTGCTTTGTTCATCATTTTTCCAAAACGATGGTGTGTGGGCAACATGGTTTTTAATGATGAAGTTGGAAAAACATCGTTTTTTTCATGCCGAAAAACGACTGTGTGTACGCGGCATAAAAAATGACAAGCTGCAATATAATAAATGTTTAACTTTGGGTTTAATGTCACTTTAAAGCCCAAATCTGGGCTCCATGTTCCCCCTATCAGTGGTCATTCCCTTTCTTTGCAGGAGAGATTTAGAAAGCCCAGATCCAAAATATAAATGAAGCAGAAACAGGTAAGTACAGTACATACACTGCAGGTTCCGAGGTACAGTTTTGCTCTAGAAATGAGAGTGTAATAATAAAAAGTAATAAAAGCACAGTAGTAATGGCTAAGCAATCCCAGATCACAGACATATGTTCAACATAGATTCCATAGTTCTCATAGATTTGTTCAACCAGGGGGTTTAATAAAAAAAAAAAAAGACTTGATTCTTTCATCCACACACTTGCAATAGCTAAGCTATTATAGTATTCTGGCAGAGGGGAGACTCCCCCACCGTCAGAATACACTATAGCCAGCAACGCTGATCGAGCAGGGAAAATCTAACCGGTGGTTGTACAGAAGTCAATTGGTAGATTGACTTTTGTATACATGGATGGAAATGTGGCCAGTTCCTGCTGAACCGGCAGAATTTCTATTCATGTATGACTGGTTTTACAGTAGTAAATCCCACTATGTCACTCCAGATCCCATGAGAGTAGCAGTTGGAGGGACAGTACCTCAGATCTCACACTGTAGATTTACATCTCTCTGCAAAGTCAGATTTATACTTCCTGCCCCACTAGGCCAATTGTCTTGAACCCTCCACCTACAACCCTAGTTGACTCAATTACTAAGATTGTATAACATCTCTAAGTTGGTAAAGTAATATCATAGGTCAATTTCAATCTTTTTAAAATGCTATTAAAGGGGTTTTCCACCTTTTTTTTAAGTTTATTAAAAGTCAGCAGCTACAAAAAGTGTAGCTGCTGGCTTTTAACCACTTAAGCCCCGGACCAATATGCAGCCTAAAGACCCAAGGGGTTTTTACAGTTCGGGACTGCGTCGCTTTAACAGACAATTGCGCGGTCGTGCGACGTGGCTCCCAAACAAAATTGGCGTCCTTTTTTCCCCACAAATAGAGCTTTCTTTTGGTGGTATTTGATCACATCTGCGGTTTTTAGTTTTTGCGCTATAAACAAAAATAGAGCAACAATTTTGAAAAAAAAGCAATATTTTTTACTTTTTGCTGTAATAAATATCCCCCAAAAACATATATAAAAACATTTTTTTTCCTCAGTTTAGGCCGATACGTATTCTTCTACCTATTTTTAGTAAAAAAAATCGCAATAAGCGTTTATCGATTGGTTTGCGCAAAATTTATAGTGTTTACAAAATAGGGGATAGTTTTATTGCATTTTTATTTTTTTTTATTTTTTTACTACTAATGGCGGCGATCAGCAATTTTTTTCGTGACTGCGACATTATGGCGGACACTTCGGACAATTTTGACACATTTTTGGGACCATTGTCATTTTCACAGCAAAAAATGCATTTAAATTGCATTCTTTATTGTGAAAATGACAGTTGCAGTTTGGGAGTTAACCACAGGCGGCGCTGTAGGAGTTAGGGATCACTGTGTATGTGTTTACAACTGTTTGGGGGTGTGGCTGTAGGAATGACGTCATCGATCGTGTCTTCCCTATAAAGGGAATGACGCGATCGATGCGCCGCCATAGTGAAGGACGGGGAAGCCGTGTTTACACACGGCTCTCCTCGTTCTTCAGCTCCGGGGAGCGATCGCGACGGAGCGGCTATAAACAAATAGCCGCGCCGTGGTCCCGGATCGCTCCCCGAGCGGACCCGACCTCCGCATGTAGCGGGGGGGGTCCCGATCGGACCCCCCACCCGCTAATAGGGGAGGACGTACCCATACGCCCATGTGCCTGTACGTGCCATATTGTGGACGTATATGTACATGGGCTGGTCCTTAAGTGGTTAATAAACTGTCACTTTCCCTCTCCACGGCTCCAGCGACGCGCCGGCCGGGGCTCCGCTCCTCACCCCCCCTCGCCGGCCGGCGTCTTCATTCTTAGTGTGGGCACCCGGCAGTGACAGCTTTCGGCTTCACGGCCGGGCACCCACTGCGCATGCGCGAGCGGCAGTGCGCATGCGTGAGCGGCAATGCGCATGCGCGAGCGGCGCCGTCCGATTGGACAGGCGCTCGCCTACAGGGAGGGGCTGTGAAAAGGCGATTAAGCTAATCGCCTTTCCAGCCCCTCGGCGGAAGGAGGAAGTGGGACATGAAGTCCCCTTCTCCTGAAGCCCCCACCCCCCCCCCCAAAATAATTACATGCCAAATGTGGCATGTAAGGGGGCGAGGAGTGGGTTAAGCGGAGGTCCATTTTTAGGTGGAACTCCTCTTTAAAGGCTTTTTTTGGCTGGACTGTGGAGTGTAGAGTCCTGAACTGTTGCCAGCACCCATGCTGAAAGAGCTTTGTACACCTCCACTATCAGGATGCCGATTGTTAGCGATCTATGGACCTAGCGTTGGAGGTGTCATCTCTCCCAAGTCCCTACATAGTCTACGGACTTGAAGACCCATCCAGGTTTTACCAATCAGTGAGGAATCTGAAAATAAAGTTTCCTCTGTATGAAACAAACACCCCAAAGCAGGTAATCTAGCCTAAAGGTTCTTGTTATAGGATAACTACACTGTCCCTGTCTGCCAATTCTTCTTCTGTATTGTCACCCTATTGCATGCTTTCCCAGTTGGAGACTACAAATGGCCATGCAGATGTACTGGCACGTTCCACTGTTGTCACCATCAGAGAACTCACTGTCACTCACATCAGAGAACAAATCAATCATTGTTGGAGTGTACGCATGTGGTAAAGAAGTGTCTGCAAAGTACTTACAAGAGACCAGCAACACTTGGATGCAAAAAAATATAAAAATCAAAAATATAACTATTGCTTGAGATCCATACTTGATGGTTCACCAAGAACAGTGAGATGGCCTGTTTTGTTTCTTTAGCTTTCAACCAGGGTGTCCAGGCACTCTGGGGTGCCTTCATGTTTCTTCAGGGTGCCTTGGCAAAATGCCTAAAATTGCCCCAAAACATTATACAAGCCAGCAGGTGTATTAAGCCTGCCTTTTAGTCAGGGGAGGGCTGGCAGCCTTAGGCCTGGGGGTCAAGTCCAGTCAAGTGTCCCATAGACCCAGTGGAGGCAAAGTGATGGTTCGTGAAAACAGTCTCTAAGGTTTTTCATGATCACAACGGTGTGTGTGGGGGGGGGGGGGCAGGGAGGACAATGTGGCCCTTCAGAGCCTGTGGGGGACGTGTACTACCATGGCCTCCAGGACCTAAACTGCAAGCAAGTCCCTGTATGAATCTCTCAGAGTTGAGGACCTGACCCCCCCCCTCCGCAACTAGTGAAGGACTACAAGTCCAAACATTAATGCCTGAGATCTAAGGAGCCGCTGCCTGACCCGCTGCCCATCCCACAGCTCACCACCGTCACCCGCTACCTGACCCGCCACCAAGATGGGGTAAGTGTCGGTCAGACAGCGAGCGGGCCAAGTGGGGTGCTGGTTAAATGCCGATGGGGGTAACATTGGCTGCATTTGATGGGCACAGTGAGGCTGCAATAGATGGGCACAGTAAGGCTGCAATTGATGGGCCACAGTGAGGCTGCAATTGATGGGCCACGGTGAGGCTGCAATTGATTGGCCACAGTGAGGCTGCAATTGATCCTCACAGTGAGACTGCAATTGATCGGCACAGTGAGGCTGCAATTGATCGGCACAGTGAGGCTGCAATGGATGGCACAGTAGTTGCATTTAATGGCAGAGTGAGGCTGCAATTGATGGTTTTTTTTTTCAGTATTTTTTAGTTCCCCCCCCCCCCACCAAATAAAATTTGAGCACCAGCCACCACTGACAGAGAGAGACATCGCTCCAAATTGTCCGCACAGAGAGACCACGCCTCAAGAAAATTGCTTTATTCCTTTATCAACATAGTAAAGCCTTGTACACACCACTAAGGATGAGCTCCGGAGTGTTTCGCAAAGCCCACGCACAGTGCCAACTTCATGGCAGGCTCTGCACGTGGGCATTGGGAACATGCCGGAGCTCAATCCAGTGAGTTGAACAAAAAAAAAACTGTGGCCCCCGATCCACGTCTTCTGGGGTCCCTCTGCGGCTGTCTCTGGTCCTCCCCGCAAGAACTCACCACATTTATGCGAGAGAGCTTGCATGGTGGTGAGTACTTGCGGGCGCGCTCCCGTGATACAGCGAGCTGCCATAGCGGCTCACTGTATCACTCGGCCCCACCCCTCGGCACGCCGGGTCACTGGATGTGATTGAGAGCAGCGCCAGCCAATGGCTGCGCTGCTCTCAATCCATCTGCTCTAGCCAATCAGCGGCCAGGCTGAGCGGCGAAGAGGATCTCGGGACCAAGCGCGGGACTTTCGAGGGGTCAGGTAAGTATAACGGGGGCTAGGGGGGGCCTGCAGCATCAGATGTTTTTTCACCTTAATGCATAGATTGCATTAAGGTGAATTTTTTTTTTACTTTACAACTCCTTTAAGCATATTATTCACAGCTGTTTACTTGGAGCCTTAAAGAATCACATGCATAAATTATGGTATTTTTAATTTGATCCTTCTTATTTATTAATGAAGCTTGTAAGTACTACTTAGCTGACCTGCTTGCTTTACAGTCTTCAGTAAAGTTGTTCAAAGCTTGCTGAGAACTTCACAAAAGCTTTGTAAGTGCTTGCTGCTGTGACAAACACCGGAGCCTTCATGCAGCTGTAGTTGTAAAGGCAGAAGTTTTTCTTATCTTAATGCATTCTATACATTAAGATAAAAAAAACTTCTGGGCCAGATCCACATACATGCGCCTATCTTTAGGTGGGCGTAGCGTATCTCAGAAACGCTACGCCGCCGTAACTTAGAAAGGCGAGTACTGTATTCACAAAGAAGTTATGCCTTTAGTTGTACGGCAGCGTAGCGTATATCGGGCGGCGTAAGCTCGCCTAATTCAAAAGAGGCTGGTTGGGGGCGTGTTCTATGCTAACTAATCGTGACCCCACGTATTTGATGTTTTTATTACGAACGGCGCATGCGCCTTCCGTGAAAGAATCCCAGTGCGCATGCTCCAAATTACGCCGCAAATCGTCAATGCTTTAGACGTCAATGCTTTAGACGTGAACGTAACTTACGCACAGCCCTATTCGCGAACGACTTACGCAAACGACGTAAAACGTAAAAAATTTGACGGTGGCCCGACGTCCATACTTAACATTGCGTACGCCTCATATAGCAGGGGTAACTTTAAAGCCTTACGTAAACGACGTAGAAAAATGCGCCCGGCGGACGTACGTTTGTGGATCGGCGTATCTACCTAATTTGCATATTCCTCGCGTAAATCTACAGAAGCACCACCTAGCTGCCAGTGTAAATATGCAACTAAGATACAACGGCGTAAGAGGCTTACGCCAGTCGGATCTTAGCAAAATTCCGGCGTATCTTGTTTTCTGAATACAGAAAAAAGATACGCCGGATCATCCTAGAAGTTACGCGGCGTATCAATAGATACGCCAGCGTAACTTCTTTGTGGATCTGGCTCTCTGTGTGTAGCAGCCTCCCCAGCACCCCCTAGTTATTTACCTGAGACCCATCTCTCTCCAGCAATGTCCACAAATGTATAAGCCTTCCGGGAAACTCCTCCTGCTTGGCTGAGACACAGCAGCGGCGCCATTGACTCCTGCGGCTGTCAATCAAAGTCAGTCAGATAATCAGGGGAGAGAGGGGCAGGGCCGGGTCGGGCCCTGTGTCTGAATGGACAGACAGAGCTGTGAATCGGCTTGGGTGCCCCCATAGAAAGCTGCTGACCATGTGAGGCACTCAATAGGAGGAAGGGGCCAGGAGCAGCAAAGAGGGACCTGAGAAGAGGAGGATCTAGGCTGCTCCGTGCAAATCCATTGCACAGAGCAGGTAAGTATAACATGATTGTTATTTTTTTTTAAACAAGACTTTACAATTACTTTAACCAGGCCATATATTAAGCAATTTTATTTCTCACAACCATTGTTTGCGGGAAAGAACATTGCTTGATCCCCCATCAACACAGTCAAAGTTGATGGTCAAATCATTCCATTGGGGCTTTTGTATTCTGACAGCGGAAGGTTTCCCAGCCATCAGAATACAATAATCACTGCCGGCGGCTATAGCTGCCAGCAGTGATCGCATGAAAAACCCAACAAGCTGGTTGTATTGATGTTGATCGAGTGATCAACTTCAGTACAACCAGTCTGCCCATACATGGAGTGAAATTCAGACGGTTCCTGCTGAACCAGCCACATTTCGATCTCTCTATGTAGGAGCTTATCTGGCAAACAGTTTTCACCCTAAAACAAAAAATGCCTGGACAAGTACCTTCATTGCAGGATCATCAAGTATTATTTTAAAATAGATGTAAACCCTGACTGACGTTTAGTTTGCTAAAGCACTTTGTATCAAAAACAATTGTAATTTACAGTAAAACTGTAAAAGCAATATGATTTTAGTTTTTACTGGAAAATCTTTTGTTTTTTTGGAGTCTACTAAGGGACACAGGAATTATAATACTGTCAGGACATAAACTACTGCCTACAGGAGAGAAGGATAATGGCAACTAAAAAACTGTTAGCCAGCCCATGGTAACCCCACAAAATACCAGCCTGCCTGAGTTGTGTAGCAAAGTAGTACCAAGAGCATAAAAAACAAAAGGGTGACACCTCTGTTCCTCAGTGTACTCCAAGAAAAGAATGACTACAATTATCCTATTTTCTTTCTTGTACATTGAGAGGCACAATAGTTCTTAAGTTAGTTTTACACTAGTAGACTTTGCCCAACATGTTTTTTTTTAAAACATTTGTTTCATTTTGTAATCATTAGTGGGGTAAAATCAACATTCTTTTCAACCACACTGATGAAAGAAATTGAAGGAGCAGCATTAAAAAAAAATCTTGAACCAACAAGTTTCTAACAATGAATAGTATTTTCATTCTGGAACTTATGCCCCCTACACACCATCACTTTATGTGATGAAAAAAAAACGACATTTTCTGTGAAGTAAAAAATGACGTTTTTGAAACTTCAATTTTCAAAGACGAAGTTGCCTACACACCATCGTTTTTCTCACAATGTTCTAGCAAAGCGAGGTTACGTTCCACCACGTTTTTCCATTGAAGCTCGCTTCATAAGTAGCTTCTGGGCATGCGCGGGTGTAAAAACGTCTTTTTAAACTACGTTTTTTGCTACACACGGTCAATTTCTGTGAAGTAAAAAACGACGTTTTGAAAAACGACACATAAAATTGAAGCATGCTTCAATTTTTTTTGGTCGTTTTTTAGAAGACATAAAACAACGTTTTCCCCCACACACGGTCAATTAAAGTGACGTTTTTAAAAACTTTATTTTTTTTCATCACATAAAGTGATGGTGTGTACTGGGCATAACATTCATTTCAAAATGTAATGGTAAAAGCAAACAAATATTGAAGTCTTATTGAACGACATTGTCCAGTCATTGAATGTACAAAGAATTTTTGTACGAATGTTCATGCGAATATTTGTACAACTAATTGTGTACAGCCAGGTTTAGACTGCCATGACCAGTGTAGTCAAGATATCCAATATCCAATATCCCCAACTTCTTACCACCCACTTTAACCCCACAACTCCTCACATTCACATTCCCATACCACCATCAAATAATAAGACCAAACAAGAGTTTGGAGTATAAATGGCCATGGCAGCCTTTTTATTAACCAAAATATTTTAATAATTTCCAAATAACCTTTGTAACGACAACTTTAAACACACAGCCTGTTGGTCTTTGACGGCACCCCAAACTTAACATTTTCCACCACTACACTGCGGGACCTTTTTCCATACCAGGCCTCCAGCCGTATCACCAGCTCGGAGACAACCCCTTTCCTGCAGTGCAACCAATACCGTATTCCAGCAGACACCGTTCCACTGGAATACCCCAGAGGGGCCATACCACGGATGAGCCCCCCACCACTTCCATCACATCTGTTTTCTGCCACCATCAAAGACCAAAGACACCGCCGTTACACCACTGCCACAACAATTCGAAATCCATTGATCCTAAAATAAAGAAAACAAATGAAAAACACACAAAGACACAACAATAGGGAGGGTGGGTGGGAAACTGCCTCCTTCTGTCTTTCTCAACAACTGTTCCCGAAAATCTCCCGCCTCCACCTTTTGTACAGCTCCTCCCCCTTCAGAACTTTTACTCCTGAATCCTCCCCTTCAACTTTCCAACTTAACCCTTTGCTGACTCTCCTTTCCACCTTGTCATGCCCGGCCCTCCACTACTTGTTCCTTTGTCTTTTTCGGTTCCGGGCCTCCCTGGACCCCTTTTCCTAGTGTCTTTAGGAGAATGGACATGTTGTCTTCAGCTCTGTTGTTCTTTGTTGGTTTGGAAGATTTTTCTACTATAAAAAGCTACTGGTATATTTTTGCTGGCTATGCTGAATCCTGGTAGTCTCTCCAGTTTGCCAACAAGCTCAGGTTTTCTCAGTTTATACTGATACTCTCGCCGCAACATCCCATATCTCAGAAACCAAAAGGCTTACCACAGCAAGAGAAATAGATTGCATTCTGTCCTGTGCTGGTAGCAGACAGGGTTAGGTATAACTTTACAGTCTAGGAATTTATGAGTCTGTCAAGTGTCAACTGCATCTCAAAGTTCCAGTGATGACTGCCTGTCAATTCTCATGTGGGATCAGTGGACCATGCCTCTGTAATATGTGTTAAATGGCCACATGTAATCTCCTTCAGATGGCTAAGGAGCTCATCTTGCAAATCAAATACTTTTTATTGTTTTTTTGAAAAAGTTGTACAATACAGAGTCTTTGGGCATTCCCCCACTTAAACAGCACAAAACAATCAAAAAGAAAAAAAAAACACAGCTACTACAATGAACCCTGCAGGTTGAAACCTGCGTAAAAAAGAGTTCATCCAGTCATTACTGCTCGCGCTTACAAATATTGTGTTATAGCAATGCAATTAATCTTTTCCATAACAAGGACAAGGTGTATTGGTGTACTGGAAATACATGCTGTAACGTTCGGGGGCTATAGCTCGGTGGGATTAAGTGCACAAACCGTTCACCTGAACATAAAAAGGCTTTTATTCATAGGTCAACAAAAATTAAGGCTTTTCTCAGCACACAAGGAAACTATAAACAAAAAGTCCCTCTTAGCTTCAGCATCAAAATAAAGTCTGCTTATCTTCAGCACCAAAAAGTAAGTCAAAAACAAAACACATACAGTTAGTTGGTAGCCGGGTCTTCACCCCCTGTATTCCAAAAGTCCTCACTGTATTGTGAACAGCAGCTATCAGACTCCCAGCTTGTCCTCACAGATGCAATCTCCACACTCCTCCACACACCTCCACCACCACTTCCTGTTTAAATGGGTGGTTCTCTGGGAGTGTTAACACCTTGTGTGCTGGCTCTTCATTGTTTAGGAGTGGAGGCTCTTTCCCACCCAAATAGCACTTTAGAGCCTCCAGAATTCCAGGCCCCAAATTACTCTATCAAGAGAGAGAGAACTGCTAGCCAGTCCTCTCTGGATTAACTCTACCTGGAATCCTTCACCCACTTTGAGTGACCCCCTGAACACTCCTCCCGCTATTAAAGGGACCATAGCCCAAATAGCGGTGCTGTATAGCACCCGTCCAGGACCCAACCCTGGCGTCCTGTACATATCCCCCCCCCTCTGCCTCAACGCGGAGGTGTTGGAGGCACCAGTAGACACCATACAATGGACACGGGAGAGGGCATCGGCATTCTGATGTTGTCTCCCGGGTCTGTGCTCTACCACGAAATTGAACTCCTGGAGAGAAAGGAACCACCTTGTTACCCTGGCATTGGTGTGCTTGTTTTGTGTCATCCACGTAAGGGGAGCGTGGTCTGACACCAAGCGAAACTTCCTACCCAGGAGGAAATATCGTAGGGAGTCTAAAGCCCACTTGATGGCCAGACACTCCCGTTCCACCACTGCGTAGTTTCTCTCAGCTGACGTCAGCTTCCTGCTAAGAAAAACCACGGGGTGCTCCTCTCCATTGATTTCCTGAGACAGGACCGCTCCCAACCCTTCACTAGAAGCATCTGTCTGCACTACAAAATCTTTTTTAAAATCTGGAGCTACAAGCACCGGGTCTTAGCACAAAGCTGTCTTAAGCTTTTGAAAAGCTGTCTCGGCCTCCGCGTTCCACTTTATCATCACTGACTTTCTACCTTTGGTCAAGTCAGTCAGCGGTGCAGCAATAGTGGCGAAGTTGGGGACGAACCTCCTATAATAGCCAACTATGCCCAAAAACGCTCTGACCTGCTTCTTGGTTAGGGGACGGGGCCAGTCCTGTATGGCCTCCACCTTATTCATTTGGGGCTTCACCAGCCCTCTACCCACAATATACCCTAGGTATTTTGCTTCCTCCATCCCAATGGCACACTTCTCTGGATTGATGGTGAATCCTGCTCTTCTCAAGGAGTCTACGACTGCCTGAACCCGGGGAAGGTGGGACTCCCAATCAGTGCTGAAGATGACTATGTCATCTAGATAGACCGAAGCGTACCGTTGGTGTGGACGCAGAGTTTTGTCCATGGCCCTTTGGAATGTGGCGGGGGCTGAGTGTAGACCAAACGGCATCCTTTTATATTGGAAGTGGCCTTCCGGGGTAGAGAAGGCCGTTTTCTCCCTGGCTTCCTTAGTCAGGGGGATCTGCCAGTACCCTTTTGTGAGGTCCAGCGTGGTGATGTACCTGGCAGGACCTAACCTCTCAATCAGCTCATCTACCCGTGGCATGGGATATGCGTCAAACTTGGAGACGTCATTAAGTTTTCTGAAGTTGTTGCAGAAGCGGAGGGTGCCGTTGGGCTTGGGTACCAACACGATTGGACTTGACCACTCGCTCTGCGACTCTTCAATGACTCCAAGCTCGAACATTCTTTTAACCTCTTCCGACACTGCCACCCTATGAGCTTCTGGGATACGGTAAGGCCTTAATCGGATTTTTACATTCGGTTCGGTCACAATGTCATGCTCAATGACATTGGTGCGACCGGGCAACCCTGAAAACATATCCTTATTTCTTTGTAAAAATTCTTTTGTTCGCTGGGTTTGGGGCCCAGTCAGGGTAGCAGCAACCTGCACCAGGTCGATCCCTGCATGGTCCCCTGATTGTACCCCTACTACCGCAGACACTTGTTCTCTGTCTCTCCAGGGTTTCAACAAATTAACATGATAGATCTGGTATGGTTTTCTTTTCCCTGGCTGGTGTACCTTGTAGTCCACCTCACCGACTTTCTCTACCACCTCAAACGGGCCTTGCCACTTGGCCAAGAATTTACTCTCTACCGTGGGTATTAGAACAGCCACCCGGTCTCCTACTTGGAACTGTCTAATTTTAGCCGACCTGTTATACACTCTTCTTTGGGCATCCTGAGCCTTCTGCATGTGCTCCCTCACTAGCGGCATCACCTTAGCCACTCTCTCTCGCATTTGAGAGATATACTCTACCACCGTTTTATGCGGTGAGGACTCACTTTCCCATGTCTCTTTTACCAGATCGAGTAACCCCCGGGGCCTTCGTCCATACACTAATTCAAATGGTGAGAAGCCCGTGGATGCTTGTGGAACCTCCCGGATAGCAAACAACAGAGCAGGGAATAGCATATCCCATCCTTACCATCTTTCTGGACTACTCTTTTCAACATGGACTTTAGGGTTTTATTAAACCTCTCAACCAGGCCATCGGTCTGCGGGTGATAGACGGACGTCCGCAACTGCTTAATTTGGAACAGTTTGCACAAGTCCGCCATCACCTTTGACATAAAAGGGGTACCCTGATCTGTCAGTATCTCTTTGGGGAACCCAGTTCGTGAGAACATTTGAAACAATTCCCTGGCAATGGCCTTAGAGGAGACTTTCCTCAAAGGGATGGCTTCTGGATACCTAGTTGCATAATCTAGGATTACCAATATGTATTGGTGCCCCCGGGCCGACTTTACCAGGGGTCCCACCAGATCCATAGCGATTCGCTCAAACGGGACCTCAATAATTGGCAAGGGTACCAGAGGATTTCTATAGTGGGACACTGGGGTGGTTAACTGGCAAATGGGACAAGACGCACAATACCTTTTAACCTCGGCTTTCAGCCCTGGCCAGTAAAACCGGTCGGTTATCCTGGCCTCTGTTTTCTCCGCCCCCAGGTGTCCTCCCAGTGCATCGTTGTGGGCCAGATCAAGGAGCATCCGCCTATACGGTTGGGGAACCAGCAACTGCTCTACAGTTTCCCCTCGGCTCTCAGCCACTCGATACACCAAGTCCCCCTTCAATGCAAAGTGAGGAAACCTCTGATCTGCGCCTGGCATTTGTGAGACCCCATCAATAACAGAAACCTGCTCTCGAGCATTGATCAAGGTAGGGTCCTGTAATTGGGCGGTGCCGAACGCACCCCTGGATATATCCAGGTCTGGATGTACTGGCCTTGAGGATGTTTCCCCTTCCCCCTCCTCAACCTGGGAGAGCTCCTCATCATCCTCCCCCAGCATAACTTGCAATGGGAAGACTTCCCCCCCCCCTCAGAGATCAACTCGGTTTCTAGACCTGGGACAGGGGCATTATCCTCCATATTAGCATTCTCTGCAGTTTCATTATTGGTGACAGGCGTCTCCATATCAGCGGGGTATGTTGGGGAGGTTTCAGGTTCGGACCCCTCAGACCCTGTCCCTTCCAGGTCCAGTGTCCCCAGTTCTCCTGGCAGCCCCATCTGTACCTGGGTCCATAGTTCCAGAAATAGTGGACAGTCCCGCCCCACTAGGATGTCATGAATTAAACTTTTTACCACCCCAACCTCCTGTGTAACTGAGGCATGGCCATAGGAAACAGTCACCGGGACCAAGGGGTACTCCTTGGTGTCCCCATGGATACACACTACCCGTAGTGTCTTGGTTACTGGCCCAAGCCTCCCAAGTACCCTGGCATGTACTAGTGTTACCATGCTACCAGAGTCCAGTAGAGCCCTGGCAGGAAGGTGGTTCACCCACACTTCACACTCAAACCGTCCTGCAGCCAGATCAAGATGAGTGGCACACACACTTTGCACATAGAAGGAGCTTCTCCGACCAATCCCGCAGTCCATAGGCTCCTCCTGCAGTGGGCATTGTGCCTGGGTATGCCCCCAGGACCGACACCGCCAACACTGTAGGTCCCCTGTCCTTGGGTGGGCGCCAACCTTCGTGCTTCTGCGGAAGCTGATGCAGGTTTGCAAGTTCCCATGTCTGGTAGGGCTTCTCTCCTAGGTGTTGTGGTCGGTCTGGTTGGCCTAAGCGTGGGTTCCCGACGCTTGGCAGGCCCAAGCAAGTCCTCTACAACGGTATACCTTTCAACCAACTCAACCAGCTGGTCAGCAGTTGCAGGGTCTCCATGGCTTACCCAGCGCTTTAGGTCCTCTGGCAGGGACCGCAGGTACCAGTCCATCACCACCCGTTCCACCATTTGTGGACCGGACAACTTTTCGGGCTGCAGCCATTTTTTGACCAACTGTATCAGTTCATGCATTTGTGACCTGGGTGGTCTGTAAGGTTTGTACCGCCAGCGATGCACCCTCTGAGCCCGGATGGCTGTGGTTACCCCCAGGCGGGCCAGGATCTCTGCCTTCAGTCGCTCATAGTCGCTGATGTGCTCAGACGGGAGATCAAAGTAGGCCTTTTGCGGGTCACCGGTGAGGAAAGGGGAGATAATGCCAGCTCATTGGTCACGGGGCCACCCCTCTCTCTCTGCTATCCTTTCAAAGGTGGTAAGAAAGGCCTCTACATCATCGCTGGGTGTTAACTTTTGTAAAAAATGACTGGCTCTCACGGACACTGGGTTGCTAGCGGCAACGACCGCTTGCTCTCGTCCCTGAACCAGCCGCTGTACTGCCTCCTGCAAGGCAGCCACCTGTGCTTGAGAGGACTCCTGCTGAGCTGTAAACTGGGCGACCAACAGTCATGTTTTCCTGCTGCTGAGCCATCGCTTCCTCATGGCGACGGTTTGCCTCTGCCAACGCTTGCTGCTGGGTCACAGTGGCTTGCTGCTGGGTCACGGTGGCTTGTGCCAGAGCCTTGATGACCTCCTCCATGCCTTTGCCTATTTGCAATGTCTGGGCTGACTTTACCCAAGACATGCCATAAGTACACTGTCTCTTTAAATGTCAGTTTTTAGTTTTAAACGGTTTTTGCGCCTGCAAATGCACTTTGCCCGCATTCGACACCAGTTGTATAGTTCGGGGGCTATAGCTCGGTGGGATTAAGTGCACAAACCGTTCACCTGAACATAAAAAGGCTTTTATTCATAGGTCAACAAAAATTAAGGCTTTTCTCAGCACACAAGGAAACTATAAACAAAAAGTCCGCTTAGCTTCAGCATCAAAATAAAGTCTGCTTATCTTCAGCACCAAAAAGTAAGTCAAAAACAAAACACATACAGTTAGTTGGTAGCCGGGTCTTCACCCCCTGTATTCCAAAAGTCCTCACTGTATTGTGAACAGCAGCTATCAGACTCCCAGCTTGTCCTCACAGGTGCAATCTCCACACTCCTCTACACACCTCCACCACCACTTCCTGTTTAAATGGGTGGTTCTCTGGGAGTGTTAACACCTTGTGTGCTGGCTCTTCATTGTTTAGGAGTGGAGGCTCTTTCCCACCCAAATAGCACTTTAGAGCCTCCAGAATTCCAGGCCCCAAATTACTCTATCAAGAGAGAGAGAACTGCAAGCCAGTCCTCTCTGGATTAACTCTACCTGGAATCCTTCACCCACTTTGGGTGACCCCCTGAACACTCCTCCCGCTATTAAAGGGACCATAGCCCAAATAGTGGTGCTGTATAGCACCCGTCCAGGACCCAACCCTGGCGTCCTGTACAATGCATAAAGTCTAGGCTAGCAGAACTTTAATAAAAGATAATTATCTAAATGTCTGATTTATACTGTAGGAGGTATGTAAGTCACCTTCCACCCAACCACGCATCATAGTTCATTTGTGGTTGTAGATTCTAGCCATATGTTTCAAATTTTGTCAAATTTACTTGGGCATCCACTGGAAAGGTAAGTTGCTTTGTAGAGAGGTACAGCTTCATTAAATAAGAACTTCCAAAAATGTAAGCAGGGTTCCACAGGTTGTTTCCATTTTAAAATAATTGCTTTTTGAGCACAGAACAATAATAACCCTAGTGGGGTTCTGGTTGCCCTGCGGTAAGCCAAGGGAACCACCAAGCCCAGTAAACAGACCAAGACTGTTTGGGGGATTGTGATAGTGGTTAGAGAAGTTATGCAATGAATAACTGTAGCCAGGGCAGCCATCCCAAATTTTGGGGCCCCTTACACAGCTTTAGGCAGGCCCCCCCCCGGAGCAGAGAACCGGGGACGGGGGTGCTGACGAAAAAAAACAACAAGTTTTAATCTCTTATTTACTGACGCGAGATAATAAGCGGGGGGTGGGGGCCCCTGGGGACCACCGGGCCCCTTACAAGTGTAATGCAAAAACGGGAGGGGGGCCCTGGGGACCATTACAGGTGTAATGCAATTTTTTTTTAAATAAAAAAAAAAAAAACAGGAGGGGGGCCAGCCGGGCCTGTAAGGGGCCCTGGGGACCATAGGGCCCCTTACAGGTGTACTGCAAAGAAAAACAGGAGGGGGGCCAGCCGGCCCCTTGGGACCATCGGGCCCCTTACAGGTGTAATGCCTGTACCCCCCTGATGGCGGCCCTGACTGTAGCCTAGAAAGATTGCAAATTGGGGCAGGACCATAGCATATGATGGAAGTCTGCATCATTGCTGCCACACTTCCAAAGGTGGCCAGAGGCCACCAGGTATAATTATAATGAAAGCTGCAGATATAAAAAGATTGAAAGCAGCATTTGAAATTGCATTAACATGTTAAAGCTTATATGAGATTTTAGTGATTGGATTCGGATCTACTTTAAGAGGAGACTCTAATGGTTTTGGGTCAGGTTTTTTTTTTTATTGTTCAAACCCTTTCATGACTAAGCCTATTTCTGACATTTGGTGTTTACAAGTTAAAATCCATATTTTTTGCTCGAAAATTACTGAGAACCCCCAACCATTATATATATTTTTTTTAGCAGAGAATCTAGAGAATAAAATGGCGATTGTTGCAATATTTTATGTCACACGGTATTTGTGCAGCAGAGTTTTTTTTTTTTTTATCCAACAAAATCTTATTCAGTTTTCAGAGGTACAAGGCATACGTAGTCCCCTTAACATTGCGGGGAAAGACAAAAAGCAAAGACAATGGTATACACAAACAAATCAAATCTAATCCTGGATTAGGGCGTGCAGCAGAGTTTTAAACGCAACTTTTTGGGAAAAAGACACTTTCATGAATTAAAAAAAATGAAAAAGTAAAGTTATCCCAATTTTTTTCTTATAATGTGAAAGATGATGTTACACCGAGTAAATAGATACCAAACATGTCATGCTTTATAATTGCACGCACTCGTGGAATGGCGACAAACTACGGTACCTAAAAATCTCCATAGGCGACGCTTGATTTTTTTTTTACGGTTACCAGGTTAGAGTTACAGAGGAGGTCTATGGCTAGAATTATTGCTCTCACTCTGACGATCGCGGCGATACCTCACATGTGTGATTTGAACACTGTTTACATATGCGAGCGCGACTTCCATATGCGTTTTCTTTGCTGCGTGAGCTCGCGGGGACAGGGGCGCTTTAAGAAAAAAAAATCGTATTTATTTTATTTATTTTTATAATATAAAATTGTGGTTTTTTTTTAAATAAACATTTTTTTGATCACTTTTGTTAACATTCATTGTGACAGTAATTGGTGGTGACAGGTTCTCTAAAAGACCCCCAATCCCTCCTTTGCACTTCAAAGTATTCAGATTGCCAAAAATGGCGATTCTGAATACTGTGTATTTTTTTAAAATCGGCACCATTGGCAGCCAAGTAAACCGGAAGTGACGTTGTCACGTCGCTTCCTTGTTTACATTGAAGAGACTGGAACAAAGCCATTTCCGGGTTCGTTTCAGTCTCTCTCTAGGCACTGGAGGTGGCGGATCGTAGATTGGGTCCCCCGGTGGGACGGGAGGCCCGGTAAGAGCGGGCGGAGGCGGCATCGGTTGTTATCCCTGGAAAGCCAATCGCAGGCTCTAAAAAATGATGCCGGGATGATGCCTGCAGGCCGCATATATGCATACGCTCTGCGGGAAAGGATTAAAGTCAAAGAAAGATATGCATTCAGATAGACTTTGCACTAACAAACTCTATTTCCCTTGACATGCCTTACATTTTACTGTAACGGTAGTTTAAAAATGTGCAGTTCAAGAGTTAGGTTGAGTGCACTCTGTAATGTAACAGACCCAAACACCACCTCTCCCACTCTGTACAAATATGTGTTTAAGGTAGAGCGAAAGGCCAACCTTTTTTTTATTTTAGTCTGGATAGCGTGAGTGAGCTTTTTTTTTTGCCATCTGTGTTCCACTGGGGAGATTTCCCTTTCACTTCCTTTCCAATAGCCAAAACAGGAAGTGAGAGGAAATCCCTGCAAAGTGCGGGAATGCTTGGTTGTCACCAGGGTCACCAAAACTAGTGTCCCCATTGGAATATTTCAGTTGACAGGTGTTCAAATCCCTCTCCGCTTTATCCAAAAGTGAAAAACTTACCTGTACTTTATTTTTGTTCCTGTTTTTAGAATTTAATATTATAAATAATATACCAATATGTAAAAATAGCTACTTACCTTACCAATATATCCCTAAAATGTTCTAAATGGCACATTGCAAGTTATTTTGAACAATAGAATCTGTTTATAGAGTGATATCTGTATGTCTGCTCCAAAGAAGCAACTTGGAAGGGTAAGAAATATTTTATTTAGGTGTATGCCGAGTAAATAGAAACACATAACAAGCATGGAATGAGGGTTTCTCAAATGTGGTTTCATAGGTGGAAAAATATGTTAAAACAGCTTATGGTACAGATCCCTTTCCTTTTTCTAAATACCTTTCAATCCAATGTTGTTTTCTTTACCAACCACCAAGCCCTGATAGGGACCTTTATAACCCCAAAAATGCATTGGCTTTAAGGGCGACTTTCAATAATGATAACTTCTGCACTTTACACAACATGTCTGGGGCTTTCCTCCTTGTACATAGACTTCCTGTCAGGGTGACCACCATCACTTGGACAAAAAGTAAAAAATAATCTCTACAATCGTAATAAAGCCAGCAACATGAAAACCTAATAAAGCACATATGTCAAACACAAGGCCCAGCCACCAGGCCTTGTCATGTGGCCCTCACACCCAGTTTGCAGCTGGAATGTGGTGGAGTTCCATTCCTCCACCTCCAGCTCTCACCCTCCGCTCCCCGTTGTAACTTGTAAACACAGAAGCCTTCTGTGTTTACAAGGATAGCTTTGTTCTCAGAAGCTCCCAGATCTAACAGATCCCTTCATGTACCCACAGCAGGGACAAGTCTCCCAAATCTGAGAGAGAGAACAATCTCCCTGCAAGGCGAGGCACAGCTTTCTACACAGGGAGGTACTAGAGACACCTACACAGAGAAATATTAGAGCCAGGCCAGGTAAGAGAGCATAGAGATGCAAGGAAGCTTTGGGGGGGAAGCTAGGGTTGGTATTGCTGTTGTGGAAATTTCAAAAAGCTGACTGGGGCAGTCTGAGACTGGTTGAATCTCGTCTGGTAGTAGAAAATGTCTTAAGGTTGGAGTGATGTTTGCGGCATGGGCATATGTCCGCCAGCGAGGGGCCCTCTGTGCATTAGCGCGGACGATCGTTGAGGAGGGGATATGCTCACATTAGTGGTTATAGACGGATGTGCGCTCTTGTCTCTGCTGTGTCTGATCAGCATGGTTTGGGATTTGTAGCGTACGCATGTAGATAGCCTCCATTCCACCTACAATAATGGTATAATCTGAATATGCGTTATTTTATGGAATGGCGCAAAATAAGGATTCTATCAGCGAAAATATGGGAGCTTGTAAGCGTTTTTGGATTGGTGGAAGGCATCCATGTTTTAAAAGCAATACAGCTTTGCCTGCTACAAGGCATGGATGCATTCCCTGCCCAGACACGCCCATAAGACTTTAGCCAGCATTGTATTCATTGTATGTATTCTATTCATGTATTGTATAGGACATCCTGTTAGAGGGATGTCCTTACATGGCTTGCTGACAACGCTTGCTGTGTTGAGGGGACATCCTGTGATGACCACTCCCATGGGGGAGGTGATTAGCTGGTGGAGTGATCACTTACTGTTTGTGAGAATAAAAGGAGCCGTGAGGAGCTTAAAAAGGCAATGATGGCTGTGATGGCGAACTGAGAACAAGATGGTGGTGTTTGGTTATTGAATGAATGGCAGATCGGATGAATGGTGAGTGAACCTTTTAGCTTAAAGATGGATTTTTTCACTAAGATGAAGTGTGTGCTTATAGCACAAGGCAAAATGACATTGCACACTGTGCATAGCGCACCCCTGAAATCTGCACTATGTATGTAGCACACCACTGAACTCTGCGCTCTGTATGTAGTGCACCTCTGAACATAGCACACCCCTGAACTCTGCACCCTGTACGTAACAAACTCCCAAACTCTACAATCAATATACAACCGGCCCTTTGAGGGCAGCCATACTGATGATGCTGCTTGTGTTTAACCACTAGAGTACCGGGCCATCGTCAAATGACGGCTCCACGGTTACTCTGAAAATTCAACAGGACGTCATTTGGCGTCCTGTATTCTTGTGGCCACTGGGGGGCGCGCGAGCGCGCCGGCGGCCGCGCGCGCGCGCCCGGCGCGTCCCCGAGATGCCGATGCGCGTGCCTGGCGGTCGCGATGTCCGCCAGGCACTCGGAATCGGCGGCTACAGGGACAAGACGTGGAGCTCTGTGTGTAAACACAGAGCTCCACGTCCTGTCAGGGGACAGAGGAGACCGATCTGTGTCCCTTGTACATAGGGACACAGCATCGGTCACCTCCCCCAGTCACCCCCCTTTCCCCACAGTTAGAACACAATTTAGGGATACATATTAACCCCTCCCTCACCCCCTAGTGTTAACCCCTTGAATGCCAGTCACATTTATACAGTAATTAGTGCATATTTATCGCATTAATCGCTGTATAAATGTGAATGGCGCCAAAAACGTGTCAAAAGTGTCCGATGTGTTCGCCGCAATGTCACGGTGACAGTAAAAAAATCGCAAATCGCCGCCAATACTAGTAAAAAAATTAATAAAATAAAAATGCCATAAATCTATCAGCTATTTTGTAAACGCTATAACTTTTGCGCAAACCAATCAATATATGATCATTGCGATTTTTTTTTTACCAAAAATATGTAGAAGAATACATATCGGCCTAAACTGAGGAAAAAAAAACGTTTTTTTTTTTTTTAAATTGTGATATTTATTAAATAAAAAAGTAAAAAATAGTGTTTTTTTTTTAAATTGTCACTCTTCTTTTGTTTATAGCGCAAAAAATAAAAACCGCAGAGGTGATCAAATACCACCAAAAGAAAGCTCTATTTGTGGGAACAAAATGATAAAAAAATTGTTTGGGTACAGTGTAGCATGACCGCGCAATTGTCATTCAAAGTGCGACAGTGCTGAAAGCTGAAAATTGGCTTGGGCAGGAAGGGGCGTAAGTGCCCAGTATGGAAGTGGTTAACACCCCTGTAATAGAGGATCCAACCCTTCCATGCTATACTAAAATACAAATTCCATTCCTCTGCTATTATTAAAGGAGTATTTTTTTCATTAATTACAGGTCTAATAAAACCCAACAGTGGACTTAGTATTCGAAAAATCCCCAGGATCCCCAAGTTTTTACAACTTGTAACTTTTGCATGGACTTGTCATTTATGTAATGGTGTATTTTAATATTGATTATAATATATAAACCCATTTGTTACATTGGTAATATGTGTTTTTCATTGTGTGTTTCAGTCACTGAAGAGGATAGATCATTGCCAAGTAAGCAGAATAAAGGAATTAAATGAAGAGAAAAAACAATTTACTTTACTGATGAGGAGGAGACTAGCCCAGGGAACTGTCCGTCAGTCCTCTCTGGGCCGAGACAGAAAATTCACACAAAGTTGTTCTACAAGAGATTTTTCAGATTTGTCTTCTGCTAAATCCAGTACCCAGAGCTTTGATACTCTTTCATCTGCATCCGTTTACAGTACAGATCGACCAGCATCATTAGTTTTCAGCAGCACAGTGTGTTACGATGGTGCAAGTCGTATGAGAGTGAGTATGAAGAAAGTTTTTACATGCTTGATTTCAACTTAACAACCATAAAAAAAGTAATAAATAAATAAGAGCCGCTAACATGACCTGTGGTGCTAATTAGTGGATACGCTGGCTATATGCTGTTCGAATTTCTTTTGGTACCTGATGAACTGGACAAAATGTGCTCAGTGGGTGGCACTGTCACCCCCCCCCCCCCCCCCACCTGCATGAATCCCCTTAAAGGGGTTGTAAAGGAAAAATTCCCCCTAAATAGCTTCTTTTACCTTAGTGCAGTCCTCCTTCACTTATCTCATCCTTCGATTTTGCTTTTAAATGTCCTTATTTCTTCTGAGAAATGCTCACTTCCTGTTCTTCTGTCTGTAACTCAACACCGTAATGCAAGGCTTTCTCCCTGGATTGGAGAAAGCCCCTTGAGGGGGCGAGCAGGAGTGTCAGGACGCCTACTAACACACAGCTCCTTTCTCTATCTGCAAAGTAGAAAGTGTCCTGACTTGCCTGCTCGCCCCCTCCCCCTCAAGAGGCTTTCTCCACAGAGGTAAAGGAAGCTATTTAGGGGAAAAATTTTGTTTTTCCTTTACAACCTATTTAATTGAAAAATTGAAGGAGCTGGGTGGAAAATTGTCAGTTATTCAATGTCTGCATCTAATCAGATGCTGTTTGGGTATATTGACAATTGACATGGAGGCTGTCAAAATACAATAGCTGCAGCTGGAGGTTTGTCCATTGGTGCTGTGCATGGCGAGCTTTAGGCTTAATTTTATTAAGATTGGTTTTGGGGTTACTGAGAATTTCCCTTAGATCACAGCAGACAATGTTTGGTTATCATTTGTATGGGGGTATGTCTATTTTCTGGGTTTAAAGGAAACCTGTACAGAGGGAAAAAAAATATCTTCAGCTCTTCAGCTTATTTCTTCTCTGGGTCAGTACTAAGAACCATGGATTGTCTGCAAATAAATTATTGACACACACATATGAAGATTTGGGCATTTATGAATGTGTTTAAAGACAGATTTTTTCAGTGTTTGGATTGGCAAGTTGCCTATAGTCATTACAGAATGTTTAGGGCTAGATTGTGGTAACATACTTTAGCTGGCTATATATCAATAGAACGTAATTTGAATTTTTTTCTTTTCAAAACATTTGTTTGATTTTCTAATGATTAGTGGGGTCAAATTGACCATAGTGATAACAAAATTCAGAAGAAGCAGGATGGAATTTTGTTTTAATGAATGAAAGTCTAACTCTGAATGTTCCTTTCATTCGGGAGAAATCATACATATTTTAATGACAATTGTTTACAGTTTTTCTCCATTGTTTTGGCTCATTTCTTGAAACAGAAATGACATTCTCAAAACAACATGGACAAATCTCCAAACCACTTCGCAATTGTTCACAACTGAATGGCATTTCTCATTCATTTCATCAAATTGCAAATGTCTCAGTACATGTCTCACTTTCTCAGTACATTTCTCAAATGATTTAGTACAAGTTGCCTACATTTAGCACAATTTCCAATTGAATAGATCTTGTTGATCTAAACTAATTGTCATTTCTTCAGTCTAATGGTCGTTCTCTCCAAAACGTGTCAGCGTCATTTCATTGTTTAAGTCATCACATGCACAATAGTCTGTTCAATTGTCAAAATTATTCAGGAACATAATACCATGAATACCATATATGAATCTCTTGGAACATTTGATAAAATGATTACAGCAATTGACAGTCGGGTGCAACTAGAACTTGACTAACGAAGGAGGAGTTGGAGTTGGTCTCAGATGACCAATCAAACAGTATGTTTAGTTACTGTACCTGACAAGTGCTGTCCATGATTGTGAATGCTGCCAAACATGTATATATAGAGCTTGACCATGCAGGACCAGTACAATTTCTGATCATGGTGTCACCTGGCCAAGTAAATGAACAATGGAAACTGTCTGCTCGAGGAAGAAGAAGAGGAGGAGGAGGAGTAAGGGTGTGTGGTGGTGGAATAGGGGGAAGAGGCCGAGGAGCACAAAGACGCCATGCTGTCCCTGATGAAATTTGGGCCACAATTATAGACCATGTTATCAACCATGGCCTCGCAATCAATGATGGAATTATATAATGTATAGGACAGGACACTGTGCATAGAGCAACAAATATGTTTATTCATTTACATATTCATTTAGTGTGTGTGATAGGCCTACAGTATAACAGTATCTTACCTCAGTGGGATGTTACGTATGATACTAACAATGACAAGAAAAATATTGTAGATGTAGCGCCTGTGTACTTCCAAGTACCGGTGCTATTACTGTAAAAGTTAAGGGATAATCAGAGTGTAGTTGACTCTGATTCTGATTGCAATTTTACAAAGGGTCTCTGTTTCAGCTGGGCTGTGCTGCGGGTCCATTCTGTGGTTGCTGGGGTGTCATACCACCCCGGGGCGACAGTGGAGTCCAGGCTGGGGTGCCTCTTGCCAGCAGCCAATCGGGAGGGAGTTTCTCTCGCGGGGCATGCTGGGGGAGGGTACTTCTGGAGCAGACGCCATTGAGGCGGGGTTCTTTTCCTGAGGTGGCACCCACCTTTAGGGTGACCACACATCACGGCCCCCCGGCGAGATGGCCTACCAGACAGGGGTGCACGTGCCACGCGGTGTTCCTGGTTCCGGGACCATGTTGGCCCGGAACATTTAAAGCTGTGGCGGGGCCCCAGTATTCGACTGGGTCCCCAATTCTGAGAAGAACATGTACCCCAGGTTTAGAACCACTGGAATACTGGCCAGTAGTATATAGAACTTGTGGAACATAGAACATTCCTATGTAGCTGTCTGTAACTCTAGTGTATGACTCTTCTGTATGACTGATTTGATGTTATCTTTTTTTACTCTATTGTAGAGAATAATGGCACTGGAAGGAAACGAGACCTCTCACATACCTGTGTATGTGGCTGAGGCTGGCTTCAACCTGGCCAAGGGCCAAAGACGTGGCCGTAATTTTATTGGCCACCGGGCCACGGTGGATGTCCCAGGCCAGCGAGGGGGCAATATAACTATGTGTGCTGCCATTTCTGAGAATGGTGTGGCCACTCACATCCCCAGTCTTGGCCCATACAATACACAGAAGCTCCTCATCTTCTTGGACCGCCTTCATTTGGATTTGATCCCTGAAAATGAGAGAGGTCTCATAGGGCCTCACCTACCACAAAATATAATTGTATGGGACAATGTGAAATTCCATTGTGGCCCGCTTATCAGGGCCTGGTTCACTGCTCATCCAAGGATGGATATGGTGTTCCTACCACCTTACTCTCCTTACCTCAATCCTATTTAAGGGGTTTTTCTCCGCTTGGAGGTGGAGAGTGTATGAGCATCGGGCTCAAGATCAGAGGTCCCTGCTCCATGCAATGGACGCTGCCTGTGAGGATATTACAGGAGATCAGTGTAGGGTATGGTTGGGACATGCACGCCGTTTCTTCCCTAGTTGCATCGCAAGGGAGGATATACGCTGCGATGTTGACGAAAATCTGTGGCCAGACAGACAGCAGCGTGTGGATGGGCAGGAGGGTGAGGACGGTGGGCAGGAGGGTGAGGATGGTGGCCAGGAGGGGGAGGGTGAGGACAGCGACCAGTGAAGAGATGTTACAGTACTTGTGAAACTCCAGCTTTATTTACAGCATTGTAGGCTAAATTTAATTTTCCTTGTTTTTCGTTTGTGTATTTATATTTCCGTATATTATGCTGTATACATTTTCTTTTTACTCTGATGTATGGAAGTTACTTTGTGTGTGAATGATAATGGTTACAAAACTGTAAAGTAATTTTTCCTTGGCAGTATGAGTGCAGTGTGTGATGTCAAACCTTGGAGGCGACTCTTACCCTAAAATCTTTTCTTTTTTTTCAGTTTTATACACAATTGTATTCAGTTAGCTAGACCAAAACTGTACAGTAACCATTGTCAATGAACGACTGGGCTAAGACTGAAAGGTGGACATGAGGGATATTTCAATGGTCCTCTGCCATAGAGACAAAACATCTAAACATTTTGACTTGCAGTGCTTACACAATGCCAAAGGGATGAAGCATTTTGGGGGCACTGACTATTTGAATGAGAAAGAAATTTAGTTTTGACACATGAGTGAACTGTTTTGGGAAAGATATGAACTTCTGAAGGTGAACCATGGCGTTGTGCTGAACCATCCAGGTTATTTTGACAAATGTACCAAGAGAGCTGAGAATGTCCGGTCTGTATCAAGAAATGAGCCAAAGCAATTGAGAAGAATATTTGCCATTTTGGGGGCACTGACTCTTTATATGGGAAATGAATATGGTTTTGAAGCATGAGTGAACAGTTTTGGGAGAAATATGAGCTTTTGCACCTGAGTTATAGTGTTGTGCTAAACTGTAAGACTGTTTTGCCAAATGATCTTAGAGTTTTGAGAATGTCATTTCTGTTTCAAGAAATGAGCCAAACCAATAGAGAAAAACTGTAATACGCCTAGGATTCTATTCAAATGGCAGGTATGGATGAAATTTTAGGACTTTCGTAAGCAAAATTATTTGACTAAATGATAGCAAGAAAGTGTTCTGACAAACAATTGTTCTACAAACTTTCAAATGAAAATCTAACCGTGTATGACCAGCTTTATATCTGTAGGCAGTATCTGACCACACCAAGCACCCAGAGAAAGAAAACACCATCAAGCATGTTTATTCCCTTCACGCTGACCGTACGCAAATATGCGTTCATGGGTTATACCGGGCATCACCCCGGTAGTGTTTTTTAAAACCAGCGAATGGCTTTTTAATAACAACTGATGCGGCTAAAAGCCGCTCGGCTGTTATCCTAATGGATCGGGAGGGGACGCCCCCCTCTCACCGCCTTCCCAGGCCTCCCGTCCCACAGGGAGACCCGAGTCAGCAGCCATCAAGTCCGCCGGCTAGGCTGAGACCCGCACAAAGCTGGATTCGGCTTGGATCGGGTCTCTGATGTAAAATCCCTAGTGACGTCACAACTTCATTTACGGTTTACCCGCCTGTCAATGGCACCGATTTAAAGAAAATGGCAGTATTCTAAATACTTTTAAGTGCAGGGGAGGGGTTTGGGGTCTTTTAGACCCCCAAACCCTCTATAAAGAGTACCTGTCACCACCTATTACTTTCACAAGGGATGTCACAAGGCATGTGTACATTCCTTGTAACAGCGCAAAAAGTGATCCGATTTTTTTAAAGAGACAATGTTAAAAAATAAATAAGAAAAAATAATGTTTAAAGCACCTCCCTCCCCGCATGCTCGCATAGCAAAGAAAACGCACACGTAAGTCGCGCCCACAAATGTAAACGGTGTTTAAATCACACATGTGAGGTTTGTATAATGTGAAAGAAGATGTTACGCTATGTAAATATAGCGTAACATCTTCTTTCACATTATACAAAAAAATTGGGCTAACTTTACTGTGTCTTTTTTCCTAAAAAATTGCATTTGAAAGACTGCTGCACAAATACCGTAGGACATGAACAATTTGCAACGATTGCCGTTTTATTCTATAGAGTCTCTGCTAAAAAAAATATATATATAATGTTTGGGGTTTCTAAGTAATTTTTTGGCAAAAAATGCAGATTTTAACTTGTAAGCAACAAATGTCAGAAATGGGCCTAGGTACGAAAGGGTTAAACACCAATTATTTAATAGGCCTTGCATGATCCAGATAATGAACTGTAAAAGAAACCTTTACTGTGTGAAATATGAAAGCTGCCACTGGTATCCTCCTTCTGCAAAATTGTAGTAATATGAGATTTATTAAAATTGGTATTTCAGTTTCTCTTTACTTTCGAATATACAATAGATATTGCTAATCTACTGCGTTGCTAAGATCATCATCATTTATTTCACATATATAAAAGAGACCTTGCACTATTCAAAAGGTCTGCTTTTTAATGTTTCCCCTCCGTCTTGCTGAAACAATGAATAGAACTTTAAAAAAACACCTTCATGTACTGTACACGGGACGTTGTTTAACCTCTCCTGAACGATTTCACTTGACAGCTAGAAACCAGCATCTAAAAACGTCCGTTTAGCCATGTTTACATGCCATGTTTAGCCACACGTGTGTCTAGAAGCTTTTTTTTTTTTTTAGAATGAAAAACGTCTGTAAACGAAATGCTGCTAAACGCAAGTTACCGCGTCTAGCAGTGTTTACAAGCTGTTACAGGCATTTGACGTTTCAAATGCCTCTGAACATCCGTCCTGAACCCATTTTTTTGCGTTCCAAAAAAAGCTTCTAAACTCAACTGCCTAGAAACAACTGTAAATGACCCTGTGTACATGTACTGATAAGATAACATAGAGGAGCGTTCAGAGGCAGCTGAAGAAAAATGCCCAACTGCTCCTAAACATCCGTTTACCAGCAGCAGTGTACATGAGGCCAGGTATAAAAGTTAAATATAATGCTTACCTTTTCCTCCTGCTTTTGTAGGGTGACTTCATTACCCTGCCAAAGAGATTCCTGGAGTAATGAGTACTCCAAATCGCCAAACTTTTCCCTCAGCTTTTGTAACACAGAGGGATAACGTCATCATACTGCGGAAGATATTCTGGGAACAACCAGTACTCCATCTTGTGAAAAGATACTTCATGATGAAGGATCGCTGTGATGTTGTAAATAGGGTTTTGGCTACTCTACAATTCCCAAGATCTGGGGCCAGATCCACGAAGAAGTTACGTCGGCGTATCTATTGATACGCTGCGTAACTTCTAGGATGCTCCGGCGTCGAGTATGCAAATTAGCTAGATACGCTAATCCACAAACATACGTCCCCCCGGCACATTTTTTTACGACTTTTACGCAAGGCTTTTTTTGGCGTAACGTTACCCCTGCTCTATGAGGCGTACGCAATGTTAAGTATGGACGTCGGGCCAGCGTTGAATTTTTCGTCGTGTACGTCATTTGCGTAAAACGTTCGCGAATAGGGCTTTGCGTTAATTACGTTCACGTCGAAAGCATTGACTATTTGCGACATGATTTCGAGCATACGCACAGGGATACCCCCACGGACGGCGCATGCACCGTTAAAAAAATACGTCATTTATGTGGGGTCAAGTAGAATTTAAATAAAAGACACCCACATCTTTTTCATTTGAATTCCGCGCCCTTACGCTGGTAGATTTACGCTACGCCGCCGTAACTTTAGAGGCAAGTGCTTTGTGAATACAGCACTTGCCTCTCAAAGTTGCGGCGGCGTAGCGTTACTACGATACGCTACGCCTATTTAAAGTTACGCCGATCTACATGGATCTGGCCCCTGGCCTTTAAGGAGGAGGTCATTCTTGCCTAGGTGCCAGGGACAGAAGGCAGGGGAACGGTTAATATATATAACTTTTTGCCCCTACACCTAAACTTTACTTAGTGTTTTGGCAAGTGGGAGGGGCACATTTAAAAAGTGGACTTTGATTTTAAGGTGCAAGGTCTGCTTTAAATACACGAGATTAACATTTTTAAAAAAAGGATTTTACAAGATGGGAATTCAAAAGAGGTCATATTTTGACTTGACTTTGTATCTTCTTTAGGAATCACAGCAATTTTTTGTCACCTTGTTGCCAGCTGATAGATGTTATCGTGGACAAAGCCCAAAACTTCTGACCAAAAACGCAAGATGCTTCTCTGCTCTACGATCAGAAAACATTGGCAAAACCATTTCCCGGGCAGCATACAAAGTTAAATGAGGATTTGAAGACTGGACAAATTGTTTATTATTTTTCAGAAGACTGCTTTGTAACACATTATTATCTGTGGGAAAAAAATGTGTGCGGTTTCTAGACTGCTTTAATCTGAATTTACAGTTGTAATATCTTAAAGTATAAAGAGAAATTTAGTGGGATTTTTTACCCTAAATTTCTCTTTATCCATTCAACTAAAGGATGTGGTGCTAATAATAAGATGGTTTGCCTGTGGCTATAAAGTCCTTCCAATATCTTAAAGTTAAATATTAACTCAATTTACATTTTTACAGTTTGTTTTCACAGAAAGACAAAGAACAGAAATGCAAGGTTTTGTAATGATACATTGTATATTTTCTCTGTCAATATTTGGTTTGGTTTTTTAATAAAGTTTTTTTGGGTTTATTCATTTTTTTTTTTTTTTTTTTTCTTTTTTTTTTCCACGTCAGACTCTGCTCACATATAGCGGAGAGGCTAGCTCACGGTTCGCCCGCCCTTAGCGTCTCTCTTGCGGCTTCGCATCATTCGTGGGGTTTTTTTTTTTTTTCTTTTCTTATGATTAAGTTCCTTTCCCTTTTTTTTTTTTTTTTTTTTTTTTTTTTTTTTGCCATTACAGGTTTGACATTTTTAAACTGTTAATTAATCTTTCCCCGCTTAACAAGTCTGACTGCATTCCTTGCTAGTATAACATAATTAGTCCCAACCCCTTTTTTTTTTTTTTTTTTTTTTTTCCCCCCCCAGATCTGTGTGCCATGTAATCTTCTTTATAATTTCTCAGCTATCTGCTTCTATCATTCCCTGGGCGAACTTTTCTGAGGATTTGAATACTTTCCATTTTTCCCAAACCACCCTGTATTTGTCCTCTTCTCCTGTCTCTCTGCAGGCAAGATACTCCATCTCTTCTATATATTCCACCCTTTCTATCCACTCTTTAATTGATGGCCTCTTTGGATGTAGCCAATTTTTTGGGATCAGAGCCTTAGCTGCATTTAATAAAACTGGGACCAGAGTTGTTCCATATTGTTTTTTTGTTTTTTCTGTTCCATGAAACAGACAGGGCAGCGGGCTACATAGAATCGTCTCCCCTGTTATTTCTACAATATATTTCAAGATTTCTTTCCAATATTCCTGGATTCTCGGGCAGTCCCACCATATATGTAGAGTTGTTCCTTTTTGTTTACAGTTTCTCCAGCATAGCTCTGAATTTCTTGGATGAATCTTACTCATTCTTGATGGGGTCAGGTGCCATCGCACCATACATTTATAGTTTGCTTCTATGGTGGTAATGTCCGCGGCATGGTTGTATACTGCACCTATCATTTGTGTTTTATCAATTTATTTACCAATATCGCTTTCCCATTTTTCTAAGAAAGGCAGTGTGTCTTGAATCTCGAGTTCTGTTAGTATCCCATATGCCTTTGATATTCCATGTGTCAGGGGCTTATCCATGCTGCATATTTTTTCTATTGGGTATAGTGTCTTATCTTCCCTAATTGGTTGTGGTAGTGTACTCACAAAGTGTTTTAACTGCAAATACTCCCATTCACTCATATTTTGTTCCTTTTCCCCTATTTTTATCTCTTGTCTTAGTTTAATTTTTCCACGTGTAACAATATCTTTTAATTTTTTCTCCCCTAGGTGCTTTCCAAAACGTGTTCCATTTCCTGGTGGAAAAAAATTTGTGCCTGCTAATGGAGTTAATGGAGAGTTATACTCCCATTTTTCCCGTCTAAATATTGTGTCCCATATTCTAAATACGTTCCTTGTTATGTTATGTGTGTTCGTGCTCAATTCCCTCATTTTCGGTGGTATCCATATATTTCTATTTAATTGTGTCCTACTTAATATTTCTTCCATACGTACCCATTTTTTTTTTGTGTATGCGTTTGTCCATTCTACCAACCTTGCTAAGTTTACAGCAAAATAATATCTTTTTATATCGGGGAGCCCCAACCCCCCTCCTTTTTTTTTCATGCTCAGCAATGAATAGCTTAATCTAGCCTTTTTTCCTGCCCATATATATTTCAAAATTACTGTTTTAATTACTTTAAAGAAGCTTTGCGGTATTTTTATTGGGAGCATTTGAAGTTTGTATGTTATCTTCGGTAATATCATCATTTTGAACGCATTAATCTTACCTATCCAGGAGATATGTTTTTTTGCTAGGTTTTTCAGGTCTTGGTTAATGTCGTTGATTAAGGGGACAAAATTGGCCGAGTAGAGTTTTTCAACTGTAGATGTAATTTTTATACCCAGGTACGTTATAGCTTCTTTTTCCCATGTAAATGGAAACTCTTTCTGAAGTTCTTCTGCTTCTTTTTTATCTATCCCTAAATTCAAAATTACTGTTTTAATCGGGTTTATTTTAAAGTTTGAGAGTTCACCGTATCTTTTTATTTCCTTTATGACATTAGGGAGGGAGACTCTCGGTTTGGTCAAGTATAGGAGTATGTCGTCTGCATACGCCGCCACCTTGTGTTCTTCATCTCCCACCCTCACCCCTCCTATCCCCGGGTTTTCCCGGATTTTTGCTAACAACGGTTCCAGGGCTATTACATATAGGAGAGGCGAGAGCGGGCAACCCTGTCTGGTTCCGTTTTCCATGTTGAATACAGACGACATACTCCCATTGACCTTCACCCTTGCCGTCGGGTGACTATACAAGTTCTTCACCCATTTCATGAACCTTGGTCCTAGGCCTATATTTTGTAAGGTTTCCATCATAAACCCCCAGTCGACTCTGTCAAATGCTTTTTCGGCATCTAAGGACATGAGTACGACTGGGGGTTTCTTTTTTGGATCTTGTTGTAACAGTAACAGGGTCCTTATGCTATTATCTCTTCCTTCTCTGCCCGCTACAAAGCCCGCCTGATCTGGGTTTATTAATTGCGGCATTAAACTTTTTATCCTAGTTGCTAATATTTTCGCATATACTTTCAGATCTGCATTTAACAATGCTATTGGTCGATAGCTGGAGCACAACGTTCCATCTTTTCCCGTTTTAGGGATAATAGAAATATTTGCCAATAGAGATTCTTTTCTTATTTCCTCTTCCTCTCCTATTTTGTTAAAATAGTTGCACATCTCTGGGATCAAAAGTTCTTTAAATGTTTTGTAATATTTAATCGGCAAACCATCGGGGCCTGGGCTCTTACCACACGGTGTTTCCCGGAAGGCTCTGTGTACCTCATCTTGAGTTATTGGGGCCTCTAAGGATTCAATGTCGTTTTGGGAAATTTTAGGTAATTTCACTTCTTCTAAGTATTCCCTAATTTTCCTTTTTCTCACCCTTTCTTGCTCTTGGGTTTCATTAGTTCTTATTGAATATAATGAGCTATAAAAAGTCCGGAAGGACTCCGCGATTTCGGACGTCTTATATTTCATAAGGCCGTCTTGGTTTTTTATTTTTTCTATGTAGTTTTTTTTTTTTTTTTCTCTAGATATTCTAGCTAAAAGTTTCCCTGGTTTGTTCCCCCATTTATACCTCTCCTTTCTAACATTTTTGAATATGTCTCTTGTTTCAAACTTCATAAGATCTCTAAGCTGGGTCCTCTTTACAACAATTTCTTGGTGTATTTCAATTTCTCCTCTCTCCTTATGCATTTGCTCCAATTCAAATAGCTCAGTTGTTAATTTTTTCATGTTTAATTTTCTTATCTTTTTCTTCCCTGCTCCTATTGAGATTAGTTTCCCTCTGATGTATGCCTTATGGGCCTCCCATACAGTAGCTACCCTTACTTCTGGTGTGTTATTGAGGGTGAAATATTGATCCAAATCCGTTCTCACTATGTTGTTTACCTCTATATCCTCTATAAGTTCTTCGTTTAAGTTCCATGATCCTTTTCTTTGCTCTATCTCTTTGAATCTAATTTCCACTATTACAGGAGCATGGTCTGAAATTGTGGTTACCCCTATTGAAGTTTTAACTACCTCTTCCAGTAACTCGTGGTCTACCATTATATAGTCCAGTCTTGAGTATGTTCCGTGCACGGCAGAATAGTAGGTATAGTCCCTTTTATTTGGATGTGTAATCCTCCAAGGATCTATTAAACAGTAGTCATGCATTTTTTTTCTTAATATTCTAAGCTGTTTAATATTTCGCCTCTGAGCCCCGGATGTACTATCTAATTGATAGTCCATTGAGAGGTTGAAGTCTCCTGCTAGTATTACATGTCCTGATTTAAAGTCCATTAAAGCGTTCAAGATCCCCCTCAGATATTTATATGGTTGGTTATTTGGGCAGTATATATTTGCTAACGTGTATTTTTTTCCTTGGAGTACTCCTTTTAGGAACAGATATCGACCGTCCGGGTCTACCTTCCTATCTTCTACTGTAAAAGAGATATTATTCCCTATTCCTATGGCGACCCCCTTAGCTCTTTTCTTTGGGGAGTCCCCATAATACCAAATGGGAACTGCCCGAGAATACAATCTAACATTAGAATCCAACGTTATGTGTGTCTCTTGCAGAAAAACGATTTCAGCGGAATACCTTTCAATTTCTCTTAATACCATATGCCTTTTTTCAGGGCAACTAAGACCTCTTACATTATATGTTAAAAAATTTATGTTTGTCATATTTTTTTTTTTTTTTTTTCCCCTTTTCTGTCTTTCTCGGATATATTTGTTCTTTCCTGCTACATGACACACAGATCTGAGTCCCTTTCCCCCCCCCTTCCCAATCCTCCCCTCTCCCTTCCCACCCAAACTCCTCCTCCCCCTCCCTTCTCCCTCCCCCCCCTCCCCTCCCCTCGTATCTTGCCCCCTTGTTCTTCATTTGGGGCTTTCTCCCCCCCACCCCCTCCCCCCCTTCCCCCCATTCGATCCCTGACCTTCTGGTCATTTAGAGCTTTTTCTATTTGGCGCTCCTGGCGCTCTTTTGCTCCTCAGGCTGAGGTGGAGTTCTATTTTAGCCCGGTCTCCTATCTCCCTATACTGGGGAACTGGTGAAGAAGCGCTTTCTGGGTCTCCCCCTCCCCCGTCCCACTCCGATGGCTTAGTTTACTATGTTGACCCTCCCCGTCTCCCTCCCCACCCACCGCCCCCCCCCCCACCGTTCCCCCCCTCCTCTGTCGATCAACATTAATAATTTTTTGGTATTGGAATGCCCAGACTATGGCAAAATTCTGGTATCTCCTCAATAAACCTCAGTCTTGCCGAAATGCCATTTTTCCTGCCTATTAGGCACGCTGGGAATCCCCAATTATACTGAATATCATGCTCCTGCAGCACTCCTAACAATGGTTTTAAGCTTCTTCTTCGTTTTAACGTCTCTTGTGACAGGTCTTGATAAATTTGAATTTTCTGTTGGTCATATTCTAACGGTGATTTCCCTCTCAATTTTCTCCATAGGTGGTTTTTCTCTTCCCAACTTTCAAAACGTACAATAATGTCCCTTGGGTAGCCCTGTGCTGTCTCCCTGGGCCGTCTTATCCTGTGTGCTCGTTCTATTCTTAGTGGGGAAGTTGTTTCTCTCTCTAGTATTGGATTACAAATTTTCCTTATTATTTCTGGGAGGTCCTCAGCCTGTGTCGTTTCTGGAACTCCGCGTATTCTTATATTCTTCCTTCTATCCCTGTTTTCTTGATCTTCTAATTTATACGCCTGTTCTCGTTGGTTTATTTTTAATGCTTTTATTTCATCTTCTAGTTTTTTAACTGAGGTTACATTGTATTCGACTTTTTTCTCCACTTCTTCCACTCTTTCCAATATATGCCCCATATTTCTCTCCATTTTTTCCATTTGCGTTTTAAGTGATCTTTCTAGGGCAGCGAACATTCCTTCCATTTCCCTTTTTGTTGGCAAAAGTGTCATATCCTGCGTTTCTTCCTTATTACCCTGTTCAAAGTCTGTTTCTTTGTCTGTTTCTCTATCTTGGTCTGTTCTAATCTCTAAGAGTGACTCTGAGAGTATTTCTGAGTCCGCCATGGTATTCGCAGGCCCTTTTTTCTTATCCTTTTTCTTTTCTTTTTCTACTTGACCTCCTTTACCAATTGGTGGTTTTTCTATGTGCTGATTATCTCCATTTGTCCCATGGATCACAAATTTACACATCGGGCCTGGGCTTTGACTTAAGCGGGGGACCTTTGGGATTGCCCCACCTTTCGCTATTTTTCCCCTTGTGGTCATCCTCACCCCTGAGTTGTAACTGCGTCACTTTAGAGAGATTTTATGGGAAGACCGTTTGAACTTGTGGTTGGTGTCTACTGCACAAGACAATACCCTTTGATGTTTCTTATATCTTAATTTATAGTTATAGTATTTCTAATCTTTAGCTTGACTTGGAGCTATTAGGAGCACCCAACTCGTATACTGACCCCCCCTCTCGGTCTCCAGCGCCCGTATACCTCAAGGACCTCCTTCTACGGGTTTTCAGGGCTCTATGGTCTGTTTACTTGCACTGTGTACTACGCTTTTACAGTTATATCTGCAAGGGATTTTTAAACACGTTTTCTGCCGACTCGCCTATATATTGTGAAATACTGAGGTATAACGTGGAAAGAGTACAATATGTGTTGCGTATAGCACCAAACAGTGCCTTTTGATGTTTCCTTTATCACAGTTTAGGGTTGCTATAATTTTTCCGCTCTTTGTCTTTGGCCTTGGATAAGGGTATTCGGAGCCACAAGCAAGTATACTGGCCCCCCTCTTCTCTGCGATTCTGGTGCCCGTCTATTGAATATAGTGCGCCAAAAAAAAAAAAAAAAAAAAAACAACGTTCCGTATGTCTCGTTTTGCAAAAAAGAGTTTTTCACTATGTTTTTTAATTAACCCCCATGGGAAGAGGGAAAGTGTCAAGAGGGAACCACCGGGGAGACTATAAAGTTACCGACATCTTTACAGACACTTCAAATGACAGTGTTGAGCACATGTCCCTTATGAGCATTATTTCATGCTTTCATGTCAGACCCATCCATTTGTCAATCTCCTCAGAGAGAGGTATCCAATTCATATATTTCTTTTTCTTAGTTCATATTTCTTAAAAGGACATTTGTACATTTGTACTCACCACTTTGATGGATGAAGTGTGCTCATAGAATGTACTCACCAGTCCAATAGTTGTCTGACTAAGAAGTGCTTACGAGCTGCTGCAGTGAGTTTCCAGGTTATTTCTGTACCTACTATTATGGCTTTGGCTTTGGCTTTAATGATGGGGCCAGTGCCTCACTTCGCTGGGCTGCAAGCTATGGAGCAACTGGGCCACCTGATACTGCGTGACTGCGTGACGCCCCCTCCCCCCAGGCCCCCTCCCGAAGCCGCACGGCACACCTCCGCAGCTCATCCACCCGCCCGCTCCAGAGAACCAGGCAGACCAGGGAGACGCAGCACCGGCCGACACAATGCAGCACCGACGCACCGCCAGCCAGCCTGTAAGCCAGGGAAACCAGGGGAGCCGCCCAGCCCACGCAACAGCCCACCCGCCAGGTTAGCAGTTCGGGGAGACCCGTGCAAGTCCGTTTCGGCCGACCGGCCGGGAGCTACAATCCGGTGAGGGGGAGGAGGGAGGGAGGGGGGGGACTCTTCAGTGGAGGGAGCGGGGGATCCAGCTCACGCTCATATCGGCATCAGTTCGGAGCAGGGCTGGAGAGCAGGCATCCCGTCTAGCTACTCCTCCACACTGACCGCGCCATCTCTAGACTCCTCCCTCCCTTGCCGGTATTGGGAGGAATTGTGCCTGTAAGAGGGTTTATTCATTTAAAGGCTAAGTATACCTAACCACTTCAATAACATGTTTCTTAATTTCTGAAAAATGTTGGCAAAAAATAAGACCACTTTCCAAAAGGTGTAATTATAGGGTGATTTTTATAATGCTCTTGCATTTTTTATTTGACGTGTTTTATAACAAATAGATAAACAAAGTAGGGGGAAAGAGTTTTATTTTCAATATGTATAAATATATAGTAAACATTTTTAAAACCCAGTGGTTATTGCATACTGCCAAAAGAAAGCTCTATCTGTCTCAAACAAATTATTTAAAATGTATTTGGATACAAAATTGCATGGCTGAGTAACTGTCAGTCCAACTATCACAGCACTGAAAAGATCTGAAAAGGAAGGGGGTGTACAGTAAAAATAATAGTATTTGGGTGGTTATAGAAAAAAAAAATGCATTTCTCAATAGAAATTGAAGAACGGGATTATAGTAAAGGATAGGATAGAGAGGAAAAAGATTGGATGAGGGAGTAGTTCTATATTCTCCCTCCCACTGCACCAGCTGAACTTGCACAATTTCAATCCGGCTGTCAGCGTGAACCTGTGCTCCATATGATTGCTTAATTCTGAACAGAGCTACATCCCCCGTTATAAGAGGGTGTGCACACTTATGCAACCACATTATTTTAGATTTTTATTTTTCGTTTAAATCAAGTTTATTGCATAAAACAAAACACAGGGTACAGAGTCGGTTCACACTAGGGCGACACGACTTCCAGTGCGACTTTCAGAGGCGACTCCGACACGACTTGAGCATGAACCACAGGGCGATCTGGGGCGATTTACAACACGACTTGAAGTCGTCTCCAGGACAGGAGACTTTCCAGTGGCCAATCAAACAACAATCAGCTCTAGGGGAGGGAGGGGGAGGGAGAGGTTTGCCTGAGAAATGTATGTTATCTTCCTGGAAAGTCGCTTCAGTTAAGACAGTGATCAGACTTGGAGACGACTTCCATTGAAATTAATGGGTACAAATCGCCTACAAGTCGGATTGAAGTAGTACAGGAACCTCTTCTGAAGTCGGAGCGACTTTAGTAGTGTGTATTAACACCGCTCCCATTCACTTACATTGTTTTTCTCTACAGCGCGACTTGGGACGACTTGAGGCGACCTCAAGTCGGATCCCAAGTCGCCCCAGTGTGAACCGACTCTCACAGTTTTGTTTGTTACAACACTGATATACATCACTTCACACGTGATAATATTTGTATATTACTCAAAGTAAACCTGCTCTCAAATGGTATTATTTAGCTAAGTTAATAGTCTTGCTGAAATAAATAAACAGTGAAAGAAACACTATATTAATTACCTTTAAACAAAATTCAGTTTTACGTGTCCTTCAAAGACAGATTTGTGAAGGCCAAGGCCCTTGGTCACATGATCTCTGCTGTAAGCGAATCTCCCCAACTGGTGTACAGACAAATAAAACAAGACGAAAATTCTAACCCTTGCCCACTCTGTCACAAAGAATGCTTTAATTATTGTATGTTTGTTTTTTTTGTTTTTTATTTAGCATAACAATAAACCTACATGACATCGGGTAGGTATTACATCAAGTATAGTCAGTAATGAATTCCACAGTGATCCAGACAATAGTGTAACCAAAATGCCCTGAATCTCCAACCCTATCCCACAACTCAGTATAGTTGTTTTTTTTGTAATTTTTTTTTTTTTTATAAAAAAACTGTAGAAAACAATCAGTTTAACAAACCCTTCCCCCCACAACTTTCCCTTTAGGAGAAGGAAATAACACATCTTCCCTATTCCATGAAGGGCAGAACCCAAACCCCCTCCTTCCTCAAGGGATTTCAACATTTATTTTAGAAAACCATGGGCAATGGGATAAAGCTTTACATATCCTAATACACCCTTCTAACTTCAATATTTATTTGTCCAAGCCTTGTGCTCATACTCCCACCCTCTGTCTGAACTCTGTCATTGGGATTACGCTCCTAGGTACATCCGCATCTCTAGGTCCCTTCTTCCTCCAGCATGTTCTTGGAGTCCATCCATCTAAACCAGGGGTCTCCAAGATGTGGCCCTTTGCTAGCCTTTATCCAGCCCTTGGGGCACTATTCCTCCCACTGACACTATGTTTTCCAATTATCCCAATGATGGGGTACTATTCCTCCTACTAATACCAATAATGAGGCACTACTTCTTCTACTGACCACCAACCCCAAAGCCATATTTATTCTTACTGATGCTGAGCTCGGCACATTTTCTACCCCTGCTGGCCACAATCCCGGCCCTCTTAAAGTCTGAAGGACAGTAGACTGGTCCTTCGTTTGAAAAAGTTTGGAGACCCCTGTCTAAACCATACCTTCCTGAATTTCTTGTGGGCACCCCGGCCTCATACGTCATACTATATAAAAGTACATCCACATTTACTACTTTTAACCACATCCCAAATGTCAGCTGCTCTCCAAACATCCAACCCCAGGCTATACGTTTTTTTACTCCAGAGTATAAAATTCTAAGTAACAGTTTAATGCATACATTCATCTTCTCCTGGTCAAAGACCCCCAGAAGGCAACGTAAGAGAGAACATATATTAGGTAGTTCAAAGTTATTAGAAATAAATGCAGTCACTTGAGACCCCATAATGGTCTTACTCTAGAGCATTCCCATACCTGTACCATATGTATGAAAGTCTCTTTCCCCCCTTACATTTATGACAGACTGCAGAGTCCTTCCTACTCATTCGGTATAGTCTAGTTGGCGTGTAGTACATCTGGTGAAGGTATCGAAATGTGAATCATCTTATCTGTGGATGAGCTGACAGATACAAGATAAGTATTCAGAGCTTCCTGCCATAGCGCCTCAGACAACTCGGCACAATAGTCACCCACCAAGCCCTGGCCTCTGATAACAACCCTGGGTTCTTAGGACCCACTCCTACATAAGGCTGAATTCACACCTATGCATTTATAGTGCTTTTTGCATTTTGCACTACAGTCCATTTTACATGGTTTCCTATGGAACACGCTCTGTAGTGCAAATCTGCAAAATGAAAAAAGCTCTAAAACTGTATAGGTGTGAATCCAGCCTAATATCTAGAAATTTATTTAGTTGGATCTGGGTCAAAATAGTACCTTCTCTAGCTCCGTATTCTGTATTTGGAGCTCACCTTTCCCAAACTGAGCCACAGCTGCATGACACAGCTGAGCATAGCGGAAATAGTGGGTCCTGGGTATTCCAAATTGTTCCCTCAATTGTGTAAAAATGGACAATCCTTTGTCCTGGCATATATGATGTAAATACTTCACACCATACTTTGCCCATATCTGTCCGTCTGTTAATTAAAAAAAATCATCGAAGGATTTATTACAACACAAAGGATTATTTGGGCATAGCCATAAGGGCCATTGGGAACAGAGATGGAATATTTTACCAGGAAGCGCCATGACAGACCCCACCTTCCTCCCCGGGATCCCCTTCCTGTAGACCATATTCAGTAGGGTTTCTTGCAAGGTGGCAACCGCTGCTTCCAATAAAGTAGTGGCAGTGTCTGGAGGAAAAGTCGCCAGTGTAGAAAGGACAATTGTGCTGCAAAAAAGTAGGAGCGCAAGTCCGAGGGGCTAACCCCTCCCATTGTAACCAGTAATTTTAGAACGGCTAGAGACTCGGGGGGCTGATAAAACCCACAGAAATCCCACAATAATGGAGTCAATGGTTCTGAAAATCTGCATCGTCACAAAGACCGGGGAGTACAAGAGGATATAGAGAAATTTAGGGAGAAAAATCATCTTGAACAAATGTATTCGTTCCATCAATGTTATAGGCAAATTCTGCCATTTCTGTACCTTCTCTCTAAAGGCCCTGATAATTGGTGAAAGATTAGTCTCTGGAAACGATGAAATATGGAGCTATACCACAACCCATAAATATTTGAAAGAAGTAGACAAAGGAATGGGACATTCAGATGGAAGAACCACTGCATCATCTATGGTAAAAGGGGACGATTTCTTCCAATTAATTTGAAATCCGGAGAAAGCTCCAAATTTCTGAATCAGCCTGAAGGCCTCCGAAAACGAGGGTCCCAGATCCTGCAGATACAAAAGCATGTCATCTGCATAGAGAGATACCTGTTCTTCAAACTCCCCAATTCGCAGACCAGACAGAGTAGGAGTAGGTCTGGGGTGAGAGCGGGCATCCCTGCATTTTCCTGGATATAGGAAAGGGATCTGAGATAAAACCATTAACCCGTAGTCTTACCAGCGGATCCGTGTTAATGTTTTTATTTTTACTTCCCCCTAAAAGATTTCAGCTTGATTTTCAAATGAGTTGTACAGTTTATAAGTAGAGCTGCACGATTAATCGCGAAAAGATCACGATCTCGATTCACCCCCCCCCCCACCATCTCCAGGCTGGATGACCCGCGATTTTCGGGTGCGGCCAAAGGAAAGTCCCCGGCTTCAGCCTAGCTCAGGAGTGGCGACCCTCTTGGTACACCCGGCGGCGGCTGTCTTGTCAGGAAGTGATGTTTCGCCGCCGTCATCTTGTTCCACCCCACACTCCTGCACAGTAATGTTAGTGAGAAGGGGGAAAGCGGACATCTTGTTACACCCAATAGAGTTTTAGATTTTTACAGTTATTTTCAACACAAAACGGAGCTTATGTGCTTAAATACAGTATATGTAAATCTGACGGACTGTTTACATGTTACATTTTAAAAGCAGCAGCAAACCTTACATGCTTGCCAATGTGACAGAACACCTCTGATTTTCACATTTAGTTAAATGAGAAAATAAGAGCTGTTCTTTCACATTTGCAAGCATGTAAGGTCAGCAGGTTTGCTGCGGCTTTTAAAATTTAACATGTAAACAGTCTGTCAGATTTACATATTCTATATTTAAGCACATAATCTCCGTTTTGTGTTGAAAATAACTTTAAATAAATACATACATTTTTGAGAATCGTGATCTTCATTCTATGCAAAAGAATCGCGATTCTCATTTTTCCCAGAATCGTGCAGCTTTAGTTTATAGGTCACATTAAAAGGTGGAAAAAGTTCCGAAATTACTTATCTGTCTCATTTTTTTTACATCACAGAAACCTGACATTTTTTTTTTCTCCTGCAAGGCAAAAGTCATAATGAGCTAATATGCACCGCATATTAGCTCATTATGAAATACTTACCTCGGAACGAGGTGTGCAAAACTTACCTGGTTCACGCCGAGCGAGAAATCATCTTGCTCCGGCGTGTCTTCCGGGTATCGCCGCTCCAGCGCTGTGATTGGCTGGAGCGGCGATGACGGCAAGGTCCGGCGGCTGCCGGTCCTTTAGCCGAGGATCCCCCCTGCGCATGCGCCGCTGCAGTCAGCGGCGCATTGCGAGGGGAATATCTCCTAAACCGTGCCGGTTTAGGAGATATTCTTTATACCTACAGGTAAGCCTTATTATAGGCTTACCTGTAGGTAAAAGTCATAAAGTGGGGTTTACAACCACTTTAACAGAGTTGTGTAGACTTTTTTTATATCTGCTGTAGATGACATAGAACAGGACCTAGTACAGTGCCTTGTAGTACACTACTAGTTTCCGATCCCTGTTCAGAAGGAACCCTATGTTCTGAATGTGAGCAAATTTAAAATGAGAAGGTAAATGGCATGTTGGTATATCAAGCCACAATTTGTTCAATGAGGGTTTGTGGTTAAAGAGATCCATTTATTTGTGGTACTTGTGTATTTAAAACATCTGCTATTTTGTAGAGTTAATTAATTGACATCACTCAAAATATATAAGAAAAAAGTAAATACAAAACATTTTACAAATAACTGTACTTACTAGACTTAATTAATATCTTGTTTTTATTTTTACAAAACATATACATATAAATAGCTGCAGTAAATAAAAGTATCAAGAGCAATATTTTTCAGTTGGTTCATTATTTTCATATATAAGCAGCAGTCATTTCTGCTAGCTGTGGTATGAGTGTTGTCAGTCTCTCAAAAGTGTCATTTCACAGGATCTCGTCTATTAAAAAAAAAAAATTCTGTACTGACAATAGCGGCCAGACAAAAATCAAGCTGTAATACTTTAATGCAGATAAAATAGCAAATTGCAGATTGTGGATAGTTGCTATGGCAACACACTATTTACACTTGAGGCAAAACGATTTTCTTGTTGGTGGTAAAAAATATCACACAATGCATGTGCACCTCCCATTGCAGATTTTCAGTTGCCATGTTGTCCTTCTGGCACTGGAACGAAAGCCTGTCAGCTGTCCGATGCTTTTCTTCTAATTTATGATATGGTCTTAATTATTATTGATCGCTGAGAAGTAAAACCTTGTTGGTCATCTGTATAGTAGCTGTACCTGCCTCTAAAACATAGGTTTTAATTTCTTCTTTTTTGCCTTCATAACTGGCGGTAAAGAGATCTTAAATGCTGTCCTGTTCAGAGAAAAAAAAATGATTAGTGTAAGAGACCAAAATCTGTAAGTGATGACATTATTTAGGTATGCTTTATAAATGGGTAGAAGTACGCAATACTCACTCGCAAGTGGTACAGATGGGACTAAAGTTGCAGAATACTAAAAAGAAACAATAAAGACATTTTTCAACAGTGGATTATAAGATGGATGTATAAAAATTCTCTACATCAACTTTATCTACAGCCAGCCATATGTTTAATAATGCATTGCAGTAAAGCGGTAAAGTTCTGAAAGCTGATTAGCAGGAAAAAGATACTGTAAATGCAAAGCAACATATCGGATGTTAACAGTTTTCAAGTAACATAAGCATATCAAGATTTAATTTTCCATTTTGACTGAGGTGTTCCATGAAGGTAAAAATGTTCATCAGTGTATGTCAATATACAGTGTATATATATATATATATGTGACAGTACGAGACACTACAAAATTGGTCCTTTAACCACTTCAATACCAGGCACTTCCCCCCCCCCCTCCTGCCCAAGCCAATTTTCAGCTTTCAGCACTGTCACTTTTTTAATGACAATTGTGCAGTCATGCTACACTGTACCCAAACAAAATTTTTAGCATTTTGTTCCCACAAATAGAGCTTTCTCTTGGTGGCATTTGATAATTTCTGTTACAAAACTTAAACGTAAATACTTAAGTTTTCTCCTTCACTGATGGGCACTGATAAGGCTTCACCGATGGGCACTCATATTTGGCACTGATAGGCAACACTGATGGGCATGGATAGGTGGCACTGATGGACACCACTGATAAGGAGGCACTGGCAGGCATTAGTGATGGGCACTGATTGGCATTACCTGGTGGCCATGGGTGGCATAACTAGTGGTCACAAATGGTGAGCATCCCTGGTGGTCCAAAGTAGTGTCTTGGGTAGGATGGAATCTCCAACCTTGTGTCCAGGTTTTGTGCATGACCAGCAGGGTGTGTGCTCAGGTACACACACACACACACACACATACATATATATCTTTGTTTCTATGAATATTTTGTTATTATGTAGGTACAGTGGATATACACAGTCTACACACCCCTGTTAAAATGTCAGGTTTCTGTAATGTAAAAACATAGGCCAAAGATAAATAATTTCACAACTTTTTCCACCTTTAACCACTTCCATACTGGGCACTTACGCCCCTTCCTGCCCAAGCCAATTTTCAGCTTTCAGCACTGTCGCACTTTGAATGACAATTGCGCGGTCGTGCTACACTGTACCCAAACAATTTTTTTATCATTTTGTTCCCACAAATAGAGCTTTCTTTTGGTGGTATTTGATCACCTCTGCGGTTTTTATTTTTTGCGCTATAAACAAAAGAAGAGTGACAATTTAAAAAAAAAACACTATTTTTTACTTTTTTATTTAATAAATATCACAATTTAAAAAAAAAAAAAACGTTTTTTTTCCTCAGTTTAGGCCGATATGTATTCTTCTACATATTTTTGGTAAAAAAAAATCGCAATGATCATATATTGATTGGTTTGCGCAAAAGTTATAGCGTTTACAAAATAGCTGATAGATTTATGGCATTTTTATTTTATTAATTTTTTTACTAGTATTGGCGGCGATTTGCGATTTTTTTACTGTCACCGTGTCATTGCGGCGAACACATCGGACACTTTTGACACGTTTTTGGCGCCATTCACATTTATACAGCGATTAATGCGATAAATATGCACTAATTACTGTATAAATGTGACTGGCATTGAAGGGGTTAACACTAGGGGGTGAGGGAGGGGTTAATATGTATCCCTAAATTGTGTTCTAACTGTGGGGAAAGGGGGGTGACTGGGGGAGGTGACCGATGCTGTGTCCCTATGTACAAGGGACACAGATCGGTCTCCTCTCTCCCCTGACAGGACGTGGAGCTCTGTGTTTACACACAGAGCTCCACGTCTTGTCCCTGTAGCCGCCGATCGCGAGTCCCTGGCGGACATCGCGACCGCCAGGCACGCGCATCGGCATCTCGGGGACGCGCCGGGCGCGCGCGCGCGGCCGCCGGCGCGCTCGCGCGCCCCCCAGTGGCCGCAAGAATACAGGACGCCAAATGACGTCCTGTTGAATTTTCAGAGTAACCGTGGAGCCGTCATTTGACGATGGCCCGGTACTCTAGTGGTTAATGTGACTCAATTGAAAAACAAACGGAAATCTTTTAGGGGGAGGGGGGGGGGGAGTAAAAATAAAATAAATAAAATAATGTGGTTGCATAAGTGTGCACACCCTTTTATAAGTGGGGATGTAGCTGTGTTCAGAATTACGCAATCACATTCAAACACATGTTAAATAGGGGTCAATACACACCTGCCATCTTTTAAATTAAAGTGCCTGTAATTAACCCCAAATAAAAGTTCAGCTGTTCTAGTAAGCCGACATTTTTTTAGTCGCATCCCACATGCAAAAGCCATAGTCCGCAGAGAGCTTCCAAAGAATCAAAGGGATCTCATTGTTAAAAGGAATAAGTCAGGAGAAGAGTACAAAAGAATTTCCAAGGCATTAGATATACCATGGAACACAGTGAAGTTATCATCAAGTGGAGAAAATATAGTACAACAGTGACATTACCAAGAACTGGACGTTCCTCTAAAGTGGATGAAAAGACGAGAAGAAAAAACTGGTCAGGGAGGCTTCCAAGAGGCCTACAGAAAAATTAAAGGAGCTGCAGGAATATCTTGCAAGTATTGGCTGTGTGGTACATGTGACAACAAACTCCTGTATTCTTCACATGTCTGGGCTATGGGGTAGAGTGGCAAGACAGAAGACTTTTCTTCTTCTCGGCTAAATTTTGAAAAAACACATCTGAAGTCTCCCAAAAGCATGTGGGAAAATGTGTTATGGTCTGATGAAACCAAGGTTGAATTTTCTGGCCATAATTCCAAAAGATATGGTTGGTGCAAATATAACACTGCACATTACAAAAAGAACACCATACCCACAGTGAAGTATGGTGGTGGCAGCATCATGCTTTGGGGCTGTTTTTCTTCCGCTGGAACAGGGGCCTTAGTCAAGGTAGAGGGAATTATGAACTGTTCCAAATACCAGTCAATATTGGCACAAAACCTTCAGGCTTCTGCTAGAAAGCTGAACATGAAGAGCAACTTCATCTTTCAGCATGACAACGACCCAAAACATACATCCAAATCAACAAAGGAATGGCTTCACCAGAAGAAGATTCGTTTTGGAATGGCACAGCCAGAGCCCAGACCTGAATCCGATTTGAAAATCTGTGGGGTGATCTGAAGAGGGCTGTGCACAGGAGATGCCCTTGCAATCTGACAGATTTGTAGTGTCTTTGCAAAAAAGAGTGGGCAAATATTGCCAAGTCAAAATGTGCCATGCTGATACTCATACCCAAAAAGACTGAGTGCTGTAATAAAATCAAAAGGTGCTTCAAAAAGTATTAGTTTAAGGATGTGCACACTTATGCAACCATATTATTTTATTTTTTTATTTGTACTTTCCTTCAACTAAAAGATTTCAGTTTGTTGTTCAACTGAGTTGTACAGTTTATAAGTCACATAAAAATTATTTATCTTTGTCTCATTTTTTTTACATCACAGAAACCTGACACTTTAACAGGGGTGTGTAAACTTTTTATCCACTGTACACGAGATCTGCCATATTTGCATATATTGTACTGTGTCTGCATCCTGGTGCTGCAATTGTGCATCCTTGTTGCTCTCAGTACAAGTAATAAAGCCTCTCAACCTGTAATTAATGTAACTCTTTCCTGTAAATGTATTATGGTGGTACATTGATGGTGGTGAAACTTGCGTAGAATTAATTTAGTACATACAATTGGTTTTGTGGAAATTTTACTGACGATGCCCCAGCAGGGCATATAGACGATATGTTGGCTACTTCCGCACACTAAGGAACTCCTATTTAACCTTGAAATATGAATGCAATAGTTGCATCATGAGACTGGAGTGCCACACTGAAATATTGAATAACAAAAAGTGGCTTTATTCCAAACAGTGAACATTATAGCCAACAGACCACACTCACAATGGCAACTGGAAGTTTTTTTTTCTCTAATAACATGCTGTTGCTAACATTCATGTAGAAGTGATCCTGATCACAGGCACAGAACATACAATCTCTCCTTTTGTACCTAATCCCCACCTGACTGAGAGCCCAGGAGTGCTGCAATAGGTTCAGCATGCAAAGCAAGAAAGAAGATTTGTGAATGGTATCTCCTCAGCCAAGAATGAACATGGAAGTGCCCTGCTCTGAGAACCTCCAGGTTCCGAGCTGTCAAAATCCTGGCTGCAGAGCTGGGTAAGCAGCGCATTGAGGACTCTGTCCCCAGTCATGAGCTACGGGAAGAAAAAGCTCTATAAACTTTACCTTTCATTCCCTATGTACTATCACTGTCTACTTGTGATGATGGTTAAAAAAAAAAAAAAAAAAAAATCAAACCTCCCCCTCATATGCAAAGTTAGAACACATCTATGTACATAAATGCCTATTAGATTAGATTTCTTTAAACATGCCAGGAGGTAGAGGAAAAAATTCAGGGCCATCAGCTTAGTTTAAATTATGGGCTGTGATTTTGGGCAATAGTGGGCTCCACCCCACTCAAATATTCAGCATCCTAAGGCCCCGTACACATGGTCGGTTTGGTCCGATGAGAATGAACCGAAGTTCATTTTCATCGGACCAAACTGACCGTGTGTATATAGGCTATCGGTCTGTTTTCCTTCGGTCCAAAATTTCTAAACATGCTTCAAAACCGAACCGATGGACCGCTGCCCCATCGGACCAAACCGATGGTTAGTACAAAAAAGCATTGGTTCAAAACCCGCGTATGCTCAGAATCAAGTCGACGCATGCTTGGAAGCATTTAACTTCATTTTATTCAGCACGTCGTGTGTTTTACGTCACCGCGTTCTGACCCGATCGGATTTTGAACTGATGGTGTGTACACATATCAGGCCGTCAGGCCACTTCAGAGGTGAACCGATGAAAACGGTCCGTCGGACCATTCTCATTGGTTTTGTCTGACCGTGTGTACGGGGCCTAAGATGCCGTTTATTTAGTATCCCAAGATGCTGATGACAAGCTCAGACCACGGCACGATTTCAGAAATAATTGTGCCCACCTTATCTCTCTCCAAACCGCAGTCCATTTTAGTTTAGCATACTTCATGTGCATGTGCTGTACTTGAGGTTATACAATGCAGGCATATTAAGAATATAACATAACTCAGTTCACCACTCACAATGTTGCAGTGATCAAATGAACAGGGAGTTTACATGTTGTTAAAGTGATTTTTTATTTTTTATCCACACATTCCGTCCTAGTTTGGCTGTGGTGCAGTGCGTCATTTCCTCTTCTGCAATGAGCCCTACTCCCCCGATGACGGGGCCATTCAGAAAGCACTGCGCGACTCGCGCATGCGCAGTAGGAAAACGGCTGTGAAGCCTGAAGGCTCCACTGCCGGTTTTCCCTTAGTTACAATGGCGGCGCCTGCACCCGATCCGATGAATGACTCAGCCTCGGAGGGGCGACATTGCGGGCTCGCTGGACAGGTAAGTGTCCTTAATAAAAATCAACAGCTACAAACAAGCTGCTGACTTTTATATAAAAAAAATGTATTTTATTGCTACAGAAATACTCTTACTATAGACCATTATTTTAAAATCATGTCTACTCACGGAAGGTATTACAGTAAATGAATAATAAGCAATAAAGTGCCAATAATTAATTGTAAGTATGTTAATAGCTATGTCGAATGATAAGCTATACTCACTAGATAAACAGACAGAACAAACATAGCCAATTTCAATCAGGTTCCGATGGCAGAAACATGCTGCACGGTAATCCACATGAACTGGAGGGGGCAGGTTCAGCTGAGTCCTTTGATCTGGATCTGGAAGGAAAACCCACTGTTCCACAGAGAATACAATGTTAATGCAAAGAACATACAAATCTGAAGTATAAAATATCTACTATATATTTTAAATATATACATATCTTACCAACAAGTACTGCAACAGTGAGTTAACTTGAGGTATCTTCAGATATATTCCTCCTGTTATGTCACAAGCCTGTGAATATTTAAAACAATAAACAAACATTCAGAATTTCTCGTTCAAAATTGGCTATATGAAATAATTTCCTCATACAGAAAAAATATATTCTCCAACATCGAAATACTGAACCATTCACCTCAGTCCCTGTATCTAAAGAATCTTGCAATCTAATGTCCAACAGAGTCATATGTGCTTATGACATTTTAAAGTGGTTGTAAACCCAACCACACAACTTGCACCTACAGGTAAGCCTAGATTAAAGCTTACCTGTAGGTGCAAGAAATATCTCCTTAACCTACACGGTTAAGGAGATATTTTCAGAAAACACTGCACCGATGTCTATGACGACTGAGCGTGCCGGTTTTCTCAATGGAAAAATGCTGGGACACGCGCGCATGCGTGTGACGTCATCGCCGCTCCAACCAATCACAGCGCCAGAGCGGCGATACCCGGAAGGCAGTCGGAAGAAAGATGGTGGCAGAGGGGAACGAGGAGCGCTTAGGGGGCTTCGATCTCAGGTAAGTGCCACATAATGAGCTAGTGTATGCCTTTTTCTTGCAGGCTTAGTAAAAAATGATTTTGAAAAATAGCACTAGCAACTAGCAACACGCTAGATGGCTTATTTTGCATCCAAATCATCCTACTGCTAAAAAAAAAGATAGCTGTAAAGAGAAATTTTGGTCACTGCAGATGACTGTTTGTCGGTGATTGTTAGAAGAATGCACAAATATCTAGCATTTCTACACTTTGTGCACAATTATTAGGCAACTGAATATTTTGACCAAATCATAATTTTTATGCATATTGTCCAACTCCAAGCTGTGTAAACTTGAATGCTTATTGGATTTAAGCATATCGGGTGATGTGTGCAAAGTTATTACGCAGCTTCTTTTTCCAGGAAAAATGGGCCAAAAGAGAGATTTGCCAGACTCTGAAAAGTCAAAAATTGCAAAGTCTTTTAGAGGGATGCATCACTCTTGAAATGGCTAAGATATTGAGGTGTGATCACAGAGCCATCAAACGTTTTATTGCAAATAGTCAACAGGGTCGCAAGAAATGTGTTGAGAAAAAAAAAAAAGACATAAATGAACTGCCCTAAAGATTAGTGAAGAATCAAGCGTGAGGCTACCAGGAACCCATTATCGTCCAGTGCTGTCATATTCCAGAACTGCAACCTACCTGGAGTTCCCAGAGGTACAAGGTGTTCAGAGACATGGCCAAGGTAAGGTAGGGAAGGCTGGAACCTGACCACCACTGAACTAGACGCATAGGTTGAAACGTCAAGACTGGGCCAAGAAATATGTGAAGACATATTTTTCAAAGGTTTTATTGGACTGATGAGATGAGAGTGATTCTTGACAGACCAGATGGATGGGCCTGTGGCTGGATCAGTAACGGGCACAGAGCTTCACTTCGACTCAAATGCCAGCAAGGCAAGGTGGAGGTGGGGTACTGGTATGGGATGGTGTCATTAAAGATGAACTAGTTGGACCTTTTTAGGTTGAACATGGACTTAAAATCAAGTCTCAGACCTACTGTCAGTTTTTAGAAGACACTTTCTTCAAGCAGTGGTACAGGAAAAAGTCTGCATCTTTCAAGAAAACCATGATAATTATGCAGGACAATGCTTCATCACCTGCATGAAAGTACTCCACTGCATGGCTAGCCAGTAAAGGCCTTAAAAATGAAAGAATAATGACATGGCCCCCTACCTCACCTGACCGAAACCCTATTGAGAATTTGTGGGCCCTTCTTAAATGGGAGATTTACATTGAAGGAAAAAAGGGATTTTTAATACAGCTTACCTGTAAAATCCTTTTCTTGGAGTACATCACGGGACACAGAGCGGCATATTCATTACTAGTGGGTTATATGGAGTACCTTCAGGTGATGGACACTGGCAATCTCAAACAGGAAGTGCCCCTCCCTATATAACCCCCTCCCATAGGAGGAGTACCTCAGTTTTGTAGCAAGCAGTATGCCTCCCAAAATGGTCCCCATAAGAGGGGTGGGAGCTCTGTGTCCCGTGATGTACTCCAAGAAAAGGATTTTACAGGTAAGCTGTATTAAAAATCCCTTTTTCTTTCTCGTACATCACGGGACACAGAGCGGCATATTCATTACTAGTGGGATGTCCCAAAGCAATGCTTACAATGAGGGGAGGGAGACATCTTCCCAAGACAAAAGGATTTAATTTAGAGATATACTCAAATCATAATAAATCCAACTTAGTTGAGAAAAATAAATTTAAATTTTAAATTTTACTCAAAAGGGAGCCCCCGGAATCCGAGGGTCTCAAACTGCAGCCCGCAGCACTGCCTGCCCAAAGGCTGCATCAGTATTCCTTCTTACGTCCAACTGGTAGAACCTTGTAAATGTGTGGACAGAAGACCAGGTTGCCGCCTTGCAAACTTGAGCCATAGAGATCTGGTGGTGTGCTGCCCAGGAGGCGCCCATGGCCCTAGTAGAATGAGCCTTTAATGATAACGGAGGAGGCAACCCCTTCAAGCCGTAGGCCTGAGTGATTAACTGTTTAATCCACCTCGAGATGGTGGATTTTGCAGTTGCCTGCCCCTTCTTGGGCCCATCCGGTAAAATGAACAACACATCTGTTTTCCGGATCTTCTCTGTAGCTTTAAGATAGGCCTTCATGGCCCTGACAATATCCAAGGTATGCAGCAACCCTTCCTTTCTGGAAGTAGGTTTAGTAAAGAAGGATGGTAATACCAAATCCTGGTTTAGATGAAAACTGGATATAACCTTTGGTAGGAAGGAAGGATGAGGGCGGAGAACGACCTTGTCCTTATGTAAAATAAGATATGGTTCCTTACAGGATAAGGCTGCCAGTTCCGATACTCTTCTGGCGGAAACTATGGCGACCAAAAATACTAACTTCCTTGTCAGTAAAACCAAAGGAATTTCAGCCAACGGCTCAAAAGGTTGTTTCTGTAAACTTGACAGAACAAGATTTAAATCCCACGGACAAAGCGGGGATTTAACTGGAGGATTAATACGTAAGACCCCTTGAATGAAGGTCTTAACCAGCGAGTGGGTGGCCAGCGGCCGCTGAAACCACACTGACAAAGCTGAAATCTGTCCTTTGATTGTGCTTAATGCCAGTCCTCTACCCACTCCTAGCTGGAGAAAACTTAATACTCTATCGATGGTAAACTTACGAGAAAGCCATAACTTGGACTCACACCAGCCTACATAGGCCTTCCAGACCCTGTAATAAATCACCCTAGAGACCGGTTTCCTGGCTCTGATTAGGGTAGAGATTACTTTCTGAGACAGACCTCTACCCCTGAGAATCAGGGATTCAGCTTCCAGGCCGTCAAATTTAGATGCCGTAAGGCAGGGTGGAGGATCGGACCTTGCGATAGCAGTACTGGCCATAGAGGAAGAGTCCAAGGGTCTCCCACTACCATCCTTAGGATTAGTGAATACCATGCCCTTCTGGGCCATGCTGGAGCTACCAGGAAGACTGGTTTGTGCTCCACCCTGATCCTGCGCAGCAGGCGGGGTAGTAACTGGAGCGGGGAAAATGCATAAAGAAGTTTGAACTGATGCCAAGGGCAAACTAACGCATCGGTTCCGCAGGCCCTGGGATCCCTTATGCGGGACATGAACCTGTCTAGCTTCTTGTTCAGTCTCGATGCCATGATATCCACGTCCGGCACTCCCCATTTCTGGCAGAGTGTCTGAAAGACCTGTGGATGCAGAGACCACTCCCCCGGCAACAGAGTCTGGCGACTTAAGAAGTCCGCCTGTAGGTTGTCGACTCTCCGGGAATGAATATAGCCGATATGCAGGGCACATGGGCTTCTGCCCACAAGAAAATCAAGCTCACTTCTTTCTGAGCGGCTTGACTCTTGGTTCCCCCTTGGTGATTTATATATATGCCACCGCCGTGGCATTGTCCGATTGTATTTTCACCGGGAACCCTTGTAATTTGGACGTCCAAGCCCTGAGGGCTAGTCGAGCAGCTCTGAGCTCCAAGATATTGATGGGCAACTGCTTCTCTGCCGCTGCCCAAGAGCCCTGGCGAGTGCAACCATCCAAAATTGCTCCCCAGCCCATCAGGCTGGCGTCTGTGGTTACTATCTTCCAGGTCACAGGACTGAAAGTCTTTCCCTTCAGGAGATTCTGAGGGTTTAACCACCAAGCTAGACTTTGCCGCACTCTTGGTGAGAGTGGCCAAGGAATTTCTAAGGCCTGAGGCCTCTTGCTCCAGGCTGACAGGATGGCTGCCTGCAGGATGCGAGTGTGGCTCTGAGCGTACGGAACCGCCTCGAACGCGGCCACCATCCTGCCCAGTAGCCGCATACATAGGCGAACAGTTGGCCTTCTCTTGCTTAGAACCATTTGTATTAGCTCTTTGATGGCCTTTAATAGGGGTAGAAACACCCTCTGTTGTTCTGTATCCAATCTCATGCCGAGATAATCCAGCTGCCTTGTGGGCAGGAATGCTGACTTGTCTCGATTTAGGACCCAGCCGAACCTCTCGAGGTACTGAACCGTGAGGGCCACTGCTCTTTCCAGGCCAGGAGACGAATGGTCTACGACCAAGAGGTCGTCCAGGTAAGCCAGGACCGTGACCCCCTGGATCCTTAGCAGTTGGCCTTCTTTATGTCTATGGACGCCATGAAGTCGTCCTTCTGGAGCACGGCGACAGCTGACCGAATAGTTTCCATCCGGAATGAGCGGACCTTTAGATACGCATTTACTCCCTTTAAGTCCAAAATTGGCCTGACATCGCCGTTGGGCTTTGGGATGATAAACAGGTTGGAGTAGAACCCCAATCCCTGTTCCCGGACTGGTACTTCTACTATCACCTTCTGGCATAGCAGATGATTCAATGCCGCCATCAATGCGGCTCCTTTCACAGGGTCGCCTGGTACTCTTGACTCCTGGTAATGAGGAGGAGGGAATTTTAGAAATTCTAGCTTGTAGCCCGTGGTCACGGAAGACCGTACCCAGCAGTCGGGAATGGTGGCCTCCCAAACCTCTGCAAAGAGACGCAGCCTTCCCCCCACCATCGTGGGTGGGGGCGCCCTTTCATAGGGCCGACTTGGGGGCTGGCTTCGCAGGCTTGCGGTACCACTGCTTCTTGTCCCCAGTGGCTTGGCCCTGTGGCTTATTGTTAATGCCTGATCTTGCAGGAGGCCGTCGATACTGTTTGGTATTAGAGGGCCCCTGCCCCGGAGAGGGCTGGCGCCTAAATGCGGGCCCTCGGGCCTTCTTCTTGACTGGCAAGAGAGTGCTTTTGCCGCTTGATATAGTCTGAATATATCTATCCAAGTCTTCTCCGAAGAGACGTCCTCCATGGAAGGGAACCCTACCAGGAGTATTTTGCACGGGGGCTCAGCCTCCCAATTCTTCAACCATAAGAGCCTTCTCATATGGATTAGAAATAAGGGTAAACGTAACGCCTGCTGGATGGAGTCCTTGATAGCATCCACCGTAAAGCGTATAGCCCTGGGTATATCCAAAATTCCTCTGCCTGCTGGGCAGGGATAAGTTTAAGCATTTGCTTAGTCTTATCTGATAATGCTTGGGCCACTCCAATAGCAGCCACAGCGGGCTGAACTATCGCCCCTGCTGAAGTAAAGGAGGCCTTAAGTAATGTTTCCAAGCGTTTATCAACCGGATCCTTAAACACCTGCAAGTTTTCTACAGGACAAGTTAAAGATCTGTTCACACATGAGATGGCTGCGTCCACAGTAGGGACAGCCCATCTCTTTGAAAAACTCTTCCTCTAAGGGTTACCTGTCTGGCTTAGCCCAGTCATGAAAAATCAGGTCCTTTAACAAAGGATGTACCGGGAATACCAAATTGGCTTGGGGCGCTTTCAGGGAGCCCAATGAGGATACCGCGGAGGCCAGAGGCTGAGGCACAGGTATCTTAAAAGCCAACCGCACCATATCCGTTAGGGACTGAACCCACAGTCTTTCTGCGTGAGAAGCTGAAAAAGGTTCCTCTATTGTAGAATCCTCAGAACCTAAATGGTCAAGGTGATCCTGACCTCCCTCTGTCTGGTCTCCTTGATCCTCCAATTCGTCAGTCGGAGAGGATATCCTCCTCCAGAGACTCAGACCTGGGAGACGGGGATCTAACCCGCTTCTTCCCTGCCAAAGATGCCGTAATTAGAGCGGCCATCCTCCTTTCCAATCCACCCAAGGTGGAGGCTAACATCTCTTCCGTTACATAGGAAGGAGCTGGTTGAGTAGGGCCAGCCATAGCACCTAGCAACCCTGATGGCTCACCTAGGACAACAACTTCCGGGCATTCCGGAGTAGTAGGGGCCACTAGATTTTGGATATCCTCAGAGCCCGATGGAGAACCTTTTGGTTTTTTAACCGTTTTAGCGTTCTTAGCGCTACCTGCACCCTTAGGAGCCATAATATACAAATTCTGAGGCACTCCGCTAGTATACAACTGACTGTAATAGCTGGAGAAAATACACATATAATCAAATAAATGTGAAACAATAGGATAGGGTAATGTTAGAGGGACTCCAAACCTCCCATAACCTATAAAAAGGGAAAATCAATACTGAGCCCCAAGGGCTTCAACCAGAAAAAAATCTTTTTTTTTTTTTTTTTTTGTCTGGTATTGACCCCCCTAATGCTGGGCTAGGTGAGCACCCTAAGTGTTCAAAGGCGCTGCTTAGTACACAGGCTTGAATGCAAACTTTTAAGCCAGAGGCTCCTTAGTAAGGTGTACTTCCCACAACTGCCACCGGGTGTCACTGTGCCAGAAAGCTCTGTCAAACCTTCCTATGCTGTAGCCAGCATCGCTGCTCCGTGTCCCCTCACAGCCTTTACAGACTGAACAGCCCTCCAGGATTTATCCTCCCTGTGTGCAGGGGGGAGGAGCCGTCCGGCGTCAACCGCCCCCTCCCCGCGGCGTCGGCGCAAGCGCGCGCGTATGCGCGCGCACAGATAAGTAAAAGCGCGCGCACGCGCGCGCGTCAAACACCGCTAGGGGAAGCAGGAAGCCATGTGGAGAGGAGACACCAGGACCTTAGACGCTTGGAGCAGCAGACACAGGTAAAAGGGAAGCTTTAAACTGTCTCCCTAATGGTATGGTTCCTTCTCTGTGGAACACCCTGCCCAAAAAAAGGCCCTCCTTGTGACAGAAGCAGCAGCAGCCTACTAGCCCAGCCAGGGGAACTATACCTGGGTGTTTTGAGCCATCCCGTTTGAAAACTTTGTGGTTCTCCTTTGCCCATGCACAGAGGCATAAATAGGCTGCCCAAGAATCCCCTGTAGGAAGCCTACTGACAAACCAAGTTCCGTAGGCCCCCTGCTTACCTTTCCACGCCGCAGGGTATTGCTCTGCAAGAGGCCCAATCTTCACCCTTCACCGTGGGTATGGTCATAGACCTTCAGGGACCGGGGTCTTAAAAGAACACCACAACCTGGACCTATACAGCACCACTGGCAACAGGTATTCTCTAGGTTAGAAACCAGACCTGGAACCCAGGGTCCAGCCCTCCAAGGAGAGGCATTATAGGCAAAACCCCATCCACGAATTGGGGCCCGGGTACCGTCCACTTTGGCTATGAAGCACCTTGGACGGATCCGGTCAGCTGGCCCTGGTCCCAAGGACTACTACAGGCACAGCCTCAACGTGCACCAACACCTAAGACACTGGCGAAAAAACTGAGGTACTCCTCCTATGGGAGGGGGTTATATAGGGAGGGGCACTTCCTGTTTGAGATTGCCAGTGTCCATCACCTGAAGGTACTCCATATAACCCACTAGTAATGAATATGCCGCTCTGTGTCCCGTGATGTACGAGAAAGAAATAGTACACCTCTCTGAATAGTGCCTGGGAGGCTGTGGTTGCTGCTGTGCAAAAAGTTGATTATCAACAAATTTTGATATGTGACTAGCCATGATGGGAATTGTAGTTCCTAAACAACTGGAGGGCCGTAGTTTGAGGACCCCTGCCCTAGAGACTTTAGTTCGCTCTCTGCTGAAAATGGGTCACAGGAGTGCAAAACAAACTGCACTCCTGTGACCCATAGGAGAAGCCCAGCCAAACAAGCTCAGGCTGGATTTCTCCTTTGAAAATAGAAGGTCGAGTCAGCTAATATCTTTAAAGCTCTCCGTAGAGCTCAATTCCAGTCCCTTGTACAGAAGGTGAGGTAGCTAGAGGACAGACAGCATTACTACGGTTGGACAGTAAGCCAGAAGCAACAGTGCTCTTGGTTTGTCTTGGTATTGTATGTCTGATCACCCACCCTTCAACTTGCAGAAAGGATAAACATACATGTACTATTCTGGCACAGGAATGCTGCACAATGAGATGCAAAATAATATTCTTTCTTCATTAAAATAACCAGAAGGGACAGGTTATATTCTGACACATTTTGTGCTAGTAATCTTAATAATATTATTATTCCTAGCACTAAGTTTTAAGGTAGTATTTATTAAGCTATTGATGAACAATCTGAAACTTCATGAATAGGTTGGTGAGCTGAAGAGTTTGGGGACCCTTGCTGTGGCCCACAAGTATGTTGCAACACAATGATCTCATGCTTAGACAAGAAATTCCAAAGGTCTAGACAATTGGCAGAATGATAAGATGCTGTCAAGGAACAGAAGCACTTCTGTCATGTCACTCTCCGCTCTGAAAAGCTGTGACTGTCGCATGCTATAAGAACATAAAAGAGGACATGATTGAATTACTTCCTTACCTGCTGCAAGAGTCCCGAGTCTGTGTCCAATACACAAGCATCAATTAGAATATTCTAAAGGAAAAGGAAGAAGGCATTCGCTTAATCAGCTTTATCCAAACATCTAGAGACTTATAGTCAACTAAGTATAATTACCTGTTTTTGAGCAGCAAATATGACATTCATAAAGTTCATATATTGTAGAGCACTATCTTCTGCTGCCTTAATGACCTACAATAAATTACCAGACAACAGAAAGAACTGCCCTGTTAGAGGATGCTCTGGAAACCAGCAATAGACAAACTTGATCAAGTCGATTTTCTCACCAGTATCCTGGATTTCACTTCTTGTCCAGCTGCACATCATATACAAATAAACAGACATTAGACACTCAGAAGCTGTAGCAACCTTACATTACCTTAGAAAAAAGTGTTTAAAAATATGTACCTTTGGTTTCTTTATTTATTCGGTTAATGTCTGGACATTAATAATCAGGAAAAGGTTTAGGAATTAGAAAAAAAAAAAAATACAAATGGGAATGAATGTATGCCATGGTTGTAAATAAATGCAGAACGCGTGCATCTAGTTTGGATAGGATGAAATTACAGGCTCTATTTTCCTTTAGAGCCGTTGCCCCCATTGAGGTGATTTTCCCTCCCTTCCTGCATACCACAAAAAAGCTGCCTTTACCCAATTATGTACTAACCGTCTACATAAATGTTGATGGGCTTTGAGCTTGTGTTAGTTTGATACTCCTATGAGATCATTCAGTATTCAATGACTGGAGGATCTGACGTGAAGGTGACCTTTTTCTGACATGCAGTTCTCCTGCTTCAAGCAGATTTTTGCATTCCTATTGAACTGTATGGAAATGCCAAACCCATCTAATGCAAAGAAAAATCTATCATCACAGGATTAAAGGGGTTGTAAAGTCAGAAGGTTTTTTATCCCAATGTATTCTATGCATCAAGATAAAAAGCTTTCTGTGTGCAGCAGCCCCCCTTATACTTACCTGAGCCCCATCTGTGTACAGCGATGTCCACGCGAGACTCTCTCTCCTGATTAGCTGAGACACAGCAGCAGCACCATTGGCTCCTGCTGCTGTCACTCAAAGTCAGTCAGCCAATCAGGAGAGAGATGGGGGGGTCCGGGCCACAGCTTCGTGTCTGAATGGACACAGGGAGCTGTGACTCAGGTCGGGTGCCTCCACAGCAAGCAGCTTGCTGTAAGGGCACTCAACAGGAGGGAGGGGCCAGGAGCAGAGAAGAGAAACTCGAGAAGAGGAGGATTGGGGCCACTCTGTCCAAATCCACTGCATAGGGCAGGTAAGTATAACATGTTTGTTATTTTTAATGAAAAAAAAAAAACAAGACTTTATAATCACTTTAAGACAAGACAAAAAAATACATTTGCAGTACATCTCTGAAATATATGCACCTTTCCCATGTTTTATCCCTTTAAGAACCGTCCAAGTTCAGAAAAATACCCGTTGATCTGCCAGAAATGCACTCCGTTCCCAAGTCCTTTTGTGGCTGGCAACATATAGCATTTTTGTGACCTGAGTTTTTCCAGCCCTGCCAGGTGTCTTTTGCTAAACCACTTAGCTACTCCCACTCTCAGAGCTCTACACATGAAGGCTCCTTTCACACGGGCTGTACGATCAGGTCCACCTGTCAGTTTTTCAGGCTGACCTAATCGGACCCTGCAGTCTCTTCTACGGAGCAGTGGATGTTTACAGACACATGTCCACTGGCACCGGCCGCCATCTGATCCGATCCTGTCTGCCAAAAACAGATGGATGGTGGTCCTATTCTCCATCCGTCCGGCAGATTGGATCGCCTGTCCATTTCCATCCGACTGCCCGCCCCACCTGAGCAAGTGGATTGCGCTTAGCAGAGGCGCCGGTGTGAAAGGGGCCAAAGGGTGTTCATTCTGCAATCCCGGATAACAACAGACTATTTGTGATAACACAGCAAATGTGCAGAGGACACATGACAGATCTAAATTTCTGACAAGATCAACTGAATTTTTTTGTACTTTTTAAACAGATTTAACAAAATGACAGGGTGCAAACTGCAGAAGTTCACGGTTACGGTTCACATAAATTTAAGACAGTAATTTCAACCATGGAACCCTAGGGTACCTCCAAAGATTCCAAGATGTTCCTTGAGCTGCGGCAGACTGACCTCCTATTTGACGATGCTTGCATTGTTCCAGGGTCAATATCACTTGGCATAACCAACTGCATGACATCAATGAACTTTAAGTTAGCTGCAGGGGTAGTGTTCCCATCGCCTCTGTAAGGGTAAAGGTCTTCCACTGGCCATCAATGTAAATGACACATTTCCTATGGACCCTCAACGTATTCATAATGAAAAGGATACAGCAAAGAGCTTTTGCTAAGGATCCTGCCAACATAGTATCTGTTCGCTGTCCTTTCACTTCAGTGCCTGTGAAGAAGAATCACATTTCAGACACAGGTTTGAATGCAGTTTGGCCCTGCTGCCCTCCCAAATGACTTTACCATTCAAAGGACTACATGGTAGGGGCAGCTTTTCAAACTTTGAGAAGTTATGGGGTAGCTGGTTGGCTTCTCCTGATTTGGCCCCAGCCGTTTTAGTAATGGAAAGGTTGTTGTTGTGAAATACGATATCACAAAAATGAATATGTTTATCTTGTTTAGTTGGTAATGCTATGGCTGAAATGTTTATGCCCTTGCTTTCCAAATGTTTAATGCCTGTCTGCTTTGTTATGTTGGCCCCTAGTGTCCCAATTGTGCAGGGCCCTAGAAACGACTTTAAAGGGCGTCTAACACATTCCTGTGATGAGAATTACAAATTTGTTTTTTTTTAGATACAAAAGGGGAAGTTTAGAACCATTTTTTGTATTTATTACTACTATTCTAAGTTGAATACTTCAACTTCACCATGGTCAAAGAAACAGAAGTGATGGGAAATCTTCCCTAGACGCAACAGAGTGCAATAAAATCGCTATAGTGGTTCTAAACCTTCCCACTGTTTGAAGAATTCTAATGAAGGTCTATTTGTCCTAATTCTTTATTTATTTTTTAATACTTGATTTTTATTAAAGTAATGCGTACACAAATAAGGGTAAAGATACAGGGAAAAAAATTCATGGAGCATACAGTGTCAATGTGTTTAAATAATAATATAAACACTGTATCCAGTAAATTAAGAGAGTGCATAAGTAAAGGCTAGTGTGCAGTTAGTAGATATTAATCGAGTATACAGAAAAGCTAGGTAAGATGGGTGTTTAAAGGGGATATCGCATTTGACCTTGCTAGGGTTCAGGCATCATGTGTAAGACCCAATCTTCTCCTTATACAGAGTAAATGGATGTCGGAAGCAACGTCAAACATCACTTCCGCCCAATGCTCTTAAAAGGGAAATTGTAATTTTTTATTGCATTTTAGTCTAAATATGAGATCTGAGGTCTTTTTGGCCCCAGCTCTCATATTTAAGAGGTCATGTCATGCTTTTTTTCTATTACAAGGGATGTTTACATTTTTTAAAGTACAGAGTAAAAAAAAAATTGAAAGCCCCCCGTCTCACCGAGCTCGCGCGTAGAAGCGAACATATATGTCACACCAGCATATAAAACCGGTGTTTAAACCACACGTGTGGTACTGTAGTATATTTATTTTAAAAAAGTGCGCTTGTAAGACTGCTGCGCAAATACGGTGTGACAGAAAGTATTACAACAACCACCATTTTATTCTCTAGGGTGTTAGAAATAAAATGTATAATGTTTGGGGGTTCTAAGTAATTTTCTAGCAAAAAAAAATTTAAAAAACAGATTTTAACTTGTAAACAACTAATATAAAAAAGATCTTTGGTCCCTTAAAGCGGTGGTTCACCCACAATAACAACATTTTAGCATTAAATTAAGCATAGTAGCGCGAGCTACAGTATGCCTGTATTTATTTTTTTTGCCCCATACTCACTGTGCAATCCTATAGTGAAGATTCCGACTCCCCGCGGGGAATGGGCGTTCCTATCCAGAGGAAAGATGATTGACGGCCGGCTATGGCACGTCACGCTCCTCGAAGATAGCCGGAGTAGGTCTCGGCTCTTCACGGCGCTATACGGCGCCTGCGCACAGACTATGCGCAGGCGCCGTGAAGAGCCAAGTCCTATTTCGGCTATTTCCGGAGAAGCGTGACGCGCCAGAGCCGGCCGTCAATCATCTTCCCTCTGGATAGGAACGCCCATTCCCCGCGGGGAGTCGGAATCTTCACTATAGGATTGCACAGTGAGTACGGGGCAAAAAAAATAAATACAGGCATACTGTAGCTCGCGCTACTATGCTTAATTTAATGCTAGAAAAAAAAATTATAGGGTGAACCCCCTCTTTACGTGGTTAAAAACCAAAAGGAAAACCATGATAAAAAGAGGATTTTTTGTACTCACCGTAAAATCCTTTTTCTCTGTCGTCCATGGACGGACACAGCTCCTTAAATCTTGACATGTGGGTTATGTTCCTGTTCATAGGAGAGGACTAGGCAGAACGTGTTAGTTATCTTAAAACATGTAACTTTAACAGAGTTGAACAGCCCCGCCCAGGGGGCGGTCCCTCCAGTTATAACCCCTCACCCTGCAGCTCAGTTCGTCATAAAAAAGAACGGGTGGGAGCTGTATCCGTCCATGGACGACAGAGAAAGGGATTTTACGGCAAGTACAAAAAATCCTATTTTCTCTTTTCGTCTAAGGACGGACACAGCTCCTTAAATCTTGACATGTGGGATGTCCCCAAGCAGTGTCAGAAAAAAGAGGGGTGGGAACAGCAATCAAAGAAGACTTAACTTCACCCCAAACAAACGACGCTCCTCAACGGAGGAGTTGCAACCTCAAACAGCGGACTTGCAAAACCTTGCAGCCAAAGGAAGCATCCAAAGATGCACTCACATCAAACTTGTAAAACTTTGAGAAAGTGTGAACAGACAACCAGGTCGCCAACTTACACACCTGCGAGACAGATGCTTGATGTTGGAAAGCCCAGGAGGCACCATTTGCCCTGGTCGAATGCACTGTGACAGGAAAGGGAGGCGCCCGCCCCCTAAGGGCATAGGCCTGGATGACGGTCTGCCTGATCCACCTAGAAATGGTGGCCGATGAGACCGCCAGGCCCTTCTGTGGACCAGACACCGTCACGAACAGTGAGTCAGATCTCTGGAATGGAGCCGTAGCAGACAGGTACACCCGTAGGGCATGTACCACATCCAAAGTATGTATTTCAACCTCCTTGGGATACGACGGCCGAGGACACAAGGATGGAAGTACAATGTCCTTGTTTAGGTGAAAATCCGAAACTACCTTAGGAATGAAAGAGGGCTGTGGGCGCAATACCGCTTTCTTCTTATGGAGGACCAGGTAAGGTGACTTGCAAGGCAAGGCTGCCAATTCAGAAACCCTTCTGACCGATGTAATGACAACTAGAAAAGCAACTTTCTGAGAAAGCGTTAAGAGAGGAATCTCCCTGATATTCTCAAAGGGAGGTTCCTGAAGCACTGAGAACACCAGATTCAAGTCCCACGGAGGAAGCGGTGGTCTAATCAGGGGAATCACGTGTCGGACCCCCTGTACAAATGTACTAACCAGTGAGTGAGCCGCCAGGGGCCGTTGAAAGAAGACTACCCCTTAATAGTGCTTAAGGCAAGTTTCTGATCCACTCCGCGCTGTAAGAACAGCAAAATCCGAGAAACCGAATAGTCGCGTGGGCGCCAAGCCATCTCTTCACACATAGAGATGTATGCCTTCCAGGTGCGATGGTAGATCTTCCGGGAAGAAAATTTCCAGGCCCTCAACATGGTGGAGATTACCGAATCCAACAGACCACGGTCCCTTAGTACCTGGCTTTCAATAGCCATGCCGTTAAAGCCAGCGACTGTAAAGCAGGATGAAGTATGGGACCTTCAGAAAGAAGGTCCTCCCACATTGGCAGACGCCAGGGAGCGTCTGCTACAAGCCTCACAAGGTCAGCATACCAGGGACGCCGGGGCCAGTCTGGGACAATTAGAATCACCAGAATCCCCTCGGCCTCCACTCTGCGGAGCAGACGTGGAAGCAATTTCATTAAGGTAAAGGCATAAATTAGCCGATACTGACCCCATGGAGCCACCAACGCGTCCGACGCGTCTGCCCAGGGATCCCTGGACCTGGCCACAAACCTTGACACCTTGCGATTGAGTCGAGAGGCCACATCTGGTGTGCCCCATTTCCGACAAAGGAGTTGAAAAACCTCTGGGTGTAACGACGATTCCCTTTGGTCCAGCATCTGGCGACTCAGATAGTCCGCCTGCCAGTTTTCTATGCCCGAAGTGTAAACAGCAGATAGAGCCGGTACGCTCCTTTCGGCCCATCTTAGGATGTGAGCGACCTTCGACTCTGCGGCCAAGCTCCTTGTTCCTCCCTGATGGTTGACATAAGACACCGCTGTGGTGTTGTCTGACTGGATCCTGACCGGACGCCCTCTGCGACCACTTGGAGAGGCACAGTCTGATCGCTCGAAGTTCAAGGACATTGATCGGTAGGAGAGATTCTTCTGGAGTCCAGCGGCCCTGGGCCAACTGAACCCCCCCCACAGACTTCCCCACAACCGGTCAGGCTGGCATCCGTTGTGATCACAGTCCCAGTGGAAAGGAAGGAAATACTTCGCAAACTAAAGTGCCGGGGATGTCAGCCACCAAGTCAGAGAGGCCCTGACTAGGCGACTTACCTGAATCTGATGATCCAGAGACAATGGGGATTTGTTCCATTTTGACAGAATCATTCTCTGCAGCACCCAAATATGGGATTGGGCATACGGTACTGCCTCGAAGGAGGCTACCATGAGGCCTAGGACTCTCATACAGAAACGGAGAGACGACCATTTGCGGGATGTTAACAACCTCACTGCAGCCTGGAACGTCTACAATTTCTCTGGAGGGAGAAAAACTGTCGCCTCCGATGAGTCCAGAATCAGCCCCAGGTATTCTAGGCGCTAACACCGACTTCTGGATGTTCAGTATCCATCCAAAGTCTTGGAAAGTCTGACTGGCTAGAGACACGTCCTCCTCTAACTCTGAGCTGGAAGCAGCTCTCAGAAGAAGATCGTCTAAGTAACCCACGTAAGGCAATGCCTCACTGTCTCGGCAAAGCTAGAATTGGGGCAAGCACCTTGGTGAAAACTCTTGGTGTTGACGCTAGGCCAAATGGGAGAGCCACAAATTGATAGTGGTCCTCCCCGACCACGAAAACGCAGGAACCTCTGGTGTCTGTCACATATGGGGACATGCAAGTACGCGTCCTTGATGTCCAGGGACGCCAGAAAGTCCCCAGGATGGAGCACAGCTACCACCGAGCGAATCGATTCCATCCTGAATTTCTGAACCTTTACAAAGGCATTGAGGGCCTTGAGGTCTAGGATTGGACGAACTCCTTCCTTCTTTGGGACCACAAACAGATTTGAAAAGAATCCTTGAATCCTGTCCTGCGGTGGTACGGGAATGATTACCCCATACCTCAACCAGTCTTGAACTGCCCAAGTCAGGACAGTCCGACGAGACGGTAGGAGAGGAAGATTTGAGGAAAAGAATCTGTTTGGTGGACAAGAGAGAAACTCGATCTTGTACCCTGAAGAAACCACTTCGCAAACCCACTGGTCAGAAAGCAGGGAGGTCCAGCGAGCTGTGAACCTGTGAAGACATCCCCCCACCCAAGTATCGGGTGGGGGAAAAACTTCATGCGAAAGCGGATTTGTTTGTGGGCTTGGATTGCTTGCGCATCCAGGGACGCTTTTGTCCCCAAGTTGAGCCTTTATCGGCTTGGGAGGGTCTGCTAGCGGGCCCTGACTGACAAAAATACTGCTTTTGTGCAAGGAAGGAAGACCCCAGCTTACGGGGCGGTCCTTTATCCTTGGTGGACTGAGGTAGAAGAGTGATCCTACCTCTAGTGACATCCTTAATAATGTCGTCCAGTGAGGCACCAAAGAGCCTCCCACCTTCGAAAGGCAAATCTGTCAGCGCTTTCTTAGAAGCTTGATCAGTGGACCAGCATTTCAGCCATATCAGGCGGCGCAAGACCAACACGGATACAGAGGCCCTGGAGATTAAAGGAGTCGCATCCAGGATTGCATCACATACGTACACCAGACCCTGCACCTGCTGGTCGGCCAGTGTCACAATTTCTTGTGGGAACTGATGCTCCTCCACTGCCTGGGGCAAAAGTTTAGCCCATTCAGTGAGTGTCTGAGACACCAAAGTCGCAGCCACTAACGGCCGCAACGCTGAACCCAGCATGTCGAACACGGTCCGAGTCACCGCTTTGCATCTCCTATCAGTAGGGTCCTTAAAAGCAGGGGTCCCCTCTACCGGGATAGTGGTTACCTTGTTCAACCTTGATACAGGGGGAGAAGCCCATTTTTTCAAAAGGCTCTCTTCAAAGGGGTAACAGACCACCATGCGCTGAGGGACCACAAGGGACCTCTGCGGCCTTTTCCATTCCTTATCTATGAATCTGTCAAAGAAATCAACAGGAAAAACCTTTACAGAGCAGGTTGGTCTGTGAAACCCAAAAGGGACCGACACCCCAGTGGATGTCCCAGCAGTATCTTCAAGCTTAAGAGTGTCCCTTACTGCATTGATAAGTGCTCCCACAAGTGCTCTGTCCTGCACTGACCCGCAAGAGAAGTCCTCCTCAGTGCCTGGACGGTCCTGGTCCACATCCTCTGACACCTCAGAACAGGGGTCCTGTTCTGCGGCCAGGCCCAAGTCAGAGTATTCCCCAGGAGATGCCGGGGGAGGGGGCGCTTTTTACCCCCCTTACGCCCACATGCCACTTCCAGCCTGGCAACAAATGACTCCAGGACTGCCGACAAATTGTCCTAAGTAAATGCAGGTGCAGGGGCACCAGCTGCTGCCTCTGGAATTTCCGGGGAAAAAATACCAGCTTCAGACTCCATTCTGACCCACTGACAGTCCTTAGGAACTGAGTCAAGACACTTGTAAAAAAAAATGGCCACCCTCCTAGCTGCGCTGACCAAGGGGGTTACCCAAGGAAAATCACCACCCAGCCAGAGACTGTCCAGCACCGTTACCCGCTCTGCCTCACACACAGCGTATGTCTGCTGTGTTCTGTTAGGTGATTAGCGCTATTTGCGTCGTTCAGGAAGCTTCCAGCGCTAGAGGCCAAGCCACACAGTGAAAAAAACACTCCAAAATGACGCTCGAAGACCGGACTGGGGAGACTACCAGGATCTATAATATCCAGCTTGTCGTCCAGCCGACACTTGATAGAAGATCTCAGGATCAAAAAATAAAATAATAAAAAGTTAAAATTACTGTAGGACTCTGGGCCCAAGGGGGAGGCAGGTCCATCTCCTCTTCTAGGCAGAAAAAAACTAAGCTGTATGCTGCAGGGTAAGGGGTTATGATCGGAGGGACCGCCTCCTGGGCGGGGCTGTTCAACTCTATTAAAGTTACATGTTTTAAGATAATTAACATGTTCTGCCTAGTCCTCTCCTATGAACAGGAACATAACCCACATGTCAAGATTTAAGGAGCTATGTCCGTCCATGGACGGAAAGAGAAATTGATTTTATCAGGGGATTGAAAGATATAGAATTACAGGTTTTCTTCTTGATGAACTAGCAGTTATAGAATGCTAGACACTTTAATCTTGTGCCATATTTTCTTTTGGTAATTCTTACTTTTGGTCATAAGATCTCTGATATCGTCAGCAATCATGTCATTGGCGGCTGTCAGTAATTCGTATTTGCCATCCTTACTTCCTGATACATTTGATTCAAAAATTGAGGACTCCCCAGAGAAGTCTCCACTCTTCCACTGTTTTCCTGGGAAAAGGAGGCGACTGTAAAATAAGGAGAAATAGTGTAAATAACACAATAACACTTCCTAAGTCATGTGTTTTCATGTCTTTTTCTATTTTGTAGTTTACGAAAGAATAAAAGCTTCATCCCTCCATGCCAAGTACTGCATTATGGAAAAAAGGGGGGAAAAGTCACATGCTCCCCTATCTCTGGAAGTACCAGGCATCACTAAGAGGCCAGGGGATATTTTGCCTGGAAAAGATGTAAAGTGACAGGTCTGCATATAATGATATTAAACCCTCAGTGTTCTTTAGCACTTTCAGCAGCTCATTTACCCATTTTCTCAGTAGCTAGCTTTATCTTTTATTTCTTGCCTATATTCCAGTTAAAAGCGGAGTTCCAGCCATAAACATTTTTTTTTTTAAGTCAGCAGCTACAAACACTGTAGCTGCTGACTTTTAATGATGACGCTTACCTGTCCAGGGAGCCTGTGATGTTGCCCCCCCCCCCCCCCCCGGCTGATCGGTCCATTGGATCGGGTGCAGGTAACGCCATTCTAACTAAGGGAAAATGGCAGTGGAGCCTTGCTGCTTCGCTGCCGTTTCCTACTGCGCATGCCCGAGTCGCGCGGCGCATTGTGAATGGCCAGCTTGTCTTCTGGGACACACACATGTCCCAGAAGAAGGGGGGCCTCGCTGCGCAAGAGGACATGACATCCTGCACCGCGGCCCGGTGAACTGGAAGTACACTTAGTACTTCCAAAAAGGGTACTTTAGAAAAAAAATAAACAATTTTAGATATCCAAAAACGAGGGGTGGTCTTTAGTTTAAGACCACCTATCAAAAGTGGGTGGAACTCAGCTTTAAGCTGGTGCCATGACTGCTGCCCCAGGTTTTCTGTGTCAAGGTGGCTGTTTTCTCTGGCAGCGTCCTAGGGAATCACCCTTGCATGCAGTGACTAGCGTTGTATCTTCCTACACTGTGCACATCAATAAAAACACATCCCTAAAATCGCTTCAGATTTAATACTACATTAAATCAACTGGAATTCCTACCCACTATACACCTAAGCCCTAAAACGACCCCCCCCCAAAACATATGCTAACTAACCTGTGTAAAAAAAGATGTACAGTGGCAGTGAATAAATATATGAAGCCCTTGGAATTAACTGGAGATGTCACTGCTCCAGGCTTTACTAGCCGCTGTCATAGCGCTCTCTCCTCTCCCCTGCAGCCACCACTGACTGACACAGGGGAGATCGTGTTACCGGACCAGAGCCGGTTGAAATCAGTTAAGTATATACTTTTTTTTTTTTACACAGGATTAGTCAGCATAGGTGAAGGAGAGGGGACAGTTTTAAGGTTAGTTAAGTGTAAAGCCAGAATTCCACTTTAAAATGATTTGCAGTATTCTAGCAGTCATTAATCTTTCATTGTTCTGATATCTTTGAATTGAAGACAGGTACAATCTGAATGCGTGTGATGAAATAAAACTCTCATACCTTTCTTGTAAATGACTGGCAATCACAGCAAGTTTGTTGTTACGACCCATAAATAAATGGGAATTTCCCATCACCATGACTGCATCCATGCATTTTGGAAGTGTTACCTATTAAACCAAAGATGTAAAGGTTGGTTGAAAATACTCATAGATTTAAATTTCAGGACTCCCTACTATATATTCCTATGTACTTACAGCAGACTGATTGAGTGCTTGCTTTCCCCACCATATGGGGTTCACATCAACGACAACAACTAAAAGATTAACTTCATCATCTATAACAAGAATGAACACAATGGTTACATGCAAATTAAGTCAGATATCAATTTCTTTTTAGCACAATTCATTCCTATTTGAAGCAGAACTCCACTCCAAACAAACACTTTGTATTATTCAGAAGAATACGGAAGAGGTAGAACCTTTATTTTAAATGATATCCATATCCCAAATGGGGAAATTTCCCATAATTTCCTCTGGTGTTACTGTGCGGACATTTCTTTAAATGCAATAACAGGTACGGGTTGGCAAATCAGAACTGAAACTTGTGATTTACGTTTGGGACATTTCCCCTCACATCCGGTCATTTCGCTGGAACAAGTAGTGAGGGGGATATCTCCCCATTGGGATACTAACAGTGTTAAAAAAGCTGGCAGAAGAAATTTTTCCAATTTTGTATCTTTTCTTAATGGGCACCACCGGTCTCTCTCTGGTCTCTGGGAATGTTTGGGTACTTCCTTGATTTATTGTCATGTTAAGCACTTTTCTGTGTACTACGGTATATGGCACAAACTCTACCAGTGAGGCTATGAGGATTATTTATGAAGGGAAAATCCACTTTGCACTTGGAAGTGCAGTTGCTGTAGATCAGAGGGGAAGATCTGAAATGAGGGGAAGCTCTGCTGATTTTATCACCCAATCATGTGCAAGCTAAAATGCTGTTTTGTATTTTCCTTGGATGTCCCCCTTGGATCTACAGCGACTGCACTTCCAAGTGCACTTGTAGTGCAAAGTGGATTTGCCTTTAGTAAATAACCCCCTATGTGTAGCTTAAAGGGGTTGTAAAAGGTACAATTTTTTTTCCTAAATAGCTTCCTTTGCCTTTGAGTGCAGTCCTCCTTCACTTACCTCATCCTTCCATTTTGCTTTTAAATGTCCTTATTTCTTCTGAGAAATCCTCACTTCCTGTTCTTCTGTCTGTAACTCCACACAGTAATGCAAGGCTTTCTCCCTGGTGTGGAGTGTCGTGCTCGCCCCTTCTCTTGGACTACAAGAGAGTCAGGACGCTCTCTACGTTGCAGATAGAGAAAGGAGCCATGTGTTAGTGGGCGTCCTGACTCTCCAGTAGTCCAAGGGAGGGGGCGGGCATGACACTCCACACCAGGGAGAAAGCCTCGCATTACTGTGTGGAGTTACAGACAGAAGAACAGAAAGTGAGGATTCTCTCAAAAGAAATTAAAAGCAAAATCGAAAGATGAGGTAAGTGAAGGAGGACTGCACTAAGGAAAAGGAAGCTATTTAGGAAAAAAATAATTGTACCTTTACAACCCCTTTAAGTTCTGATCTTTTGTAACATTTATTATATTATGCTCATGTTCTTATGCTGTGGCCAGGGCTCTGGCCTTTGTCCTTTTTGATATGCTGTATTCTGCAGTATTTTCAAGAAAAAAAGATTGAAAGTAAAAAAAATACATTGACAGAAGCACTAATACTTCTTTGCTGTAAAACTAGAATGAATACGTCAGTTCAAACATTACATTCCAATTTTACCAGGCTTGCTGAAATTCTTGCTAAATGGTGCCATCTAGAGGATACTAAGAAGTAGGCTGTCCTAAAACCACAACCAGAGATCAGCTTCATTTATTTCTTACAGAAGCTTTTACAAACCCGATATATGTATTTGTATCAATCCAAAACCAGCAATAATAAACTGAAATAAAACTTTTATTTAGCTGTATATCGAAAAAGATAGAGATAATATATTTGAACATGTGAGAATCCTACAAAAATGTGAGACATTAAAGTGATTGTAAACTTATTTTTTTTCCAATGGCAAAAATGTTATACTTACCTGCTCTGTGCAATGGTTTTGGCTCCTAGCTCCACCACTTTAGCGAATGCCCCCATAAGAAGCTGCTTCCTATTGGAGCACTTGTGCCGACTCGATTATGAGCAATGCTGCCTGCGTCTATAGACACAGACAGTGCAGCTTGGCCCTGCCCCGTCACAGGCGCTACTATTAATATGCACTGTGAGGAGGGAGAAAGCAGAGTGAGCTACTGCTCTTGGGCACAGAGCTGGGTTGAAATCAGGCTCAGGTAAGTATAAGTGGGGTTGATGGGATCCAGTTTAAACAGTTTTTTGTTTTTTTGTGGTACTAAACCCATCAAATTACCAGTTTCAAAAAAGAGTTGGGCTCCATTCACACCTGAGTGACTTGTATCTGGGAAACGAATATGAAAAAAATTATTACAGAATTTCATCAAAATTTGGAACGCATTGGCAACCATGGTTAGAGTCATTCTGGGGCAAAGTCTTGTCCTCACAACGTACCTGAAATGTCTCCTATGCCATAGAATAGTTTGTAAACAGTGTCTGGGCTAGCTATTATTGGGGTTCTAACTCTCTTTTGTTAGTTAAGCAGGGGATTGTGGCGCTGATGGGTATATTTTGGGAGTGTGAATGTGTGTGAGAGTGTGGATCTTCTTTCTGGGGGGTTCTTGGCACCTATAATTTCTAGAAATCTTATTACTGGAATTCTCCCCCTGCTCCCCCTCCACCAATATTGTCCTTGGGAGTGTGCGGGTTACTCGGGTTTCGGCTCTTTCATGCTTTATGTAGGCATACTGACTGCATTTTCTAACTATGGGCCAGATTCACAAAAGAGATACGACGGCGTATCTCCCGATACGCCGTCGTATCTCTGTTTCTATCTATGCGACTGATTCATAGAATCAGTTACGCATAGATATCCCTTAGATCCGACAGGTGTAATTGTTTCACACTGTCGGATCTTAGGATGCAGTACCGCGGCCGCCGCTGGGGGGAGTTCGCGTCGTAAACCAGCGTCGGGTATGCAAATTAGGAGTTACGGCGATTCACGACGGATTTTCGCGTTCGCTACGTCGCCGCTAGTCTAGTTTCCCGTCGCAAAGTTAGTCGTTATTTGACCTGCCTTAACTTTACACAGCAATCGCATTGCTGTATAAAGTATGGCCGTCGTTCCCGCGGCGAAATTTAAAAATGAACGTCGTTTGCGTAAGCCGTCCGGGAATACGGAATTGCGCGTCGCCGTTCGAAAAAATGACGTCACTGCGCACAAAGCACGACGGGAATTGCGAAACGGAGCATGCGCAGTAGGTCCGGCCCGGGAGCGCGCCTAATTTAAATGGCACACGCCCATTTGAATTGGCCCGCCTTGCGCTGGACGTATTTACGATACACCGCCGCAAGTTTCCAGGTAAGTGCTCTGTGGATTGGGCACTAAAACTGGAAACTTGCGGCGGTGTAACGTAAACGGGTTACGTTACACGGCCGCAAATGTATGTGAATATGGCCCTATGTCTCTTCCAATGTTGCCTCCGTTTACTGTTTTTTTTGTTTGTGTTTATGAAAAAATAAATTAAAATAAAAATAAAAAAAACTAAACGCATTTGCGATGTCATTATTTCTTAATTGGCGATTGGCGGGCAACAAAAAAGTGCTTTTGGCTCTGTGACAAGATTTGGTATATGAGCTTCTTTGGAATAGAGGGAGGCCCATTCTAATGAATGGTGCCGCTCCAAAAAGTTCAACTAAAAAAAAAAATATAACGCACTGCAGAAGCTTACGCTGCACTACGCTCAGGTGTGAATAGAGCCTTACATTCCCAGCATGTGGTAGGAATCACATCACTGATCTTGATAATGAGCTGATGATGAGGCTCTTTACACATGTGATCAGCTGTGTCCAATCACAGCTGATCACAGAATTACAGCGCTATTTGTCCTGTGAAACTGTTAAATGTGTGATTCAGAAAATTGCAGCATTAAGGCCATTAGTTGTTGCTGATGATCATAGGAAATACATATTTATTTCCTATGATTGTCAGCACCATCTAGTGTCCACAGTGTGGTATTTTCCTGATGCATGCTATTCTTATGAATTAAGAAAATCCAACATAAGAGAAAATAGCCTAGTAACATTCGACTTTGCCAGCATTTACATGAATACTGTTTTAGAGGACAACGTTTTTGTGGGGATTTCCATAAAGTAATTAAAATATGTTGCAAAGGTCACAAAGCATAACATACATAAAGCAAAATTACTCATAATTATAACATCACAACTAGGATGAAGTTTTTATAAGTACACCCATACAATACCTGGGTAATAGACATTACTATTGCCATATCTTTGTAGTAATTGGAAATATGTTTTTTTTTTTTCAACTTGTTTTCAGTTTTTCCATATAACACAAGCATAGATTTGGAATTTGTGATACAAAAAAAAAAAAACATTTTACCTCCAAAAACAGAAATGTTGTGCTAAAGCGGAGTTCCACCCAAAAGTGGAACTTCCGCTTATACGCTTCCTCCCCCGCTCCGATCTCACATTTGGCACCTCTCAGGGGAAAGGGGGGGAATGGGGACCCATTTTTGACAGGTCCCCTTCCCCACTTTCGGGAGACGGGCCGCAGTCCGATCTCCTGGAATTTCAGCCCCCCTCCTCCTTCCCCCGCCACCTGGCTAATTGAAAAGTGCAGCCGAAAGGCTTCACTGCCTGGTTCCCTTACCAAGAATGGCGGCGGCAGCACCCGGGAGTCGATCCGAAGATTGGCTTTGGTGCCGAGATCGCCGGCTCCCTGGACAGGTAAGTGCCCTAATATTTAAAAGTCAGCAGCTGCAGTATATGTAGCTGCTGAATTTTAAAAAAAAAAATCACCCAGGCTGGACCTCCTCTTTAAGTACAAATCAGCCAATAGGTTATTAGCAGTTGAATTAAAAGGGATTTCTACAGAGAGTTCTTGAAGCAGAACTAAACCCTCCGAATCTTTTCAGTCAAGGAAGCTGCCATCTTAGCTTCTGTTTGATCTGCAACTGCCATGATGCTGCACATATGATCAGTTATGACACCAGCCATTTGATGGTTTGACAGTTTGGTAGAGAGCACAACCAATGTGGCAGTTAGAATTCCCGGCATGTGCTGGGAATGTAACTGTTTTTTTTAAACTGTTAAATCAATGGGATTAGTTCAGCTTTAAATTTATGAATTTAGTTCCACTTTAGGCCTTGTTCACACCATGGTGCAGACTTCCGTTTTCTGCCCATGTTCTGCTGGGGAACAACAAAAAATTGTTCTCTATGGGAAATGTTCACACCACACTGTGCGGATTTTTTCTGCAACGTGTGTGTAATTTTCTGCACGGGAAAAAAACTGACATGACATCAAGATTGGTGTTAATAAAGCACATAACTTACACACATGAAAACTGATGTCTCTGCAAGTGAAATCTGTGTGGTTTTCCCTTTCACGCACCTATGGTGTAAATGAGCCCTAAAGGAGATTGTACAGTCTTAAGGTAACCATACACTACACTATCTGATTGTAAAATCTCTATCAGATCAACTATGTAGCGCATGGGTCTTCAAACTATGGCCCTCCAGTTGTTCAGGAACTACAATTCCCATCATGCCTAGTCATGTCTGTGAATGTCAGAGTTTTACAATGCCTCATGGGATGTGTAGTTCCGCAACAGCTGGAGGGCCGCAGTTTGAGGATCCCTGATGTAGCGCAACGGCCTGCCTGATTTAATACAAGTTGAATGTATTGTTTAGGTCTGTCCTAACAAACTACTATTTAGTGCAAGGGCCTGTCTAGATACAAATTGGATAATTTAGGTAGGCCCTCTCATTACATAGTTTTGGTAATTCTAAAATTTAAAGTGGAAGTACATGCAAAAACTTAAATCCCTGCATCTATAGCCACCAACATTCAAACACTAAGGTTTTCTGCGAGCGATCCGACCCGATCTCCAGCAGCAGAATCTCTGCTGAGGACAAGTCCGACAACGGCTTTGAAATTAATAGTAAGTGACATCACCCATAGAGCTACTATTAAGGATGAGCTCTGGCGTGTTCGCATAGAACATGTGCAGAGCCCGCCAGGAAGTGTGCACGGCGCTGCGCTAATAACAGCCAGGGAGACATTTCACGATCCCTGCAGCTGAGCATCGGGACAATGTCTCCCTGGCTGTGATTAGCACAGCGCCGTGCACACTTCTTGGGGGGCTCTGCACGTGTTCTATACGAACACGCCAGAGCTCATCCTTAGCTACTATGGGGCTTCCGTTGTCGGATGTCTTCTCTGCACCTGCCTCCTCAGCGAAGCCGCGTCTGACAGCTCAGTGTGGGATCGGAGCTTCCGCAACTGAAGATCGGGTCATATCATCTGCAGAAAAGGTATGTATACTGAGTTTTTTCATTAAAGGGCTAGAGAGGTTAAAATGTTGGTGGCTATAGATGCAGAGATTTTAGCATGGACTTCCACTTTAACTTTGAAATTAATAAAACTATGTAATGAGAGGGCCTACCTAAATTATCCTATTTGTAGCTAGACAGGCCCTTGCACTACATAGTAGTTGGTAGGACAGACCTAAACAATACATTCAACTTGTATCAAATCAGGCAGGCCCTTGCACTACATAGTTGACAGAAGATTTGATAGAGATTTTACAATCAGATAGTGAAGTGTATGGTTACCTTAAGACTCTACAATCTCCTTTAGGGCTCATTTACACCATAGGTGTGTGAAAGCGAAAGGGAAAACCGCACAGATTTCACTTGCAGAGACATCTGTTTTCCATCAGTTTTCTTTTCAGGGCTAGAGGGTTTAGTGTTAGAATGTTGATGGCTATAGATGCAGGGATTTTAGTTTTTGCATGGACTTTAATTGTAAAGAAATTATATGGTCAGATTGTAACGCGTATAGTAACCCCTGGGCTCACCACACGTTATAATCCGATTGTAAGACCTCTATTAGATCTACCAACAAGTATTTAGTGCCTTGATAGGACTAATAGTTTAGGTATGTCCTCATATTACATAATGGGTCGGTGTGAAGCTGATTGTGCAGACATTGTATGGTCAGATTGTAACATATGTGAGGTGCCGATGGAAAACTTGGCGGTAGTGTGACATGACTCTGGTTGAATCTACCAGAACATTGTCGTGTGTATGGCCAGCATGCAAGATGTGTTAGATAGCCCCCTCCATGTACATCATTAGTACCAGAGATGACCTGATCCTCCCAGACTGTCAGTGTGTGTTCTCCTTACAACAGACGCCCATATGTGTGCAATGTGTACGGAGAAGACCCCCTCCTATGTACATACCAGCTGCCCCCCTCCCCCGGTGTTATTATTAACATGTACATGTAGCAGAAACACTACACGATGATGACTCTCACCTGAAGCCATAATAAGTCACCACTTCCAAACAATAAAAGCATAGCATACTTCCGTCCCTCACTGATGACGTCAGAGGAAGCCGGGAGCCATGCTGCTGTTAACTCTTTCCAGTGCCGTGTGTCTGGTGCAGTGACAGCCTCCTCCAGGCGAAACACACAGCCGTCATGGACGAGAACGGTAAGGGGAGTAACTCTTCCCTGTGCCCCACATGTCTCCTGCCCGGAGCTGGGGGGACTCCACATTGGTATTACACCGGAAGTGCAGCTTTCCAATACAGAGTGATAGAATCATGGTGACAACTTTACTACATCAGGGTGGTACCAGGACGTGTGATCAGACAGGGGGGGCTGACTGGACTGGACCGGACCTTGGAGATTACTGGACTGCTGTAAAGCTAGAAGGGATCATGTACAGCAGGTTGGCATATGGCAGAGAACATCCATACACTACAAAGCAGATGATGAAAGCTGCATACACATGAAGGGGTGGGGTAAATAACCAATCAGCTAATAGGTTTGAGCCCCAGTTCCCACTGCCGCAACTTGTCATGTGACTTAAGAGTTCATAGTCGCATACCACTAACAGCAATGGAACCAATCGAATCGGTTACGAATCAAGTCGCTCCGGCTTAGAAAAAGGTTCCTGCGCTACTTTTGGTGCGACTTACATTGACTTCCGTTAAAGAAGTCGTATGCAAGTCGTGCAGGGATGTCGGGGTCAAAGTCGCGTCAACAAGAGCTTAACACTGAATGTGTCTTTGAAATTGTGCTACTTTAATTGAAGTAGCATGATTTCAAAGCCGCAGGTCAGTGCGTTTTGAGGTGCGACTTCATGCACAGATGTCTATGCAAGTCGCACCTGAAATCACCAAAAAAATGCTCGGGAACCTGTTTTTAAGTCGGTGCAGCGCCAGAAAGTCGGAGTTGCACCGATATGAACAGTTCTGTTGCTGACAATAGGGTGCGACTTGTCATGTGATTCGGAACTGTGAAATGGCATGTCAGGTCACACCGGTGTGAAGGGTGGCTTATTGTCAAAGCCTAATTGAAGAAGCTGAAGTTAGAAGCTAATTGGCTACTATGCACAGTTGCACCAGATTCTGTTTGCGCCAGTTTTAGTAAATCTCCCATGGACTCCTCACAGCAATGTCTCTGTGCCTCCATCAGGGTAATGTGGCTGCATAGTATACTATAGGACTGTATAACTACACACTGGAGAATTAACAATGAGCCCTGGTTCACACTGATGCAATGCAGGAAACGCACAAGATTTGCTGCATTTCCTCGCATCACATTGCATAGCAATCTCCGTGTCCATGTGCTCTGCTGAGGGTGTCACAGTTAGGTTAACGACACCAACAACAGCTTGCCAGACACAGTGCAATTGCCAGCATTGCATGGGTGTAAACGCCCATGCAATACGAATTAAGGGGGGGATAAAAAAAACAGGGTCCTGCACCATTCTGGTACAGATTAAATGTGATTTGAGCTATACAAAATGCATAGCTCAAATTGCACCTAACAGACATCGCATGTGATGCGCACAGAATTGCGGTGTGAATCGCATGTGGTTTCTACAACACACAAGTGTGAACCCAAGCTAAATGTCTATGGCAATCTTTAGAATCCCAAGTGCCTCCAAGCTGCAAATGTCAATGTAGGTGACATTTGGGGCCCACACCAGGTGCAGAGGTACACTAAGACCAGAGGCGCCATAAAGACACTTCATTCTCAGGGCAGGAGAGCCCCCTCGCTGCCACCCCACCTGCCGCACAGACAGCGCAGTGGCCAAGGGGTTTTAAAGCTGGTTGGACAGAACCTGATGGGGAGTCAGACACTTGCTTCTCATCAAAACTGCTCCACTTGGAATTAACAGCAGGCAGTGGGTGAATCCATAGCCAATAGATGGCCTGCTATAGAATCTGTCCAATGCCTGCTGTCACTAAGGAGAGAGCGGACCTGATGGTTGCTTGGAATCTGTGGTGGTGACAGCTTTAAAGCGGTGCTCCACCCAAAAGGGGAGTTTCGCTTTAATTACTCCCCCTTCCCTACCACATTTGGCATGCCCAGTGGGAATTTGGCTGTGAATCTGCAAGGTGTTACAGCCGGGTGCCCACAGTTGAGATGCGGGGGAGAGGAGAAGGAGAGAAGCGACGGCTCGGGTGAGCACAGTGCTGGATCCTGGGTGAGTGTGTTTAATAAAAGTCAGCAGCTACAGTTTTTTTTTAGCTGTTGACTTTTATTAAACACAAAAACGACTGGAGCTCATCTCTAAAGACATTGTTCACCTTTACCAAAAAATGGCCTATGCAGGTAAGCAGCATCTGTACAAAGAAAAAAAACTTTTCAGCTTTGACCAAAGGCGAATAAAGCCCTTGCTATAGGTGTGGGCTGTTTACATACCTCCTGAAGCCTGACTGAAAAACTCCCAGAGGTCACATGTGATGTAAATATATTTATGTACACATTTATTGATTCTTAGATTTTTGTTATTCCTTACAGAAATAATTGAGTATTTTAAATGTCAGCTACGTGAAGACCCCAATGTTGCAACTGCTGTGGCTGCGATTAGAACGTTGCTGGAGTTTCTGAAGAAAGATAAAGGTATGACTGTGTCCTGCATAAGGATGAGCTCCGGCGTGTTCGCATAGAACACGTGCAGAGCCCGCCAGGAAGTCGGCACCCGCGCTGCGCTAATCACAGCCAGGCAGACATTGTCCGATGCTCGGCTGCAGAGATCGGGAAATGTCTGCCTGGCTGTGATTATCGCAGCGCGCGTGCCGACTTCCTGGCGGGCTGTGCACGTGTTCTATGCGAACACGCCGGAGCTCATCCTTAGTCCTGCACACAATTATCATTGTTGTTTTTTCATTCTAGAAGTGAGTGTATTTGTGTGTGTGTGTGTGTGTGTGTGTGTATATATATATATATATATATATATATATATATATGTATATATATATATATATATATATATATATATATATATATATATATATATATATATATATATATATATATATATATAGTGTGTGTATATATACATGTCCCCCTTACCGTACATGCTGCCGTGCCGCCGCTTGGTTAATACGGGCGGGGAACATTACAGCTTTTATTTGAATAGCTGTAGTCTTTCATGCCGCGTATAGACACTCCCCCTTCCTCGGGATTGAACAGTTCACCCGAGCAAGGGGGAGTGTCTATGCGCGGCGGGAAATACTACAGCTATTCAAATGAAAGCTGTAATGTTCCCCGCCCGTATTAACCAAGCAGGGATGCGGCGGGATGCATCGGCGGGGGGGGGGGGAAGTATTCTGTATCGGTATCGGGAGTATTTGCGGGAGTACGAGTACTCCCGCAAATACTCGGAATTGGTACCGATACTAGTATCGGTATCGGGACAAAATATATATGTGTTTGGACACACCTTCTCATTCAAAGAGTTTTTTCTTTATTTTCATGACTATGAAAATTGTAGATTCACACTGAAGGCATCAAAACTATGAATTAACACATGTGGAATTATACATAACAAAAAAGTGTGAAACAACTGAAAATATATTTCATATTTTAGGTTCTTCAAAGTAGCCACCTTTTGCTTTGATTACTGCTTTGCACACTCTTGGCATTCTCTTGATTAACTTTTGGTCTGTACTGTATGTGTGTGTGTGTATATCTATCTATCTATCTATCTATCTATCTATCTATCTATCTATCTCCAAAAGAGTTTTTTTTTTTTTTTTTTTTTTTTTTTTTAGTATTGGGTGTAAAGTAACATTAATGCTGACAAAGAGATGCACCTATGGTGTTCATTTTCAGTCAAAGTAATAGATAAGATAAAGGGGTTAATTTGTCAAAGGCAAACAGGCTTTTCACTTTGCAAGGGAACTGTACCCAAAGCTCAGTGAATGTGGTGAAATTTCAATTTGCCCAATCGCATGCAAGGAAAAAAAAAAAATTTTTTCTTGCACATGATTGGATGATTCAGCAGAGCTTCACCTCATTCACTAAGCTCTGGGAAAAATTCTCCTGCAAAGTGTAACTTTCCTTGTAAAGTGTGTAGCCTCTTTGCCTATAGTAAATCGATACCACCGTCTCTACAATTTAGCATTCACAGAAGGATAATGGTGCTTATATTATAATTTGCCTAATCCAGAAATAATAATATTGTAAATTCAGCCTCTTCCTTTTTAAATGCTGCAATTCCTCCTAAATACATACTGATCCTCTTCTGTCTTTTTAATTTGGACCATGCCAAGCAAGGAAGCAGATCCGTTCTGGTGTAGTCCGTTTTAGGCTGGGTTCACACTGCTGTACGGAGCGGCTCACAGCAAGGGTCCGGTGCATCCTGGTTTACCATTTCAGGTCCGATTTTGGTGCGAATTTTTAGGCTGAATTCGGACCTGAAACAGACTAGAAGACGCATAGGACTCCTGTGCATTTCACTCCGGAGATGTGTGAACCCGGCTCCATTGAGAGCCAGTCGCAATCTCCTGACATGCGAATTGCATGCGGTCAAACCCACATCCAATTGGCAATAGTGTGAACCCAGCCTTGGTTCTCTTTTGAGATGCAGCTGCCGTGTGTCTGGCTCTGAAATGTTGCACTTTTGTTTTACATTTCAACTTCACTGTGCCTGGCTCTAGAATGCGTCTAATGCAGGGAGCAGAGGGTATTGTTTACTTTGTGCCCAACACTAGACAGGTTGCATGCTGGGTACCAAGGGTCTATTCTAGAGTATAAATCTGAAAATGTTTCCTACTGGATATTGTGAACTTTCAAACAAGGGGTAGACAACCAGATATTATTACAGAGCAATTGTTAACAGAAACATGTATTTTGATACATTATTACTGGTAACAGGTATGACAGTAAACAAAATGTACATTAACTAGTTTACTTTGCACTATTTAACATTGGATGATATTCAACTTTTAGGTGAAACTATTCAAGGGCTAATTGATAGTCTGAAAAATGCAATCGAAACCCTCTCTAAAGCGGATTCATCTGTGGCTGTTTCTTCTGGAGGAGAACTCTTCTTGAGGTTTATCACTCTCACTTCTGAGCTTGAGCATTCAGTAAGTGTTCACAAGTACTGTACACTAAACTTTAACTGATTGGCTTTGAAAGTTACTGCCCCAATAATTATATCCATTTACATCATGACTAGTTTGTAAAGCTTGTTTGCTGTGTGTAATTGGACGGAGTTAAGAGGTTTTCTTCTCAACTTTGCTCTACCTTTTATTTTTTAAAGTGTTCTCCCATCTGGGAGGCACTAGTCAACACTTATGCCCTCTACACACGATCAGTTTTTTTTCAGCAGGAAAACGACTCAAATTTGTGTTGCATACACACGGTCACTCAATTCTTGGCTGAAATTCTGAACGTCAAGAACGCAGTGACCTACAACACGTACGACGAGCCGAGATCAATGAAGTTCAACAGGCAGTTCGGCTCTTCTGCTTGATTCTGAGCATGTGTGGGTTTTTTTTGGCGTCGTAATTGCATACAAACGACCTGTCGCGAAAATAGAGAAACTGCTCTCAATCTTTTCTTGGCAGGAATTCTGACAAAAAAAAGTGTGATGGAGCATACACCCGGTCGGAATTCCTGACAAAAAGCTCACATCACACTTTTCTTGTCGGGAAAACTGATCGTGTGTAAGAGGCATAAGTTCAGCTAATGGCTCTCATTCCTAACTGTCATTGATTGCTCTGGCCCACATTAGGTACCAGTCATTGTGGTTTGTAATCATGTAATGACTATGTCCGCTTTAAGGCCGGGTTCACACTGGTGCGACAAACGCTCCGACATTGGGAGCTCATGTCGCATGATGTGTGAAAATCAATGTTTCCTTTATGGGAGCTGTCTTAACTGGTCTGACACATGTCGGAGCAACTTTGAAAACGCTCCCTGTACTACTTTGATCTGCCTTTGATCCTACTTCAGCCCATTGAATATCATTGAAGTCGGATCAAAGTCTGAACGCTGTCTTGCATGATCCGACTTTGGCATGCGACTTGTGCTCTGCCAAATTTTAAATAAAAAACCGGCATGGGTTCCCCCTCCAAGAGCATACCAGGCCCTTGGGTCTGTTATGGATTTAAAGGGGAACCCCTATGCAGAAAAAACGGCATGGGGTCCCCCCAAAATCCACACCAGACCCTTATCCAAGCAAGCAGCCCGGCCTGTCCGGAAAGGGGGTGGGGACGAGCAAGCGCCCCCCCCCTCCTGAACCGTACCAGGCTGCATGCCCTCAACATGGGGGGGGTGGGTGCTTTGGGACAGGGCCCCTTCCTGACAACCCTGGTTGTTGGTCTGCGGGCGGGGGGCTTATCGGAACCTGGGAGCCCCCTTTAGTAAGGGGCCCCCAGATCCCGGCCCCCCACCGTAGGTGAATGAGTATGGGGTACATTGTACCCCTACCCATTCACCTGGAGGAAAAAGGTGTCAAAAAAAAAAACACACTACAAAGGTTTTTAAAGTCATTTATTAGGTAGCTCCGGGGGTCTTCTTCCGACTTCGGGGGTCTTCTTCCAACTCTTCGCTCTCTTCTTCTGCTCTCCGGCGTCATCTCCGCGCTCTCTGGTTCTTCTCCCGCTCTCCGGTGCCTTCTTCCTTCTGCCGGGCTCCTCCGCTATCTTCTTCCAGCTCTTTTACTAGCGGCGGCCTGGTCTTCTCCGTAGTCTTCTTCCCGCTTCTCTTGTTCGTTGTTGACACAACGCTTCCTCCCGCTGTAATGCCGTGTGTGCGATGCGCAACGATTTATATAGGCCTCTTATGACGTCACAGTCCCATCATGCTCCGGGTTGTGACGACATAAAAGGCAGGGTCACCGGGTGACATCACCCCATGCCTATATAAATTGCTGCGCACCGTGCACACGGCATTACAGTGGGAGAGATCGTTGAGTCAACACGGAAGAAGAGAAGATAGCGGAGTAGCCCGGCAGAAGGCGCGGGAGAAGAGACCCCTGGAGTGGGAAGAAGACCCCCGGAGCTGCCTAATAAATTACTTTAAAAACCTGTGTAGTGTGTGGGGTACCCCAAACTCATTCATTCACATAGGGTGGGGGGCCGGAATCTGGGGGGCCCTCTTATAAAAGGGGGCTCCCAGATTCCGATAAGCCCCCCGCCCACAGACCTTGACAACCAACGGCCAGGGTTGTCGGGAAGAGGCCCTGTCCTCAACATGGGGACAGGGTGGTGTGGGGGGGGGGGGCTGCAGGGCACCCCCCCTCCATGTTAAGGGCATGCAGCCTGGTACGGTTCAGGAGGGGGCGCTCGCTCGTCCCCACCCCCTTTCCTGACTGGCCAGGCTGCGTGCTCGGATAAGGGTCTGGTGTGGATTTTGGGGGGACCCCATGCAGTTTTTTTCGGCGTAGGGGGTTCCCCTTTAAATCCATACCAGACCCAAGGGCCTGGTATGCTCCCGGAGGGGGAACCCATGCCGGTTTTTTATTAAAAATTCGGCATGGAGGTTCCCCCGCAAGATGCATACCAAACACAGTGCCTGGTATTGGCGGGGATCCAAGTCGGATCCCCGTTCATTGAGAAGTCGGACATATGTCGGCTTCAAGTCGCAGGGCAAAGTCGAATCCGAAGTAGGAGTGTCGTGTCGCACTAGTGTGAACCTGGCCTAAAGCAGTACTTGATAAAATTATATGATAATTTTACTTCTATGTAAACCTTTTTGCAGTTTATGTTTAGCATTCTTTGTGTCCTATAAATGAATAGGTGGAAAACTGATAACTTTATTTACATTTTTGTTGAAAATGGTATTGTACTTTTTTCCCTCTTCAGACTTATGCTTTATGCAAACAAATGATGAGTGAGCGTGGGGAACTTTTCCTAAAGAGAATCTCTCTGTCCAGAGATAAAATCACCAAACTCTGCTGTCCATTTATAAAAGATGGATCTGTAAGTACCATGACAGAGATGGAGTAAATAGTATTGTTAGCGTGTCTATATTTTGTAGGCATGACTTGCATGATTCTACAAAAAAGTCTTCTTTTTTTTTTTTTTTTTTTATTATCTTACCTTCATTATACTGCAGCTATAACTGTTGTTATGGGTTTGCTTTTAATTTTTAATAAAATATAAGTTTATATTTTCTTTCAAATGTACTAATTATTAAGGAATCACATTTTATAGAGTATAGATTTTACACATACACTAGTGGAGTGACTCGGGGGTATAATCTTGATATGTATAGTAATGCAAAGGTATGGGAGGCTTTGGGACTTTAAAGTGGAGTTCCACCCAGGAAAAAAAAAAAATGTAGCCCAAAAATCATAAAAAAAAAACTTATACTCACCCGAAATACCTGTTGCTATGCGGAAGTCCGTAATCTCACTCTTCCGTAGCCGCGGTCCGTCTTCTTCTTCATCTTCTCCTAGTGAATGGGGCATGCTGCTTTCTGGGAACTGTGTGTGTTCCCAGAGAGCAGCCGCCCATTCGCAAGTCGGCGCAAGACTCGCGCATGCGCAGTAGGAAATTACGGCTTCACTGCCTGTTTCCCTTAGTGTGAATGGCGGCGCAGGACCTGCATTGGGGGGGACATCAGCGCGGGCAAGTAGGACAGATAAGTGTTCTTATTAAAAGTCAGCAGCTACATTGTTTGTTAGTAGCTACTGACTTTTTAAGAAAAAAAAAAATTTGCGGGTGGAACCCCGCTTTAAATATACCCTTAATGTCACTTATGTACGATTCAACAGAACATATACATTTAATAAAAAAACTAAATTTTAATAAAAACAGTTTAAATCATATAGACATTAGATGCATCACAAAGGAAAGCAATCTGTGTCCTTCAGGTCAGGTCTACGCGTTTCTCAGATATACCTCTTCTTCAGGACCTGCAAAGGTATTTGTATGTTCGGAGAGCTTGTCCACAATTATAAAAACAAATCCTAAAAAGCATAAGAGCAAGATGCAGAGGTATACGGGGAAGAGTCAATAGCTTGCCATGCCTGCCAGCGCATAGGTGGATATCCCTTGGGTATATAGTATATGCACCAAACAATAGTCCAAAAGTCCAAACCTTATCATGGATGGGTAGATTATGATGAGTGAGCTGGTGTGCAGTTATAGTCCAGGGTATTAAATAGATGGAATGGGTAAGATAGGTAAACGAATCTGATGATTGATGGGTATGAATGTAATTATTTTCATCTCCGCCAGTTAATGGTCACCTTCAGCTGGACAAACATGCTGTAAAACCAGCAGTCGACTGTTTCCCAATTGGCACTCTCAGCCAATGGCAGAGAGCGCTGAGAGCGGAGTGTTCTGGCGGGAGGGCCGTCCCCCTGTCGGAACACAACAGCTTAGCAGGGGAAATCGCTGCACTAATTTTAGATGGTTAGTACAGTGGCTCTGACCGGAGCTGTCAGTGTGTGTTTTTTTTTTTTATTCAACCCATTGGGTTGAACGTTAAAAACTTGTAGTGTGTACTAGGCATTAGGGCCTATTCGCACTTGTAAAATGTGTCATGCAACTTTGACATGACAATTCATAGCCTATTGTTTGCAATGGCACCTGTTCAGATGGTTGTGCAGCGATTTGAAAAGGTTTCTGCACTACTTGTGATTTTGTTTTTATAATGCGACTTTGGTCCAGAGAATGTAAAATCGGAACACAGTGGCACCAAAAGTCTCATCAGTCGCACTGGAAATCGTGTTGCTTTGGAGACGCGCTAATATAAATGGAGCCTTATGATTGTTTTGTTTGTGTTAAACAGACAAAACCGGCTTGTACTATGATTAGTTAGCAGGTTGTTTTGGTACTCTGCCTCTACAAAAATGCTAAGATTTGAATTTGGTTACAGTTGATGGGTGACACTTATAGAATTTACAGAATATATATAATTTTAATTCTGTTTTTTTCTAGAAAATTCTGACCCATGCCTACTCCAGGGTGGTCCTAAAGGTTTTGGAAGAAGCTGCTGCCGCCAACAAACGCTTCAGTGTTTATGTCACAGAATCGCAGCCAGACCTCTCAGGGTAATTTATGTTCTATTTTTAATGATCCTGTTCTTGACAACAACTTCTACAACAAACCTTGATGACAGATGACAACATTTTGGCCGGATTTATACCTATGTGTTGAGATAACGTGATGTAAATGGCGCATTTCCACAATGCAAGTTGACAAATAGATCTATGAGTGTTGCAGTGCCTTTGATTTTGAATGGCACACCAATGCACATAGACAGTGTGATCACTGTGGATATCTGCACTATACTAACTCCTTTTCTCCAAGCAAGACAATGGGGTTTATGTAATAAAGGCAAATCCACTTTGCACTATAGATCTGAAATTAGGGGAAGCTCTGCTGATTTCTATCATCCAATCACGTGCAAGCAAAAATGCATTTTTTTTTTGTTTCCCTTGCATGTCCCCCGCCGATCTACAGCAACTGCACTTCCTTGTAGTGCACAGTGGATTTGCCTTTAGTAAATAAGCCCCCCCCCCCCCCCCATGTTAATAGCAGCTGTTTTATTATGTATTGATGAATACATAGTAAGCACTAGTCTGCATATTCTCTTTTATTATTTTACTACAGGGAAGCTCAGAAACCCTTCTGGGGCTGGGGGGAAATCCCAGGGCCAATAAAGCCGGAAACAATAACATGTTTGGTACTTATCTATTGCAAGAAGAAGCATGTATTATACATCTCCGTAAAAAGTCCCCATTTTCTACATTCAGCCATCTACCCCTGGAATTCTACATATGTTTAATATCATTTTTAGTAATCAAAGTTTTCCTCTTACAGGAGAATGATGGCAGATGCGCTTCATAATATTAATGTCCCAGTCACAGTGATTCTGGATTCTGCAGTTGGGTAAGTTTGGGACAGATTATAGATAAAAAATCTTTATAAATTGACACTCCTGAATTAATCACTTGCATACTATGTTTTTGCCAGTTACATCATGGAAAAGGTAGACCTGGTGATTGTAGGAGCTGAAGGAGTCGTGGAGAGCGGAGGAATTATTAATAAGGTACAAATAATTAATTGAACTTTGTTACACGTTTATGAAGTGTTAACTTTAAAGCAGAACTAAACTCTCTCTTAATCGGTATTAACTATTTGTAATCCTTATGTTGCTAGCATTAGTAAATATAGGAAGGTATAATATATTTACTTGTTTTAAACCCTTTTGTTCTTTTTACTTCTAGTAATTTTGGATAGAGGAAGAGAGGGTTATAACCCCTGTCAGATTTATTTTGCCATCCATGTCTTATTGCAGAGATTTCTCTTCACTTCCTGGCCCATGGCCAAAAGAAGTGCGTGGAAATCCCTGCAAATTATGGGAAATCCTTGGGAACCCCCAGGTCACCAGAACTATAGAGTCCCCGTTAGAAGATTTCCCCTCTATTACTTTTCTGGGGACAACCTAAAATATATATTTACTTACACTTTCAATGATAATGGTAAGCAGGACAAATAGAGAGGATAAATCTCCTTATCGGGGTCACAAACCGCAATGAAAACTGTCAAGCATTCTAATCCATCTGCACTCTATCCACAACTAAGTTGCTTCCTTGTTTCTGGCCTAAGCAAAAATAGCCATACATCCCAGGAGTCGTCTTGGCATGTTCTTCTTCCTTTTTTTTTTTTTTTACTTTAACCTGGAGGTGGTTCTTTCTCAGCTAAGCACATCTGCCTGCATGCCTGGCCTAAGGGCACATAGATTCCAGGAAGTAAATGCTATTTGAATCATTTGCCCTTACTCAAGATGGCCACAGCGAGAAATGCTAGAGCGCGTTGTTCTTCACAGTTATTTCTCGGCAAAATAAAGCATGAAGAGATGGGTGGGTGAGTTTGCTTTGAGTATTAACCATGAATTTAAAGAGGAAGTAAACCCTGACAGATTTACCATCTTGCAAAAAAGGGGGGAGATCGCGCTAGATATGTAAAGCAACACAAAAATTGAGTGAAGTATAAAACGCGTGAATGTTCAAATAAATAATGGTCATAAAAATGATCAGTCCGCCAGAAAGGCAAAATCCATATAAACAATCTCCCAAGTGTATACAGCGAATCCACACGAGAAAAGTGCTTGAAAGGAAAGAACCTCCACCACAGTCATATAAAGCCTCTTACCGAATGGAGACGATCTCTAAATTATAAGAGATCAAAAACAGCCTGGTAAGAGACATGAAACGATGATATCCGAGAGGAAACCCAAATGCTGATAGCCTGTATCCTTGGTATGGGTGAGTGACTCCCGATATGCCATCCGAGGGTATGTAAAATAAAAGGGGCTCACATAGTGTAAAACCTTAATTTATTAGGTAAAAACAAGTGGAATTGCACTTACAATTGTCCAGAAATGCAGAGCATATAAAATAAAGCCGGCCAGCTTAGGAACACACAGCCCGTATCCGGGTAGAGAAAATGCGCGGTGACATCAGAACGCCGCCTCCCTACGTTTCGTCACGACAGGACTTGGTCACAGGAACAAAATTTACTATCTTATCTGTCAATTAAAGGGGTTGTAAAGCTTTGTTTTGTTTTTTTCACCTTGATGCATCCTATGCATTAAGGTGAAAAAACATCTTGCACTCTCTGGCCCCCTGAGCCCCCGTTTTACTTACCTGAGCCCCAAATCCCTGTGGGCGCGATCCCGCATTGCTTTCCCCCAGCTCTTCATTGGATGATTGATAGCAGCACAGCCATTGGTTCCCGCTGCTGTCAATCAAATCAATGACGTGCCGGGCTGAGTGATACACTCGGTGGCCATGGCCGCCCAGTGCATCACATGGGAGCGTGCCTGCAAGCTAACCCCCTTGGGAGAGCGTTTTCCAGAGGGGGGGGGGGGGTTAACTCTTGCTGGGAGTTGCCGAGACAGGCGCTGAGGGCCCCAAGAAGACGAGGATCAGGGCCACTCTGTGCAAAACGAACTGCATAGTGGCTTTAAGTATGGTATGTTTGTTATTTTTAAAAACCCCTTTAAGCCCTGATGGGACAGAAACAATCCTCTACTGTATCCCAACTGTAGGAGGTATAAAATGGAGCCCATGAGCAAACTAAACTGGAGCCTTTCCCCTGCAGTACCCTCTAATGGCAGAAATGCATGTTTCTCTTGTTTGAGAACTGCATTAACAAGTGCAGTGTTACTTGAACTGTATCCCAGGATTTGCTTGTCTTCAGCTGAGAGAACTTGCAATAATTTAAAAATTTTACATAAAGTCTCAAATCTTTCAAGGTCTAGATGTTCTGTAGCTTGTCTTCATTTTGCTGTCGCTACTGGTTACCTTAGTAACTATACTTGGGTATTGTCATGTCTCTGTGTACCTTTTTTGTCGACTTTTCACACTGTTTGTGTGTTTTCCTCAGATACAATAAACCTGGACTGTCATGTATCCGTTTTTGTGTAGAGCCTTTGATGGCAAGTAAAGCTTCTTCCCTCATTGTGACTTTAAAGCCCAATTGAGGCTTCACCAAATATTATTATGATGAACCAAAATGCATAAACAGTATTACTTAAGGGCTTGTTTTTATATTTAACATTCCCATTTTCTGCAGCAAGGGTGAAAATAGAGTCAGACATACTCCTTGAGCAGCACTTTATATTAGAGCACTGCACGGGGATGTGTTGAGATCCAGACCACAGTGCTTTGTGTTAAGCAGTGCTCAGACTTTCTATAATGCTGCCAGCACAGGGTATTTCAACCCTTTTATACAACAAATATGACTGTTAAAAATAAAAAATAAGCCCGCTATTACTGTTTTATGGAGCCTGACTGCTCTACAATAATTGATGAAACTTCACTCGGGCTTTAAACTTACAGAATGCTATATTTTATGTTTTTTACTGTCATCTGCATTATCTAGCTGACAAAATATGTTCATTTAATATACTGCTGAACAAAAAAGGACCATATTTAAGAACGTCTGAATCAATCTGTTCAAAAATTGCTGCCAACCTATACATCATTTCTATATATTTATAATACAGATTGGTACAAATCAGATGGCAGTGTGTGCAAAAGCTCAGAATAAACCATTCTATGTGGTAGCTGAAAGCTTCAAGTTTGTACGTCTGTTTCCACTAAATCAGAGAGATGTCCCAGACAAATTTAAGGTAAGAGGAATTTTTGTTGGCAAAAAAATAGAACTCGCACCTAAAAAAATAAGCAAACGGGGGGATATTACACTAATATATATATATATATATATATATATATATATATATATATATATATATATATATATATATATATATATATATATATACACACTCTCACTCACAGATTAGACTATATAGACTTATGATCGGTAATAAAACTTTTTTTTGTAATTTCTGTAAACTATGCAAAGATTTTACAACGATACAAATTAATAGATCTCCATATAATAGTGCCGACCCCTGTCTTTCAATGCATGCTCAAACCATATATGAATGCTAGTTGGGGTTCCCATGTATAAACAAAGGTGTTACAATAACCCACAGACACTGGAGGAGGTGGGGGTGTTCTGTGTAGTGTGCATTCTGAAAAAAATAAAGACAGAATGCATCTAGAAGTCAAGTATGTAAAGAGAGGTGAAAATTCACTGCTCTTATTTGGTTTTGTTAATGGGTAAACTTTCAGTTAAAGGCCATACTATAAATTTACACATTTGCAACTGAAACTCTACACATCAATCACTCCCCTCTGATAAATGGGGCACCATAACCTGCTGGGAAACCATCTGGCAGATGTACTAAAGATTAAACGTATTCCATAACGTCAGACTTTTATGCCCTTCCAGTATCTATCTATATGGCTTTGTTTACACTGCTGCAACTTGGGATCCGTGATGCGTGAAATCCCATTTTAGTCAATGAGAGCTGTCTTAATTAGCACTACTGATATCATTCCGTCTTTAGAAAAGGTTCCTGTATTACTTCAAGGCGACTTCTATGCCTGGCAAAGTTGCACTGTAAGTCGCACGACTTTCATGTTGTGGCAGTGTGAACGGAGTCTAAGTGTTTGCATCAAAAGGAGCATGCAAGTGTTGTACCTATAAGTAACACCCACACCGCTTTATGTAAGTGTTGGCTGTGTCTCAGTTCAGTAAAAAAATAAATGAGAGATGCTTTAAAATCAGGCCTGTCATGAAAACAAACGTGTTACCATGTAATGCCTCTCCTAATTTTCTGACCACACCATGCAACTTTCTTTTACCTATGGGCTGGGAAAGGTACCCACCTTAAAAAAAAAAAAAAAAAAAAAAAGTCATGGATTATCATACAAGTACAGATGAGTTTGCCATCCCTAACCATTTCAAATGCTACAAAGCCATACATCCTTCACAGTTACGGCACAGTTGGCCAATGTTGAAAGTTTTACTATTCCAGTGATGGTGAACCTTGACACCCCAGATGTTTTGGAACTACATGGGGGTTATTGTGGGGTAAAAACAAACTTTCAACCTTTACAACTACTTTATGCACATTAAGCCTTCTACTAGGGACATCATCCACTGATAAGGGCACATTAAACATATTGGATATAGATTTCGGCGGGCGTAGCGCATCTCAGATACACTACGCCGCCGTAAGTTAGAGCAGCAGGTCCTGTATTCACAAAGAAGTTGTGCTCTAACTTACGGCGGCGTAGTGTAACTGGGCTGGCGTAATCCTGCCTAATTCAAATGTGTAAGATGTGGGCGTGTTGTATGTAAATTCATTGTGACCCCACGAAAATGATGTTTTTTACTAACGGTGCATGCGCCGTCTGTGGACGTATCCCAGTGCGCATGCTCCAAATTACGCTGCAAAGACTCATTGGTTTCCACGTGAACGTAACTTACGCCCAGCCCCATTCACGGACGACTTACACAAACAACGTAAACCGTGAAAAATTTGACGCGGTCTCGATGTCCATACTTAACATTGGCTGCGCCATATTTTTGGTGGTTTATCTTTACACCTGAAAACGCCTTACGTAAACAGTGTATCTTTCCTGCGACGGCCGGGCGTACGTTCGTGAATAGGCGTATCTAGCTGATTTACATATTCTAGGCGTAAATCAGCGTACACGCCCCTAGCGGCCAGCGTAAATAGGCACCTAAGATACGACGGCGTAGGAGACTTACGCCGGTCGTATCTTTGCAATATATAAGCGTATCTCAGTTTGAGAATACTCTTAAATATACGACGGCGGGGATTCGGACTTACGACGGCGTATCTACTGATATGCCCATCATAAGTCTTCATGAATCTGGCCCTATATGTATTATTTAGGGAAATTCTGTCTGGGGGATCTGAGCACATTTAATTCTCTTCTAAACGCATGCTAAGTACATGGAGTTCTCTGACAGATGGGGTGATCTGACATATTCAGACATGCTTGTGATATGACCTGATATGTCCTCTGTGTTTTAATATAGAATGTGTGTGCTTATTTCTTGGTATAGGCCTTATATCTGAAAATAAACTGGCATTTTAGGATGACAACATATAAAAATCTACTATGTTATTGTTTTGTTTTTTTGTAGTACAAAGCAGATACGCAGCAGCAGAAAAAGGACCTGATGAAAGAGCACCCCTGGATTGACTATACATCCCCTTCCCTAATTACACTGCTCTTCACAGACCTGGGAGTCCTGACTCCATCTGCAATCAGCGATGAACTCATTAAACTATACTTATAATATTGTAATAAACATTTTTAATAATGAACAGAAGTTTGTGTTTTAAAACATATATATAATATGGAGATCTGTGCAGATTGTCAAGAAATAAAGTTGACCTCCAAGCAATTAGTCAAGAAAAATTGAAATCCGTGGAATATGAATGGTTTTACCTGCTGAAGGTTTTGTTATCCTGTTTACCTAGTTTTATAATCCAGGCATTCTTGTCAGGCAGTACAGCCTGGGCCCAGATTTCTCAACAACTTACAATTCCGCCAAGTCTAGAGCCTGTCCTAGGTTGCGAGTTATGCTGCCCATAGATGGGTTACATTTAGAATCAATATTATTAGGAAAATAATGTTCTAAGAAAGTTTGTGCATTTTTGTAATCATTAGTCGGTCAAATTCACATTTGCTTTCGACCACAATGATAAGAAAATGAAACATTTTCTCAAACTAATTTTGTAACCGTGTGTGTGGTTTTCGTTCGGTAAAGTCCATTCATTCTAAAAGCAAATGTTAGAAGAAAACGATTTTTCCTAAGAATGTTAATTCGAAATATTATGCATCTATGGCCAGCTTAAGAACACTCTCAAGAGAGAAAACGTAAGGGAATTAAGTGCTGAAGAGAGATATGTCAAGTATCGCTTGATCCTTCTGTCTTTCAGCTTTGTCTTAATTTTTCTCTCTTTTTGCTGTACCCTTTTTCATCCCAAAATACCAGCTGTGCCTGTCTCATCTGACTTTTCTTTAAAGTGGACCTTTCAGTACCTTTACATACCAACAATATAACCTTTTGAAAAAAAAAAGCTGTACCTTTTTATCATTTTAAAGCCAAACTCCAGTTAAATAAACAAGGGTTTAAGGCAGGAGTGGCCAACCAGTGGCCCGCGGAGCCCTCTGATGTGGCCCACGACCTCCTGCTCTGTAATGGTGGGTTGGCAAGCCCAGATCGCAGGTTGCCGACCCGCCATACCACAGCATCAGTGTTGTGAATGTAGCTGGTGGTAGAGGAAGAAAGCGGCTACGGAGCAGAGTCCCATAAGCCGATGCTTCCTCTACAGTGCCGGTACCCTTTTGTCTGGGTGGATCGGAGGGCCATAGCGTAGCCGTGACCTGTCATCCGCCCGCTCTGCTCATTGTGGCCCTCGACTGGTTACCATGTTGCTTAAGGGGCCTTGCTCTTCAAAAGGTTGGGCACCCCTGGTTTAAGGGATAAGTTTACTTACATTTTTTTATTTTTATAAATGTACATTTTTGTGCAGGTAAAATAAAATGAGCTTGTACTATTTTTTTTTTTTTTTTTTTAGGATCATGGAAAGCATTGCAACAGCGATTAGCATTTCGCTGTTGCCATGCAGGTCTCCTGCAGACTGTTAGTGTGAGCTGTTTCCACATATATCGGATAGGCATTTTTACATTGACAGGAAGAATCAAACTACCACAGTGCAGAACAGCGCTGTGGTAGTTTGCTGAGAACTACAAGCTGACAACTGCAAAGGCTGTTGACAGTTGTAGTCCATTCACAGAACACTGTGAATGAACGATGTGGGCGGAGCCCTGCACAATCGTGTTTTCTTTAGATTGTGGCAGCGAGTGGGGGGGATCTCCCCGCTCGCTGCCAAAATTGGGGTGCAGGGGGCCAATAAATTTGTAACATGTTACAGCCTGAACAACATGTTACAAAGGGTGAACTTATCCTTTTATTTGTTCATTTATGTCTAGGGAACAATAAAAACCTATACTCCCCTGATCCTGCTCCAGGTAGACTGGTTGCTGCAGCTTCTGCATCCCCACGCTCCAGCAGTCTAGAGTCCTGGCATCATCAAGACCAAAGCAGGATCCATAAGCCCTGCTCTGGACATGGAGGACAGCAAGAGACAGTCCTGGGGAGCACCTCCTGCCGGGGGAGCAGAGGGTCAGGTAAGTATCCATGTTTCTTCTCTCTCCTAGGCAAAACGGGCTATTGGCCCTTGCAGTGTGGGGACAGCCCCACTTCAAGGGATCTTTTTATTTTTTTTTATTGCCTGGGATTGAGATAATGTCCACAGTCTGCTGCAGGCAGGGGAAAACATTTCCTCGGTCTCCTCTCCCCCATAGTTAGTCAGGTTGAAAAAAGACAGAAGTCCATCTAGTTCAACCAATAGAAAAAAATTATAACTAGAAAACCTTCTTATACAAAACCATATTCCTACAGTTATCCCAAAGGATGGCCAAAAATTAAACTATAATGCATGGTCCAATTTGCTCCAGTGTATCGTGCATGCCCAAGGCTAAAAATGTCAGGATCTGCTCCTATCCCCTAAACAGAAATAAAGGGGTAAAATAAATACCCTGTTTAAAACTGTGCTCATACCAACCAAACAAGGCTCATGGGGCTCCCATCCTCCAAATCACAATTACTGCCTATGGAACGAGTCAAAAAGTCCCCCAAACTGGAAAATACCTTAAACTCCTGTCCTCGCAACATGGCTCCCAAAGTAGCGTGGTCTATTTTTGATGCACAGCTGAATGCATTAAAATGTTTTTTTCTTCCAATGTTTGCTTCATTCATATTGTAGTTCATCCCACCATGCTTGATATGTTATGAGATGATGAAAATGTACATGATATTGTACAAGGGGCCATTCTCTTGGTTTGATGAATGCTCAATGTTGTTTTAATTTTATGAGTGCAGAAGTGGACTTTAATAAAAGTTTTGTTATTTTACACAGGGTGTGCTATGAATTCTTTCCCCTTTTGAGGGATTGTTTTCAAGCCACTGGAGAGTGGTCTCTTAAAGGGACCTGACATGCGAAGTAGCTATAAAGGGCTGGAGCAAGAGTTGTAAAGTTTGAGTACAGAGAAGAAAGTGGTCTAGTGCAGTGGTTCTCAACCTCAGTCCTCAAGTAGGCCATGTTTGCAGGTCTTCCTTTATGTTGCACAGGTGCTTTAAATCAGAGTCAATGACTTGGTATTTTGGACAGCTATTTTATCTTAGAAAAATTCCCAAAACATGGCTTGTTGGGGGTACTTGAGGACTGAGGTTAAGAACAACTGGTCTAGAAAGACGCCTTTCACACTGAAGAGCCGCTAAAGCGCCGGCCGTTTTTGAATTGGTTTATTGGCTTTTAGTAGTGCTTTTCAGGCGATATCGGGTGTTTTTTTTTTTATGTAACACGTTACCTTAAAAAAAGACATGTTTTGAATCGCTTTTAAGGCGCTGCCCATTCATTTCAATGGGCAGGGGTGTTTTTAGAGCGATTTTTTACAGCGCTCCAAACACGCCCCAAAGATGCTGCTTGCAGGACTTTTTCTATCGCCCCGCAAGTGCACAGCCCCAGTGTGAAAGCACCCATTCGAATGAATGGGAGGCAATTTTCATGGGGTCTTGTCCACCTCAGGGCTTAAGCAGTTCCAGACCCTTAAGGAGGAGTTTTCTCTACCGTAACAACTAGTGTTTAAATACCTGCAGCTCCGTCACACACTTAGAAACCAGCTACCAGCTCTAGACGTAGGGATGGAACCCCCCCTACCCCCGTGCTGAATATAGTTTTGGGTGATGACTCTTCCAAGCTTATATCAAGTCTGTATTACACACTCCGATAGTGGGGTGCAGCTGCTATTTCTCACAGGGCCAAAACCGAATGTGAACTTGGACGTAGGACCCATAGATGATGCTGACTGGGAAGAGATCTTAGAGGGAACAAAGACAGCGTCTCCCAAGCTGTCCGATAGACTGAAACAACTGTATATAGTACATAAGGCTTACATGACGCCGGTGAGAGTGGCGAAGTTCCAGCACACGCCGGATCTGACGTGCCGCTTGTGCAGAACTGGCCCAGGCTCGTTTTACCATCTCATATGGAGCTGCCCCCATATCCAGATGTATTGGACACAGGTTATCCGATTCCTCCATGACAATATGGGATCCCCTGTGGTGCTGGACCCTAAGTTATGTATTTTGGGGCTACTGCCAGACGTAGAGGTGGACAAATATCACACAATATTTATTTTTGAAGCATTATTCCTAGCACGCAAAGTGATTGCTCAGAGATGGATGCAGAATGTGCCTCCCACACTACAGCTGTGGAAAAAAGCAGTTAATGACACCTTGCTATTCAAGAAACTGATCTACGCACACAGGGGATCTCCAAAAAAATACTCCAAGATCTGGGACAGATGGTTGGCGGGCAGGGTAACGTGTATAATTGTGTCATATCCAGTGCAAAGTTCCCTTGTACCTGTGGCACACCATGTTTATGGGTTGGACTAAATTGCCATTTGATTCACTGCACCTGTGATTATGTATATGCTCACTCTGTAACATTCCTACATATTTTGTTTTGCTGGCATGATATGCATCTGACCTTCTTTGGCTACATGTACCCGAATAGTTTGTAAAATGTGCTTTATATCAATAAAGTTGTTTTTTTCCAAGTAAAAAAAAGCTTTGGGACACTTTAATGCACATTGTAAATACCATATAAGGTTTTTGCATCGTGTTATTGGTGCTTATGGTTTAGTTTTTTTCGGAATCAAAATGGTGAACAAAGTTTCTAGATAGCAGCACACAAGGCACACACACTTACATTTACAGTGCTGGTGCTTAGTGATTGGGTGCTATGGCAGTGCTGTCCCTTAGGGGGTGGTGAGAAAATCTAAACGCTAGTGGAAGCTTTAAGCCACCACAAATGTGCCTTGTATGGGTAAAGCACAGATTCACTTTAAGGCCCCTTTCACACTTATGCATCCTGAAGCAATGCCTGTGTAATCTTGAGGTCTGTGGACCAAAATAGTGCAAGAACTACTTTGAAGTCGCACAGATATGAATGGTACTCATTGGAAATCATGGGGTATGACTTGTCATGTGACTATGTCGTCCCAAGTTGCACAAGTGTGAAAGGTACCTTAAGCCTTTCCAAAATAAGGCAAAGAAGAAAGGTACAACAAAACATAGCAATTAGTCCAAAATCTTCTTTTGGCCATTACAATAAAGCTTTTTGGTTGTTATGGGTTACTCTGCATCATTAATCTTTCTCAAACCTTGTGCTGGCTCATTAAGCTGGTTATAGCTCTTTAGTAATCCCTAGATACCAGCAGTGAAAACTCAGGTGAATAGTCGCTGGCCATAGAAGAAGCTGCAGGTGGTGTATGCAGCTGGTTGTGGAGGTGAATGGCTGCACTTAGATTTACATCGCTAGTTGAATGCATAGGTATAAATGCTCACTTGCATGTATGATATATTCCCCCAAAAGCAACATTTTCTCATTCACGGATTCCCATAAAAACCTAAACATGTTTTTGTCAATGTACTAAAGCAGTGATAGCGAACCTTGGCACCCCAGATGTTTTGGAACTACATTTCCCCATGATGCTCATGCACCCTGCAGTGTAGTTGAGCATCATGGGAAATGTAGTTCTAAAACATCTGGGGTGCCAAGGTTCGCCATCACTGTACTAAAGTATCAGTGACCATAAGAGTACAGCCACATACAACCATTCACTTATATGGTCAGCTGTACGTGACACCTGCAACTCCCATAGCACTGAAAAAGTCAATATTTTATACAAGGCATATTTTATAATATTAAAGTGGAGGTTCACCCGAAAAAAAATTTTTTTTTACATTAGATTGAGGCTAATTAGGCGAAGCAGAATCGGGTGTTTTTTTTTTTTTTTAACTTAATTTCTCTTTATTATTTTCCGTTTTCTTTTTGTAAGAAAAAAGGGATCAAGTTACATGCAGATAATACACGTTATCTAATACACTATATACATGTATACAGCAATAATATAATTTATAAATCGACTAGTTTCGTGTCTTCCCTCCCTCCTCCCTCCCCCCCCCCCGTCCAGCCCCCAATTATCATTATAGAAAAATTACAGGAAAAAAAAGGAAAAAGAAAAAGAGATAAACCTAGGAGGAGGTATCATCGTCTGAATTGTCCATTAATCAGACGAAGAGAGATAGATTAATAGGAGAAGATGAGAGAGAGAGCCCGAAGGGCGCTGCAAATAAGTAAGCCAAGAGCAAAGGAGAATGGGGAGACCTTACTTTTCTTCAACAACAGTCCATGGCTATAGAGAATCTTTGACACCCATTGGGGTGAGAGGATTTTAGGACCCCCTATAGAAGTTATCTATCCAGGGGGAATCCCATTTCTCTTAGCCAAGGTCCCCACACTCTTCTAAATCTACCATAATTTCCCTGCTTAATAAAGGCCACCCTCTCGCACCATACCAGTGCATTGATAGTTTCAACTCAGTTCTCCACAGATGGAGGAGCATGCGCTTGCCATCTCTGAGCTATTAACTTCCCAGCTTGGAATAAGCACCTAAGTACACTTTCCATTGCTCCTGGAGGGATTCTATGGTCTTCTATACCTCCTAACAAGCAGGTTCTAACCTCCGGCTCTAAAGAAGTTTTAAAGGTTTTATTAATCCTGTTTATCACTTCTATCCAGTATCTAAAGAGCTTGGGGCATCTCCAGAACATATGAATAAGATCCCCCGGTGTCTTGCACCTGGGGCATTCATCGCTCTGGTTCCAACCTAGAAAAAACATTTTTTTAGGGGTATGTTAGACCCGGTGCAAAAGAAATAAATGGGACAATCTCTGTGCTGGTGCGATTGACACCAATGTCCCTCTATGTAGAATATCATTCCATTGCTCCGAGGTTAGTGACCCAATGTCTTTTTCCCATCTTTCTCGGCTCTTAAAAGCCCCACTTTGACTTATAGTTTTAGTGCCGATTTTGTCGTATAGTACCGAGATTTGGCCTTTCGTTATATTTGTTTGGATTGTCTTAAGAAGCACAGGGATATGTGTCCTAACCATTGGATAAGCCTTAAACTGGGTCTGGAGGGCATGTCTAATCTGTAAGTAATTAAAAAAAGTTTTGTTAGGTACATCAAATTCTTCTCTCAGTTTTGAAAACGTTTTGATAAGGTTGCCCTCATACATATGTAGTACCCGTGTTATTCCTTGGATCTCCCAAATTTTGGGGATTTCTAAATCTTTAAGTTCCATTAAGTTCTTATTATGCGGGAGGGGAGCAAATTCAGTTATCCCAATATAGCCCAATAAAGCTTTCGTGGTCTGCCACACTTTGTTAATTAGCTTTATAGTCAGGCATTGGTGGATAAATGAGTTTGCCTCCAGGGCTTCTATTAAAGTTTTGTGTGGGGCCCTTGATAGCAATAGCCTAAAGCAGTTATTGCCCAAATTTAGATTGCCACAGCCCGCTAACTGCTGTAGCTGAGACGCCAGGAAATATGATCTTGGGTGTGGAACCGCCATCCCCCCTTCCTTCACCGGGAGCTGCATTGTATGCAATCTAATTCTGGACTGGCCTCCCTTCCACATTAACTCCCTAAATAATGTTTCAATCCGTTTAAACCATAATTGGTTCAGCCAAATTGGAGAGTTGTGTAACACATATAATATCTGGGGGAGCCAGATCATTTTTATCAGGTTGCATCTCCCAGCTACAGAGAGGGGGAGACGGTTCCAAATGTCTTTTTTTAATTTCAGTTTTAACAAAAGTGGAGCTATGTTGTTACTGGTATACTCCTTAGCCTCGCTAGTAATCCAGACCCCTAGGTACTTCAGTTTTGTTGTAATTCTCAGCTGGGGTATCTCGGCAGTTGTCTGTTCGCATATTGGATCTATTGGAAGTAGAGCCGATTTATCCCAATTGACAATTAGTCCCGAGAACCTTCCGAATTCCCTAACCATTCGAACCACTGGAGCCAACGATCTATCCACATCTCCTAAGAAAAACAAGACATCGTCCGCATAAAGCGATATCTTGTCTTCCTCCGAACCCCTTCTAAACCCCAGTATGTCTTTGTTTAGTCTAGCTTTAATAGCAAGAGGTTCCATGGCCAATGCAAACAGGAGTGGGGAAAGGGGACACCCCTGTCTCGTTCCCCTCTCAAGTTTGAATGTATCTGAGGCCTCGCCATTAATTTTTATTTTTGCTATTGGTTCGTTGTATAGGAGTTTGACCCACTTGGTAAATATTGGACCAAATCCGAAGCTTTCCAATACCTTCCATAGGTATGGCCATTCAATACTGTCAAACGCTTTAGCGGCGTCCAAAGCCAACAGTGCTCTAGGCCGCTCGATGTCGGTGGGGATCTGGATATTTAGGAAGGCCCTTCTGATATTTATGCTGGTTGACCTGTTCGGGATAAACCCTGATTGGTCAGAGTGGATAAGACTCTCAATGCACCCTTTTAAGCGATTTGCCAAAACCTTGGCAAGGATTTTTGCATCTGTGCAAAGCAATGAAATTGGTCGATAAGAGGAAGGTTCTAATTTGTCTTTTCCCTCCTTATAGATTACCACAACCGTTGCCTCCATCATAGAGGGAGGGAGTTGTCCCTCCAAAAGCGCACTTTTGAATGTCTGAAGCAGTTCTGGTAGCAAGATTGCACCAAACCGCTTATAGATCTCTATTGGGAGCCCATCAGGGCCAGGTGATTTGTGGTTAGACATCCCCTCCATCACCAGCCGGAGTTCCTCCAGTGTAACAGGGGACTCCAATTTCTCTCTATCCTTATCTGACAGAGTTGGAACTGGAGTTCCCCGAAAAAAGGACTCCATTCCTTCATTTCCTCCCTTAGACTTATAAAGAGATTTATAGAAATCATAGAATATATGTCTTATCTCCCTACCATCAGTGCAAATCTCCCCTGCAGGGGCCCTAATTGCCACAATATTGGAGGAGGGAGAGTTGGCCTGTATCAGCATGGACAGCAATCGTCCAACTTTCTCCCCTTCCCCAAATTGGGTTTGTCTCTGGAATATTTGATGATTCTGTGCTTTTCTCACAGTACCTATTCTATAAACCTCTTGTCTGTCCCGCCACTCTTTTTGGGTGTTTAGAGACGGGGCCTCGATAAATCGTTGTTCGGCTACCATCGCTTCACTCCTTAGATCCTCTTCCCATGCCCTGGACTCCCTGCGTACTCTGGCCACGCTCTGAATCAACAAGCCCCTTAAATAGGCCTTCAGTGAGTCCCAGACCACTCCAGGCTTTGCCGAGCCTGTATTTATTTGCACATATTCATTCAGACTATTGAGAAGTTCCCGTGGTTCGCCCAGTAGCTCAAGCCAGTATGGGCTAATTTTCCATTCTCTTGGAAAAGTTCTCATGTTTGTCCTAATAACTAACTCCAAGGGTGAGTGGTCTGAGACCCCCCTTGGCCCATACTCTACCTTCTCCACTAGATCTAGTACCAACTCATTGCCCAGGGCCATATCGATTCTCGACAACGTAGAATAGGAGCTAGAGAAACAAGAGTATTGTCGGATACCAGGATGGCGAGTGCGCCAGATGTCAATTAGTCCTGTCTCGTCTAGGAAATGGGTCAATCGGCTCACTTGTTCTAGCTTTGGTTCGTGTGTCAGAGGAAATCTATCATAGGCTCTATCTAGAACTTCATTATAATCGCCTACCGCAATCAGGGGGGTATCGGTTTTATCCAGCATAAATTCGACCAACCTCTGTAAGATGTCAAATTTAAAGGGAGGGGGGATATAAATATTGGCTAGTACAAATGGCCTGTTCCCGATAGAGCAGGCCAAAAATATGTACCGACCTTGATCGTCGATCCAGCTTTTCTCGCAGGTAAATGGCACATCCCTTCCCACCATTATGCTCACCCCTCTCGAATAAGAGGAGTGAACTGAATGATAGCGGAATGGAAATTTCCGTGAGCCCAACTGGGCCATTGTATCTTTAGTTAGGTGTGTCTCCTGTAGGCAGAGTATCCCTGGCCCCCTACCGTCGATTGATGCTAGTACCAAGGCTTTCTTAATAGGGTCCCCCAATCCACGTACGTTCCATGATCTAATCCTCCAAGCCATAGACTATAGAGAAACAAGCAATTATAAAGAGTAGCAGTACCATACAAAAGCAAAGATAGTAGAAAAAAGCCACCTCTTCTGGTCTCCCCCTCTCCTCCCTCTCTCCCCCTCTCCTCTCCTCCAGACACCCATCCGGACTAAAGCTCCTCCTTTTTCCTGTATTAATTAAGATACCTCCCTCTCTCAGAACTCCCTCCCAACTTCGTCCCCCCCTAACCCCCCTCCCTCTCCCCCAAACCCCCCTCCCTCTGCCCTCCCCCCCTGGGCTCCCCCGTGGGGCTACACCTGTGGCCTCACCTCTCCCATCTACCCGCAGCCATACTCCCATTCTTACACTCATTTACCTCTCGCCCTCCTTTGAAGTGCGAGAATATCCACCCTCCCTCCCCATCAATTAAATCAAAATCGAATTATGGCTAAGTGTGCCATCTCAAATCAAGTAGAACCTTTAAGAATACAAAAAACAAACCCAGAAGAAATATAAAAGTGTCAAAATGAATACATAGTGCCCCCCCCCCCCGAGAGGAAAGGAAAAATCACCCCTCCTTCCCCTCCCCTCCCCCCTCCTAAGAGAAAAGACCCCCTAGGTTAATAAGAATTGAGTGCAATTTATCTTATAGTGCAAGTTTTCTTGTGCTAATTTTTCTTGTGAAAGCTCTCTAAGAAAAAAGAAAAACGGGGAGGATCCATAGGATCCAAATTCATGTGCATCTAATAAGTGAAAAAAATAGTTAAAAGTCAATGTAGTGTACCCAGCAAAAAAAAAGGGAATAAACAAAATAATAAGTATTAAGTGCCGTTCATCATGTGGTACAAATTCTCTTATGCAGAATTTTCTTGTGAGAGTGATCTATAAAGAAAAGAATTCCATAAAATCCTTATGGACTTTCTGTGCACCTAGCAGTTAAAAAAAAATAATTAAAGTCGATAAAGAGTCTCCCCTCACAAAAAAAAAAGGGAAGGGCGGCCCTCCAAAAAAAATAAAAAAAAATAAAAAAAAAGGGGGGGAGAGGGGAGGGTAAACAATTATGTTAATGTCTATAGGTCCTTGGAGTTTGCTTCCAGCCATTTTGTCCCTTCTGCCGGGGAGTTGAAGAAGAAGGTCCTGCCCAAGGCTGTAACCCGTAAGCTGGCTGGGTACTGTAAGGCATATACCACCTTGTGCTGTTGTAGGGTGCGCTTTATTGGCATAAATTCGGCCCTGCGCTTTTGTAGGTCAGGGGAAAAATCGGGGTAGAATGAGATTCTGGCTCCCTTATACATGATATCTCCCATTCCCCTAGCTTTTTGAAGGAGAGTGACCTTGTCACCGTAATAGAAGAGTTTGAAGAGTAATAGTCTAGGCCGCTCACCTTCCTGCGGGGGTTTAAAGGGCACGCGGTGAGCCCTCTCAATAGAGAAAAAAGACGAGAAAGTAGCAGTGCCAAAAATCTCCTTGAGCCAGCCCTCCATGAAGGCTATAGTATTGGGCCCCTCACTCCGTTCTGGTAAGCTGATCACACGGACATTATTCCTTCGGAGCCTATTCTCAATTTCGTCTATTTTTGCTGCTTGTTGTTTCGTTTTCTCCTGTAAACCTCTGAGTTCATTTTCAAATGGATATAAAGTGTCTTCAACTGTGCTCATTCGTTCTTCAAGGGTGGTAACCCTTTCAACAGTTTTACGCATTTCTTGATGTATTGAGACAAGCTCATCCCTCAGAGTCTTTAGCTGATTATCAAAGCCCACCATAAACTCTTTGCAGTCATTGACAGCCCACAGAACATCTTTCAATGTTGGCTCTTCTGCTAGCTCAGGGCCGGGTGGGGTAGTGGTATCAAGTGCCACTTGTCCAGCTAATGCAGGCTCAGTCACGTGTGCCCCCCCCCAAGCCCTTTAATCATATTCGGGGCTTTGGTTGCATTTGAGTTTGTGGGGTTGGTTGGTTTAGAGACTGCCGTCCCCAGACTTTTCCTAGCCCCTGATGCTGCTGCAGAGCCCTTAAACTGTGTAGCTGCAGGTGATGGTGATGGGCCTCTTTTAGTGGGTGATTGAGGTATAGTCTGGGAAGGGTGAAAGAAGCGCTCCAGCTTAGCTGCCGCAGCCTGGCTACCCTTTTCCTTTCCCTTGGCGGACCGTGTGGTCGGGGCACCCTATAAATGTTGCTGGTCCTCAGCCCCGCATTTACTAGTCATGGTAAACATAGTGGGGAAGATAAAGGGGAAGATCAAAAATGGAATGACCCCCTAGAAATGAAAAAAACAACGAAGAGGGGGGAGGGAGGGGGGGTGACAAGACTCTTAGGAGCCCCCAGGGCTTATCAATAACCCCCGTATCTCCCCTGTTCGTGGGAGTACGTATATGGAGACAATACCCCTTAGGGGTTAAATGGACTGCTACTTATGCCAAATGCAGTGAGATATATCCCCCATACGCCTTCTCCATTAGACCACTCCGCCAGCGAACCAAAAAAAATTTTTTTTATTTTTTTTCCCCCTTCTTTTAAAGAGATATTAAAGTCCACTTCTTTCACCTCTCTCTTTCCCCTTTCCTCTCCCCGCCTTTTTAGCCAGCAGTTGTAGTCCTTAATAAGCCCAGTCTATTGTTACCAAAGAGATGGGAGCCGCATCTATTAAACCAAGTCCCAAGTCGCAGGAGCCCAGCTCAAATAGCCACCAATAATCATTAAATGCTTGTTCCTACAAGCTGCACCAGGTGTCCCCTTACCAGTACCGTCAGGTGTAGTCTATGCTCCTCTGTTGAGTCCCTCTGCTAGCGCCAACGGGGCCGCTCGTTTTTCCTGTGGTTCTGCAATTCGCTTCCCCAGCTCTGGTCCGGACGGTGTAGAAGGAAGTCACACTCACGGGGTCCCGAGATCCCGCGAGATCATGGGAATCAGCTGATGTCGGGCAGCTCCGGTCACTCGCCGCTCCTCCGTAGAGACGCAAGCCGGCTCCTACTCAGAGAGGGACACACACGTGCAGCGGGGGGGATCCACTAGCAGCCCGGCACCGAGCGGCATCCAATCAGCCCCAGCAGCCCGGGAGAGACAAGGTAGAGGGTGGGCTTTAAGGCAATAATTTCTGGGGGTTTGGATCCATCCTCAGACACAGCTCAGCGGCATGAGAATTCGCGGAGGGGAGAGGAGGCGAGGACACCACCACTCACATCACCACCACTCTCGCTCTCACTCCCTCCTACATCCGACCACGCCCCAGTCTCCCGGGTGTTTTTTTTTTTAAATCAATGTAGTACTTACCGTTTTAGAGATCGATGTTCCCTGCCGCTTCTGGGTATGGGCTGCGGGACTGGGCGTTCCTATTTGATTGACAGCCTTCTGACGGTCGCACACAGCGCGTCACCAGTTCCCGAAAGTAGTCGAACGTCGGTGCGCAGGCGCCGTATAGAGCCGCACCGATGTTCGGCAACTCGTGACGCGCTGTATGGGAGACATACCATATTTTCCGGCGTATAAGACGACTTTTTGGATGCAAAAAATGCATCCAAAGTCGGGGGTCATCTTATACGCCGGTGGCAGTCTCCGTCTGCTGCGAGCATCCATGATTTAAAAGCCGCTCCTTCTCCTCAGAGTGTCCTGTGATAGGCGGAACACAAATCTTCCCAGCAGCGCCTGTTCTGTGTTCCTCCTATCACAGATGCCTTCTCATCCTCTGCTGGCAATATTTGTGTTCTGCCTATCACAGGACAGTCTGAGGAGAAAGCGCGGCTTTCATATCATGGACGCTCGCAGCAGACGGAGACTGTCACCGGCCTGGAAGTCAGAATCAGCAAAACGTGAGTGATGGCACAGTGGGGGCAAGTGATGGCACAGTGGAGGCAAGTGATGGCACAGTGAGGCATGTAATGTAATGGCACAGTGATATTTGAAAAAGCCTGTTTCTGTCAGCGGTTCTGGCTACCCCTCAGCTTCCAGAAAGACTAGTAGGAAGGGGGTAGTCTTATATGGCGAGTATATCCCAAAACCAACATTTTTCCTGGAAAATTAGGGGGTCATCTTATACGCCGGCAAATACGGTATACTGATTCAACCAATAAAAACGTGGCTTAGATTCTACTTCACAATATATTATGAGAAGCAAACTGCAAAATATCAAAAACATTTCTGAGAACCGTCCAGCACTGCTATGTGATGATAAAAAAAAAAAAATTGTACTTTATTAAAAATAATGAAAAACTTTTAGAAGCAATGTGTCTGCTTAACAGGATCGGCAAGATTTTTTTTTTCCTGCAGGAGCTCTTATGGCCTGAACCAGAAGGACCTATTGCATACTGGTGTGAGTGTGATTAACATCCTCAGCGCCATGAGGGTTGGCTTGCCCTTGTTGGCATGCTTACAATGCACCTTATAACTTTAACCATGGGATCAAAGCCTGGGTTCTTTGGTGGCCTCTCTAGTCACTTTCACTTCCTTTACAGGTTGTAATATCTAGTCAAACTCAGGGTTCCTTCCTGGTAAGTCTTGCCTTGGCAAGGTAGTTGTCTGTTCTGACAATCTCTCTAGGCACAACGTTTCTCTATTTTTGATCCTTATAGGGTCAGCTGTGTAAAGGCTTTCCTATTTAGACAGAATGGTCTTTACAAGGACATTTTCTTAGGCTCCTTATTTGAGACCTGATCCTACGAGGGGTATAATCGCTTTCCTTGTTGGTCACTTCAGATTGTGATTTTTTTTTCTCCACAAATAGGTACTTGTTTGTTTCATCCCTTTTGGTGGGTTCAAGTTGACCATCTCCTCTCTGGTTCTTTGGTTTGGGGCATCAGGTTAAAGCGGAGTTCCAGCCTTTTTATGTTTATAAAAAGTCAGCAGCTACAAAAAGCATAGCTGCTGACTTTTAATAAACAGACACTTATCTGCTCCACGGTCCATCGATGCAGCCATCCGGAGCATCGCTCCTCTCTCCGCCGACATGCGAGTCACGCTGCGCTCTAAGAATGTACCTGTCACGTGTCCCAGGAGATCGTCTAAAGGGAGGGGCCAGCTAAGGCGAGAGGAGTCGCCTTGGCGGTCCCTGGGAGGAAGGAGGAAGTGGGACAGGAAGTCCCACTCCTACCGAAAAAAATTATATGCCAAATGTGGCATGTAAGGGGGTGAGGAGTGCTTAAAGCAGATGTTCCACTTTTGGGTGAAACGCCGCTTTAAGTTTCCATGCCCCCTGTTAAGGTTGTGATGGTAGGTTACCTTATCAGGTTGGGGGGTTAAACTCATCCAATGTCAGATTTGGGTATGGATCCTTCAAACGACTCTTAAGCTCCAGGCAGTCCACATGTTTTTCTTGTTGTTTGTTCAACTCTTAATTGGAATGCCTTTGGAAACATCCATTATATGTCTTCTTCTATCCCTTAATGGATGAGGAAGAACATTTTTTTATTTTTTCTTGGAGTCCATTAAGATACACAGTAAGTCATATAATTTTGGGTTATACTGCTGCCATAGGAGGATTTGATGCTGACAAAAAAAAATCTGGAGACCTGCTAAGGATTACCCCTCCTCTACCTGGTTTGCCTCTGTTTTCTAGCAAAACAGTACTAGGAGCATAATTGTAAACAAAATAGGAGTGGGGCTATGGCCCTTAATAGACTTCAGGAAGGGATTTTAAATAGTAATTATTAAAATCATATTTATGGTGGATAAAAAAAAAAAAAAAAAAAAAAAAAAAAAAAAAAAAAAAAATTGTGGTAGCACCTAATTGTGCACAGCCACCAATTAGACTAAAACCTACTGTAGAAAATTGTAGCTGGAATCAAGAGTCTAAATCATATTGGTGTTGCTAGCCAGTTCCAGTAATTACATTTTCATACACAAGGTTCTATATGTTATGGAGTGAAAATAAAAAGCTGGGGAAACCATAAATAGTAAGGCCAGCAGTTATAGATTTCAGTTATATTTTCTTGAGATTTTTTTTTCCATTGCCTCTATCCCTTTTGGTGCCAGAAGTGCCTTTGCAATTATTGTATGTGTACAAATGCACATTTTAGGCCCAAGTTAAAGTGATACTAAAGTTTCGTATTTTTTTTTTCTTAAAAAATAACAAACATGTCTATACGTACCTGCTCGGTGTGGTGGTTTTGCACAGAGCTGCCCAGATCCTCCTGTTCTCTGGTCCCTCTTCTGTATTCCTGCCCACTCCCTCCTGTTGAGTGCCCCCACAGCAAGCAGCTTGCTATGGGGGCACCGGAGCCACAGCTCCCTGTGTTCATTCAGACACAGAGCCACAGCCAGCCCCCCCTGCTCACTGACTTTGATTTACAGCAACGGGAGCGGATGGCACCGCGCTGCTGTCTCAACCACTGAGCAGGGGAGTTCCAGACAGCCAAAACATCCCTGTTTTTAGATGGACCACAGGTAAGTATTAGGGGGGCAGAGGGAGGCTACTGCACACAGAAGGCTTTTTATCTTAAAGTGGATGTAAAACCACTCTCATCCTTTCTAAACTACTGCCATAGTGCTGATCTATAAGGATATACATGCCTCCTGCATGTATCCTTACCTGTCAAATGTTTCCCCTCTCTCTGTTATAAGAACTGAAAAACTGCAGATTCTGTGGGTGGATCTGTTGTCTGGAGCTCTGTATGTGGAGTCGTGATGTCAGTAGACTCCCCGCCCTCCTCGACACTCCCCTTGTGAACATGCATTTCCTGTGTATTCCTTACACTAAATTCTGCTATGATCACCAACATCCAGTTAAAATCATCCAGTCAAAATCCAGAAAAGTAACCACATGACTTCAGAAAAGGAGTGGGGGTGGGAATTAAAAAATTATGCCTGTCTCCAGGCTAGTGCGCGAGATATGTAAATAACCTGTCACTCACAGCAAGGGGGCGGAACGGACTAAGGTTTTACTCTGCAAGTCCGTTTTATTACACTGAACAATAAAAGAGGATTGCTCAGAGCAGTATTAACTCTGTGTGGCAAGACTGGGCACAGATGATAGGAAATCCTTTACTGTACATTGTGAAATTATAAAAAAAAAAAAAAAAGTTGGGTTTACATCCACTTGCATAGAATGCATTAAGATAAAAACCTTCTCCCTTTACAACCACATGGTGCAGGAAAGGCACGCTCTGTGAACATTTCCTACATTGCAGGCGAATGCACTGCCAGCCCTTGTCATCTGTTTGCAGATGCCAATGTATTGTTAATGGCACCCCCCCAAACACAGATCGCGAATGCATTGCATTTCCAGGCACCAAATTGCATAGTAACATGCAGTGCATTTTTAAAAGTAGTGCAAACACTACTTTTTCCACGGTCCAGTGCGGTTTGCAGCCCAAAAAAAATAAATGGGCTGTCAAGACGCATCGAACGGGAATCGCACAGGAACGATCTTGGTGTGAACCAGCCCTTAAAACAGGTTTTATGCAAGATTATATAACATAACACTTTGAGTCGCAAATAGAAAGAACTTTGTTTTTCTACAATAAATTAACAATTTACACAGTTTTAAAAAGCTGTACAAATATGTCTGTAAGCAATGGCAGAAGGAACATTTACTACAAAATAGATATGTACAAAGTTTTGCAAGTTTAAAGAGATTATGTTCAGTCCGACTTGTCAGGTTCATCCTTAGCTACACCAGTTGATGTCAGCTGCTTCTCAAATTCTTCCTTAGTGATTTTACCCTTCTTCAGCTTTTTCAACAACCTGGTATCACGAAGCAGTTCATCCACATCTTCATCATCTATATCAGAGCCCTGCAATACAAAACAAAAGCAGTGCTCACACACTTTGGACAATCCCACAACCCTTGCAGCACCGAAGAATGAATGTTAAAGTTATATTAAAGGCTGATTTAAAAATATGATTTTATATATATATATATATAAATAAACAAACAGGTCATACTTACCTGCTATGTGCAGTGTATTTGCACAAAGCAGCAATGATCCTCCTCTTCTCGGGTCTACCACCAGCGCTCCTGGTCCCTCCCTCCTGCTGAGTGCCCCCCATTGTACAGAGCTTGCTATAGGGGCACCCAAGAAAGCTTGCGTCTAAGCCGCTGCTTTGTCTGTCTATTCAGACACAGAGCGCAGCTCAGCCCTGCCCTGTCCTTACTGGCTGTGACTTACAGTAGCGGGAGCCAGTGGCTGTTTCAGCCAATGAGGAAACAGAGACCCTAGAGAGGCACTGCTCTTGTGCACATCACAGGATCGAGAAGGAACTTGGGTAAGTCCCAGATAGCCAGCAATTGTGCTACAAGTTTGAAAAGAACTTGCTAAGCTATTGCTAGACTTGCCAGGCTTCACAAGTTTGTTGCAAACTGCAGCAAGTCTGTATTGCATGACTGCAGATAAACTTTCTTTACAAATATTCTGCAAGTCTGCTGCAAGTTCTGGTTCAGTTATGTTGTGAAATAGTCATCCCAGCACAGGGGTCACTGTGGCTGAATTTTCATGCTGTAGACTTGCAGAGCTCTTGCTGTAGACTCACAACTGCAATTTTTCACTTGCTACGCAAATTTCCTACATATTGGAAAAGCGTCAACTTGAACTTGTACTTCAAGGGCTCTGCAAGTGTACAACTTGCCAATGAAAATGTGCAGCAAATTAAGACATACAATTCAACACTGCCACAAATTTGTGGCAAGTTATCCTTGCTATCTGGGGTATTAGGGGGGCTGCTGCATTACCTTCATGCATAGAATGCATGAAGGCAAAAAACCTTGAGCCTTTACAAGCACTTTAAAGTTTCCCCTTACATTAAAAATAATATGATATGAATCAAATGTAAGTATTTAAATGCAACACTGCCATTGCACAAAAAAATAAGCAAAATAAAGCACCCTGCAAATGAAAAGGGTATAATCCATAGCCTGGGGTGAGTTATCGTCGACAACCTCAAGAGCTACGGCAGCTGAAAGTCCTCCTTCCTGAACTGTGTTGGTTGCCTGGTCCACAGCTCCAACCTGAAGTTCCATCCACTGGCCCCTATAAATCACTGCTGTGTCCAGTATTTACACAGAGGCCAGCAAGGAAAACTATAGGTTGTGCCTGAAAGAAACCAGGCATCTGACAAACCCAAAAGAGTGTTAGATGTTGAAGGTCCTTTGGAGATTACAGCTCATGGAGCGTAAACTTAGGACTGGCCACTTACAGGGGAGGTATTATACCCCTTATTTGCAGGAAGCTTGACTTTTGTTAGATTTTTCTTGCAGGGACAATGCAGCTTTAAATGAAATGTGTACATGGTTTTAATGAGTCATATACATAAATATACACACAGTCATACAGGCACTTCACACTGCATAACAGTAACAAAGACTGACAGCGCTACCATCCTGTAAGCAGTGTCCTCCCAAAGGAAGAATTCTCGTTTACATACGATTCACTGACTGTTTTTGTCTTGTGCATTTTGCATTTCTGGCCTTGGATGGTGGTCCGTTTTCGCTCTCTTGGAGCGTGTTTTCTGTAATTTCCTTAAAAAAATTATAAAGAATAAAAAAAAAGCCTCTGCAAGTATGCCTCTGTATGAAAGTCAAAAGGTTAAAATCCAATCTTCTTTATTGAAAACGATGTTGGGGTAAAACTCCAGGAACCAGATGATGTATTTCAGCCTATGCAGGCCTTAGTCATTAAGACTAAGGCCTGCATAGCCTGAAACGTGTCAACTGTCTTGTTCCTGGATTTTTGTGCCAACATAGTTTCCAATAAAGATTGGATTTTAACTGGCTCTTTTGACTGTTGTCCTCCACACTGCATGTTTCTCTATCCTTGAAAGAAGTCTCAATGTCGTCCCAAAAAATCTCAATATCCAGTCACTAACCTACTGCAATCTACAGAAGTGAACACTTCTTATAATGCTTCCCCTGCTGATGGCAAGCCTTGACTAAAGTACTGTTTACCTCCACAAGGGGTTGCTTCTAGTGTAAAAATCTGGGGATCACTTGCACCAAGGGTAATACTTTTTCACAAATCTTGCAACAAAGAATAGTTATTGCTTTCCAAATTACACAAAAACTGATCAATTAACCTCTTTATGTTTCCTTTTAATGGCGCTTTTCTTCCTTTTTTCTTTACGTGTCTTTTGTTTTGACCAGGCCTTGTTCTTGGCATAATTTCTCCTTCCGCCATCTACTTCCTGCTTCTCCTTCCTCTCTTGTAGCATCTTTTGTCTCTGTTTTTCACGGTTTTTATCTCTGTAAGGGATAGAGTCTGTATTGATAGGACTGGGAACAAAGTCTGAGAAATTCTTTCCTCTCAGTTCTGGCATGCGAGGCATTTTCAGCAGAGCAAAGCCATGAGCAAGAGATGAGAAGTCCAAATCTACAAAAACAAAATTTTCCAAAATCATAAATACACACAGACATAAAATAACCCATAGAAATCAAGCATTTCCACAGATGTGACAGTTGTCAACATATTTTAAAACTTTGGCCTTGGTGGGCAAACTATTAGGACCATTTAAAGGGATGCCGATATGCCATGTCTGCTAAAATCTCATGTTGTCCTCGAGCTGAGAAGTAAACCAAAAATTCATAGTACCAAGAACTGGGAACAAAGTCTGAGAAGTCCTTTCCTCTCAGTTCTGGCATGCGAGGCATTTTCAGCAGAGCAAACCCATGAGCAAGAGCTGAGAAGTAAACCAAAAATTCATAGTACCAAAAACCAAGAACTGGGAACAAAGTCTGAGAAGTCCTTTCCTCTCAGTTCTGGCATGTGAGGCATTTTCAGCAGAGCAAACCCATGAGCAAGAGCTGAGAAGTAAACAAAAAATTCATAGTACCAAAAACCTTAACGACAGCTCTCAAAGAAGCAGAAAATGGAAATAGAAGAGCTCTCTTCATATTCTATACATGGTTCTAGCAGTCTGAGCTTTGCTTTTTAACACGGTTATCAAGGGCCAATGTCAATTCTCCAAATAGTATCCACTATAAGCATTGGTGCATGAGCCCTTGGGGAAATACTCCTTAGGAATGCATTAAGGACAAACTAAAGCTAGAGAGAATTAGCATGCCAAAAAGCCAGTCTCTGTCTGCCACCATAGTTTTAGAATGGATGCAATTACTAATTTTGAGGGGGGGGGGCTGGGTATTGATCAACTGACTGCATTACAGTAAAAAAAACTGGGTCCACATCTACATTAAATGCTGACCTTGCTCAAAGGGAATGAATAAATAAAGTACCTTTTACTCTGAATATCAAGTTGCATTCATGTTTAGCATAGGCTTGCACATACGACACAAAAGCTTTCATGCCTTTCTCAAACATTGCCCGGTCATACACTGCCATGGACTTAAGCTTTGGCAGATGATCAACTGTGCATTCAAAGTCAGCCATTTCCTGCAGCGGGCACTGTTGATTAAAAGATGAAAAAGTTGTTAGCTGCAATAAATGCTGAAACCCAGAAGATTACACAAGAATCTAAAATCATTAAAATGCAATATTCCTATTCTCAATCAAGACTAAGGCCTCATGCACACTGGACATATTTACAGTTGCCGTTTACTGGCTGCAGAAAAACTATGGCTGAAGCCACAAACGCCCCAGCATGTTATCCTATAGTGTCTATGCACACATAGGCTGTTATTAGCAGTTTTTGGCAGGGGCGTTTTCTGGCTGGAAAAAAAAAACCTGAACTAGTGGGATTTGAGAGAATCAGCTGTAAAAACGCTCTAACTCTGAAAAAAAGCTAAAAAAAATGAGCCAAACAACTCAGGGTATTCAGCATTTATCAGCGTTTTTGAGTCATAAGCTTTTGTGGGAGTATAATTTTGTTAAAAAAAAAAAAAAAAAAACCCTGAAAACCTCATTCTACAGCCAACACTACTGTCTTTTTTTCTTTTTTTTAATAATGTCCAGTGTGCAAGAGGCCCTAATGTGAGGCGAAAACAACAACAAATGTGGCTTAAAAAACTCTGGATCCACCTGGAGCCCTCGAAAACCAAAACCATTTGGCCTCAACTTGTTAGTGTATCTAAATCCGGGGTCTTCAAACTACGCCCCTCCAGGTGTCCAGGAACTACAATTCCCATCATGCCTAGTCATGTCTGTGAATGTCAGAGTTTTGCAATGGCTCATGGGATTTGTAGTTCCGCAACAGCTGGATGGGCGTAGTTTGAGGATCCCTGATCTAAATCTATTGGTCCATCTAAAATTCCCCTCCCCCAGACTGACAATGCTACTTGTCCAAAGGTGTCCCCTGTGTTCCTTCTTCATCCAGAGTGGGAGAATGTTAATACAGGAGGTGTATTACTGGCCAAAAAACTATTGCAACCACTACATCTAAGATTCAGTAAGCTGCAATATATTACATTTCCGGCTTGGGATTTAATACAGTTTTCAGTTATAAGATCTGATGTGCTCTACACTGTTACAGTAGAGAGCATTTTGGGTCCTTTCAGCTTAACTCACTATATTGATATTCTTTTAGGTTAAACTGTCTTCTTATTCCTCTGTGATTAAAACCAGCATTTCTGGGTTCCCAGTTTACTAGGGACAGACAGACTAAAAAAAAAAAAAGCAACATCCACTATAATAAAATAAACAATAAAACTCTTATGCAGAGCTGGTTACACTATGTGCAATACAGCAAACATAAAATGGTTTTGTAGGAAAAGCTCACCTTTTGATTAATAGACAGAAAACTGACATAGGACTCTTCCATAGGAAGCAAAAACACAAGTGCACTGCCATAATGACCAATTCGTGCTGTGCGTCCACAACGATGTACAAAGGCACTGGAAGAAAAGACCGACATCGGCAAGCAGTAAAAATAAGAGACCCACAATTATAAACTTGACCCTCAGATTATGAAGTACAATTTCCTTCCTTAAAAGAGCCTGTCTGGAAAGGCAATTTTTATTTCAGTGAAAAAGTGAGTATGCAGCTATTTTGGTTTAACATCCTACAAACAAGCATCTACTGGGAATGCTTGTTATAGGGAAATATGTCGGTGGGAGATAGTCCCCACATATCAGCAGGCTACCTGAACACTAGCAGCTGTTAAGATTTTGTTTTTCGTTTGCTGTGCTTTAAGGCCCCATACACACGGTCGGACAAAACCGATGAGAATGGTCCGACGGACCGTTTTCATCGGTTCACCACTGAAGTGGCCTGATGGTCTGATGTGTGTACACACCATCAGTTCAAAATCCGATCGGGTCAGAACGCGGCGACGTAAAACACACGACGTGCTGAAAAAAACAAAGTTCGATGCTTCCAAGCATGCGTCGACTTGATTCTGAGCATGCGCGGGTTTTGAACCGATGCTTTTCTGTACTAACCATCGGTTTGGACTGATCGGGCAGCGGTCCATCGGTTCGGTTTTGAAGCATGTTTTAAAATTTTGGACCGAAGGAAAACAGACCGATGAAACTGAACCTCGGTCCATTCTCATTGGTTTTGTCCGACCGTTTTTTTTTTAATAAAGCACCATTTGCTTACTGCACAATGAAGTACTCCTCTTTCTTTTTTAACATTGCACCTTCCACCTAATGAACTTCTTTGAGCTGAACACTCACGGAGTGGCAACACTTAATTATCTTCATGGAGAGTTTGGAGCAGCTGATCAGAGGTGAGGTGAACAACCAGACACCCTCCCAAAGGCTATACTGTTTGAGTGATCCTGCACGGAAGGTGTTTGTGTACTAGACTGGCTGTCGGTGTGAACATGTGAAGCTGTCTTTCTTTTGGTACAAGGCGAGTTTGACTCCCGAGATAGGAGTCCACCATTCCTGGTAAGGAGCCATCCGGCTATCTATATTACTCTCTCTCCTGAACGGGGTGCAATATTGGAAGTGTTGAAGCTGACCCATGGTCAAATGCATTATATCTGATAAGTGTGAATCATTTAACATCAGCAGGCTGACAAGTGAATAGTGCTGCACTCTGGAGACTGCTGCACCTTTGATAATTATTAGATTTACAATAGCACCTTTGGATGTTTTTTTAATCCTTTGAATGATTTTTGTGTTTTTTTAAACACTGTTACACACTCTGTTTTTGTGGGACTAATATACGTGTGTATATATATATTCATAACAAGAGAACATTTCACTATTTTTCCTTTTTCACTAATTTGTTATATTTGGAGAAAATATGAGGAATCACATTTTTCACTGTTAGTTGTTATACTGATGATCCTTAGTGTTTCATCACCTGATTATCTATTCATTTACAGTTTTTGCGCATCTTTTTTTGTTTTATATGTATTGTTTATGGATTAAGTTTTAATTTTTTAAGATTGTTGGAACACTCACATTAGGTTTGAGTAGATCACAGCCATTTCACATGATATTGATCAACACTCACATTAGGTTTGAGTACATCACAGCTAGATCACATATTCATCAAGTGATCATGTGAGCGCAGAATTTACCCATTACACTATTAGGATGCTCATAGTCACATAAATGATCACTGTGACAAAATACAGCCATCAAAGTGTATAATAACTAAAGTTACCATGGTTCCCTGCTAGACACCGCAAAGGGTATTGTATGACTTTTAATCCTTTACTAAATGGTAGGGCACAATTCAAGCATTACTGAGATAAATGTAGCTTCATTTACTAAGGTAAAATGTATAATAATATGTTCTCTTAAAAGGTTTCCTGTATGGCTATATGTGATAAACAAGATGCATACTGGGATTCAAAGACTAGCGTCAGCATACAGAAGGGAAAAAACAACTTCTGAGATGATCGCAACAAAATACGTGGGAATACTGCTTCACTAAGTAGTACAACATACCTGGCGCTGCTAGGAGGATCACACTGTATAACCCAGTTTACTTCTGGAATGTCAATACCTCTGGCCATTACATCTGTACACACCAATATGCCACTGAAACAAGATATATAACCGGTCACTAGTCATATTTCTCAGACAGATAAAATCTTAGTCCTAGAATTTTGTTGTTTATATAATAAAAATCCTTACCTGTCTAACTTTCGGAACTCTGTGAAAATCCTATTACGTTTATGTTTCATCTTGCCGTGAATGCTCATGACTTTCACATTCTTTATAAACGCTTCCAGGGCTTTCCCATAATACTCCACACAAGCACAGGTACTAAAGTACAGTGAAAAACAAAAAAAACTGATAAGCAGAGGACTTACAGGCTATGTTCTCTAAAGCATTACACTGTGTGAGTGGTTACCTGAAAAACACTAAATGCTTCTCTTGTTTCCTCTGACGTAGAAAACTCACAAGATAATTGAACTTCTCATTTGCTTTGCAAATCTGTTCAACACAAAAGTTATTCGGAATAAAAATCAAGCTTAAACAAGAATTACATACTTTATGCTGACATCATTCAGTTTTAAAAAGAAGATTATGTAGCGCTACCCCCGAAGGAGCCACTGGTTTGTTTTTGGGATCGGCATATTGAGTTACCTTGATATGGCCCTGGGGTGCAATTGTAGAACAAACAGTGAGCGAAGGTCTAGACAGTGAATAAAGGTTTTTTCCAATGCTTTATTTTCCAGCCCAACACGGCCAACATCAACATCAAGGAAGGATAAAGTTGATGAATAGAGAGAGAGGGAGAACCTTGCAGTATCAGGCCTGGATATTAAATGGAGCAGTCAGTACTGCTCTGTATAGTACCAATTTGTAACTCGTCGCCACTCCAACTCAGTGGGTAAAGTGCCCCCGGACAGACCCTTTTTTACAAGCCTGGCAGCCGAGATGTCACTTAGGATTTCTGGGAGGAACAGGCCTCTCTCACAGACCCGGCTCTAGGGCCTCTGCCACAGGCCAATTACAATAACTGAGCTAGATAGGTAGATGGAGCAAATCCTCCCAGTAGATTTTTGCATCGGTCACCAGATGACAGCAAACATACCTGTCAGTACTCTGGTCACCGGATCCCCAATTGGTTTGTTCAGGCTCTGTTGGACAACCTGCCTCCGGGTCCTCCTCAAACAGACTCCCCAATCGAACGGCACCCAGCCTGCGATCCTTTCAGTAGAACCGGGAACCCAGCAAGTCGCCTGGGCCCCCTTGTACCTCCGGATGAGGTTCCAAGTAGTCTGCATTTATGGCCAGGTGGGCCACGCCGGCGGGGTCTATGGATGCACGCACCCTGAAGGTGGATGCCGCACCTGGAACAGGGACCCTGCGAAGAACCCAGAACACATGACACCTGTCACAGATATACTCCCCTCCAGCATGCCCCGCGAGGGAAAAAGCTCCTCTTATTGGCCGCTGGAGAAACTTACTCTGCCAGAACCCCTCTGGCGCCAACTGCTGGCCAGGGATGGCATTGCATCCCTGGACCACAGACTGACCCAGTGGACATTTCTGGAATGACAGAAGTCCCAAAATTTAAAAAAATTGTAAATGGGAGCAAGGTAACTCTTCCATTCCCCACTAAATTTAGCGTAGTGCCCATACTGAAAGTAAGGGGGCGCTACAATTAATTATCTAGTCTAAGAGGTATGGTCACCTCTGGTCAGTGTCATTTTATGACCACTTCACCTACAGCTCTTGCCCAAACATGAAAGACTATAAAATTAAGACATTTGGCAAAATCCATATTTTAGATAGATTTTTACAGCTTACCATGTAGTAATTTTGCAGCCTGGTTGGTGTTTTCTGGGTGCTAGTGGCTGCCACCCCTTTCTCCTTTACAGTGATTCGAACAGGATTGCGCAATCCAGCTCGTACAAGATTCTCAACTTCCTGGGTTTGTGTAGCTGAGAAAAGTCCTGTTCTCCTTTGCTTGGGTAGGTGGCCCAAGATGGTGTTAATGCTAAAAGGGAAAATCAATGTGGGGTTATGTGAAGAAAAGGCACAATAGCAATTTGAAGCGATTCTACTGATAAAATAGACATAGACCATATAATAAATCACCTGGCTTCAAACCCCATATCCAGAAGTCTGTCGGCCTCATCCAGAATAAGAACATCCAGGGTCTTGACATTGCTGACCAAATCCAGCCCATCTGCCTGTCGACGGAACATGTCTTCTAACCTACCAGGTGTAGCTATAATGATGTTTCCACTGATCAAAGTAAAAATTATATAAATCATGTTAAGATAAGTAAACATTCAGAAAAATGAAGAACTGACAGGTGAATGAGCTTGATACAGCAGACAAGTTTTATTCACCAAATGGATTGTACGAAACTTCAATACGAATGTAATAATAAAATTAAAAAGCACTAAAAACAAGAACTTTTGGGCCATTAATTATTAATGTCTTCAACGTATGCAAAATACATTTTTGTGCTGATCACAGCCACCAATTAGATTTGTTCACATTAACTTTGACTGTAAACACTGGCTGGGGCATTTCTGACAAAATTGTTTGGGTTTAATACAACACTTTTGGCAAAACAATTTAAAAATTGTATTTTATATTTAATACATACTACAAATCACATACCCATCTTCTTTACACTTCCTTATGTCTTCAACTGGATTACTACCCCCGATAAGGAGGATCTGGCTGAAAAGAAACAGTGAACAAATTACATTTTCTCTGGGAATTCAAAAAATTATGATTATTATCTACTTGCCGACCAGCCGCCGTATAACTGTTATACGTCGGGAGGTCGGCTCCCCTGCGCGAGACCCCTTGCTATACGTCGGCATCTCGAAGCGGCCACTAGGTGCGCTCGTCCCTGACTCCCGTGCTCGTCGGGCACCCGCGATTGCTCGTTACAGAGCGAGGACCGGGAGCCGTGTGTGTAAACACACGGCTCCCGGTCTTGTCAGGGGAGAAATGCCTGACCGTCTGTTCATACAATGTATGAACAGCGATCAGTAATTTCCCCTAGTGAGGCCTAGTGAGGCCACCCCTCCCTACAGTTAGAACACACCCAGTGAACATACTTAACCCCTTCCCCGCCCCCTAGTGTTAACCCCTTCCCTGCCAGTGGCATTTTTTATAGTAATCCAATGCATTTTTATAGCACTGAACTATTCAAACTAAAGCTGACTGTAATGTTCCCCGCGCGGTGATTAACGCGGCGGCGGCATCATTTAGGTACGGGGGACATGGCTGGATATGGGGGGGGGGGGGACATGGCTGGATATGGGGGGGGGGGGGGGACATGGCTGGATATGGGGGGGGGGGACATGGCTGGATATGAGGGGGGGGGGACATGGCTGGATATGAGGGGGGGGGACATGGCTGGATATGAGGGGGGGGGGGACATGGCTGGATATGGGGGGGGGGGACATGGCTGGATATGGGGGGGGGGGGGACATGGCTGGATATGGGGGGGGGAGGGACATGGCTGGATATGGGGGGGGGGGACATGGCTGGATATGGGGGGGGGAGGGACATGGCTGGATATGGGGGGGGGACATGGCTGGATATGGGGGGGGGGGACATGGCTGGATATGGGGGGGGGGACATGGCTGGATATGGGGGGGGGGGGACATGGCTGGATATGGGGGGACGACATGGCTGGATATGGGGGGACGACATGGCTGGATATGGGGGGGACATGGCTGGATATGGGGGGGGGGGGGCATGGCTGGATATGGGGGGGGGGGACATGGCTGCATATGGGGGGGGGGGGACATGGCTGCATATGGGGGGGGGGGGGACATGGCTGCATATGGGGGGGGGGGGGGACATGGCTGCATATGGGGGGGGGACATGGCTGCATATGGGGGGGGGGACATGGCTGCATATGGGGGGGGGACATGGCTGCATATGGGGGGGGGGGACATGGCTGCATATGGGGGGGGGGGACATGGCTGCATATGGGGGGGGGGACATGGCCTGCATATGGGGGGGGGACATGGCTGCATATGGGGGGGGGACATGGCTGCATATGGGGGGGGGACATGGCTGCATATGGGGGGGGGGACATGGCTGCATATGGGGGGGGGGGACATGGCTGCATATGGGGGGGGGGGACATGGCTGCATATGGGGGGGGGGGGGGACATGGCTGCATATGGGGGGGGGGGGACATGGCTGCATATGGGGGGGGGGGACATGGCTGCATATGGGGGGGGGGACATGGCTGCATTTGAGGGGGACACGGCTGCATTTGAGGGGGACACGGCTGCATTTGGGGACACATTTAAAAAAAAAAAAGTATCGGTATTCGGTATCGGCGAGTACATAAAAAAAAGTATCAGTACTTGTACTCAGTCCTAAAAAAGTGGTATCGGGACAACCCTAATAATAATAATAATAATAATAGTGTTTGCAGAGTTGTACTTATGCATTAAAAAAAGGCTGTGGTGACAACTTTTATTCCAGAGCAATTCTATAGAACAGAAGAATAAAAGTAATAAAGGAAGAAATAAAATCTTACCTGAATTGAGGAAAATGTTTTGTGAAATATGACAGCACCTCATCAATTTGTACAGCAAGCTCGCGAGTTGGGGTGATGATTATGGCACCAACCTGCACAATAGTGGTAGAAAATAAATCTCTTGTACCTCTTAAATACAGCCAAAATAGATGGATAATAGATCGAGGAAGTGGTATTTTCTCCTGTCTGCTTTTTTTTCTACTGTGACACCAATGTGGAGATTTTTCTTGACTTCCTATTAGCGTCACTTCCTGTTTTCCCTCTCGGCAACAAGTTTTTCATTAGTGACTTTGTAGAAATCACTAGGAACTAATAGCAGTGCAATTTTTTTTCATATGTTTTTTTGTTAAGAAAAAAAGGATTCATCCTACTGCAAAAGCTTTGGGTATCAGCAAGACAGGAAGTAAGGGGAAATCTAAAATAGCAACAAAGACCAAATTTTTCCACACTATACAAACTAAAGAAAAAACCTGGATGAAGTTACAATTAAAGCAAGCATGTACTGAGTAAGTATGGAGGCTGCCACCCCCTTCTACATATATTCGTATTGTGAGCAACCTGCTGTGGTCATGTTGGCAAGGCCACAAAAGCCCTAGAGAGTAAGAATGAGCTCTGGCGTGTTCGCATAGAACACGTGCAGAGCCCGCCAGGAAGTGTGCACGGCACTGCGCTAATCACAGTCAGGGAGACATTGTCCCGATGCTCGGCTGCAGAGATCGGGAAATGTCTCCCTGGCTGTTATTAGCGCAGCGCCGTGCACACTTCCTGGCGGGCTCTGCACGTGTTCTATGCGAACACGCCAGAGCTCATCCTTACTAGAGAGCTGTAAAAAACAGACATGGGTTCTAATATTTCCAATGCCATCCAAAATAATAAGGCTTCAAATATTAAAGAGGAAATAAACCAATCCATAAAACAGTTTCATATACGGCACATGCCAGAAACATAACAATCCCATTGGTTGTGCTCTCAACCAAACTGTCAAACCATCCAATGGCTGATGTCATTACTGATCACATGTGCAGCATCATGGCAGTTGTAGATTAAACTGGGGCAAAGACGGCAGCTTCCTTGGAAGAAAATAATAGGGGGGTTTACACTTTAAAACCCCAACATCTTCCTAGTACATACCTGATTTTTCTTTAGCTTAATTTCTCTCTTCAGCAGTATCTCCAGAAGTGGAATTACAAAGGCCAGAGTTTTGCCACTTCCAGTTATCTGTTAAGAGATGCAATTTACAATATACTACTGGGTCAAAAAACAATAAACACTGGAATATTAATTGTAATTTATTTTCATTGTACAGTGATACCTCGGTTTGCGAGTAACACTGTATACGAGGCAAGACAAGCTATGTTTTTTTTTTTAATCCTGACTTGATTTGCGAGCGCTGTCTCGCAAGACAAGCAGGACCCAAGCCGCTGGAGTAGGTATTACCGTGTGTGGCCAGACGTCCAGTGGTGCTGAAGAACACAGACGCTCAGAGACACTCCCAGCTGGGTGGGGTGGGCGTAACGTGCATCGGAGCACCCGAAAGTGTCAACAGTTCCCGAGTGTCTCCAAGCACCCCCGCACCTCTGGCTACATAAAGTAATGCATACACCAGAAGGGATTGTGGAACAAATCATTTGAGTTTCCATTATTTCTTATGGGGAAACTTGCTTTGACATACGAGTGCTTTGTATTACAAGCATGCTTCTGGAATGAATTATGCTCATAATCCAAGGTATTACTGTATACTTTAACAAGACTATTTTACTATGCGTAGTACAAATTAGGCCGAATCTAGCTGTACTATAACATAAATACGACAATAAGCTTACCGCTTCTGCAGCAATGTCTTTGTTGCCCATAAAGAGAGGAATAGTTGCAGACTAGAAAAAAAAATACATATAAACAAGAATTTATGGTTATTTCTAGGCAGTAAACAAAAGGGAGTTTGATTCTATTGAAATCAGTGTTTTGGTAAATGAAAAAAAAAAAAAGATATCAAGCTTGTATTGACCATAAAAAGCATTAAAGGAGTTCACAGCAATTCAAATGGAAATGGGGCATGCAATATGGTTACTTATAGCAATTAGATGTCACTTATTTATTTGCTGATAGCAGTCAAAACAACTAAATGCGACACTTGCACATGTTTTTTACGTCTTTAGTTGATTGTAATGCCTTACATTTTTTTTTTTTCATTAAAATAAACATGTCATACTCACCTGCTCTGTGCGATGGTTTTGCACTCCTCCTCTTCTGGGTTCTTCTCAGCCAAACGCACCCTCCTGTATGCATGCCTGCACTAAGGGCTGACGCATTCCAGGAAAGTAAATGCTACATGAATTCTCTGCCCTTACTAAAGATGGCCACAGCCAGAAATGGTTGGGGGTGTTTTTCAAAGTGATTTCTCACTAAAATGAAGCATGTCGCCATGGATGGATGGGTGAGTTTGATTATTAAAAATCAATTCAATAGCATTTTTGGTTTGTGGTGCTTAGATTGCAGTGTAGTTCCACTTTAATGCACTGAATTCATTAAAGCGGAGTTCCGGCCACAATTTAACTTTTTAAATATAAATACCCCTGTAATACACAAGCTTAATGTATTCTAGTAAAGTTAGTCTGTAAACTAAGGTCCGTTTTGTTAGGTTGTTACAGCATTTAGACACTTTATAAAATAGAAATTGACTGGGGCCATCTTAAGCCCCCATTCACATCTAGGCGTTTTTACGCCTGTAGTGCTACGCCGCTGCCGCCAGAGGGATGAAAACACATGTCCCTCTATGGAGATGGTTCACATCTCCACGCCGGACGCCTGCCGCCTGAAAAAAGGTCCCGGACCTTTTTTTCAGGCGGCTTTCGGCGTTCGGCTAGGAGATGGGAAGCATCTCCATAGAGGGGGTCAATCTGGGGCACATCTAGGCGGACAATACCGGCGTTTTGTCGCCGCAAATCGCGGTACAAAACGCCGCTATTTGTACCGCGATTTGCGGCGACAAAACGCCGCAAATTTGTCTGCCTAGGTGTGAATGGAGCCTAAGTGTGGGCATCATGAAGCCAGACTGTATGACTTCCTGGATTTCAGCCTTGCAGATCTCGCACATGCTCAGTGCTGCACAAGCAATGTAATAGTTTTCAGATCAGGTTTCAGCACCTGTACTGTCCAAGTCACATGATTCTTCGAGACTGGGGAGTGCACAGACTCCTGGATAGTTACACCCACTACATTCCCAGGAGTCTGTGCGGTGTAGGTTAAGCACCTAGGTGCAGGAAGAGGGAAGATTAACTATTCTGCCTAGCAACAACACTTTGAAGGCATCTAAAAAAAAATAAAAAATTCTTAAAGGACCAATGACATTTTTTTTTAAAACTACTGATGTAATGTTATATTTATGGGTGGAACTCCACTTTAAGGTAAAAACGTTTTATCTTTACAACTACTTTAAATAAATCAAGCTTGCAATTGAAATATCACACTGTAAACTTATGATTAGGATGAGGCAGTGATCAGGTCAGTTTGCAAAAAGGGAAAGAATATATATATATATATATATATATATATATATATATATATATATATATATATATATATATATATATATATATATATATAGAGTGAAAGGCGGGAGATTATGGGAGACTATGTATCAACTTGCATGCTTTCATATGTGGGAAACCAAGGTGGAGTCCGGTCCAGGTGTTCTGGGCCACCTTGGCAGTGTGCATTCCAAACTAGATTTTTCTTTCCACCTGTGACCAGCAGCAGGTGGTATAAAAAAGGAAGGACTGGAGCAATAGGAATCTCTTGGCCTAGGACTCAGGAAACGAAACCCAAAAGAGCTTTGTTTTGTTGGTGACTGGGAGAAGCACCTGCATGACAAGGGTTTATTTTCTGTATGGTTTTGTTTGTTTTCCATGCAACCTTTAAAATAAAACTGGCTACAAGTCAGGTTTTTAAGAACAACCTGCTGTCTTGACTACCTTTTTACCAGGGAAGGTGATCCCCACCTGAGCTAACCCCCGCAATATAATTATTATTATTATTCAGGATAGCCTTAACATGATGACCATTAAGGATGAGCTCCAGCGTATTCGCACGGCCCAGGCGCAGAGCCCGCCAGGAAGTCGGCACTGCGCTGCACTAATCACAGGCAAGGAGACATTTCCTGGTGCGTGGCTGCGTCTCCCTGCCTGTGATTAGAGCAGCGCCGACTTCCTGGCGGGCTCTGCGAACATGCCGAAGCTCATCCTTAAAGGGGTGTTCCACTCATTTTTTAAGTTTATTAAAAGTCAGCAGCTACAAAAAGTGTAGCTGCTGGCTTTTAATAAACATACACTTACCTGCTCCACCGTCCAGCGCCGCTCCTCTCCCCCCCTCTCCGCCGGCATCTCCATCCTAACTGTGGGCACCCGGCCTTGACGGCCGGGCACTCACTGCATATTGCGCGAGCGGCGCTGCGCCATCTGATTTGACAGGCGTTTGCCTGGGACCTGTCACGTGTCCCAGGCGATCGCCTACAGGAGGGGCTGCCAAAAGGCGATTAGACTATTCGCCTTTGCAGCCCCTCGGCGGAAGGAGGAAGTGGGACAGGAAGTCCCCTTCTCCTGAAGCCCCCACTCCCCCCCCAAAAAAATGACATGCCAAATGTGGCATGTAAGGGGGCGAGGAGTGGATTGGGTGGAACTCCGCTTTAATGACCATCCACCATAACCCGTCAAGGCATGAATTCCACTAGACCTCTGAAGGCATGCTGTGGTGTCTAGCACCAAGCCAACAGCAGCAGATCCTGTAAGTTGGGAGGTGTGGCCTCAATGGATAGGACTTGTTTTTTCACATCCCACAGATACTTGATTGGATTGTGTTGTAGACCATTAGGAGGCCAAGTCAACACCTCAAACTCATTGCTGTGTTCCTTCAAACTATTCTTAAATTAATCAGACCAGACCACCACCTTCCAATGCTCCGTGGTCCAGTTCTGATGCTCACTGTAGGCACTTTTGGCCATGGACACAGGTTAGCATGGGCACCCTGACTGGTCTGTGGCTACAGTGTGTCTTGACACTTTCTATCGAAAACAGAATGATCTTTTTCAGTAGTTTGAGCTACAGTATCTTCTCTATTGAATCTGGCCACACGGGCCAGCTCCCCACGTTCATCAATGAGCCTTGACCGCCCATGACACTGTTGCTGGTATGTTGATTTTCCTTTTTTGGAACACTTATTGTAGGTCCTGGCCACTACAGATCAGAAACATCCCACAAGAGCTTCAAGTGGGGGTTCACCCTATAAAAAATTTCTAACACTACATCCAGCCCAGTTCTGCAAATAAAATTACACCGACCTTTTTTTTTTTTTTCGCCATAGATAGTGTTTATCCTTAGAATTCACCACGGGAGTGGGCGTTCCTATTGACATGCCAATTGATTGACATGCTAAACGACGGCGCATACAGCGCGTCACGACTTCCCGAAAGAAGCTCGGGTCGGCTCGGCTCTTTTCGGCGCCGAATAGAACCGAGCCGACCCGAGCTTCTTTCGGGAAGTCGTGACGCGCTATATGCGCCCTCGTTTAGCATGTCAATCAATTGGCATGTCAATAGGAACGCCCACTCCCGCGGGATTCCCTACCCGGAAGCCGCGGTGAATTCTAAGGATAAACGCTATCTACGGCGAAAAAAAAAAAAAAGGTCAGTGTAATTTTATTTGCAGAACTGGGCTGAATGTAGAGTTAGAAATGTTTTATAGGGTGAAGCCCCGCTTTCAGTTTTGAAGTTTCTCTGACCCAGTCAGTCATCAAGGCATTACAGTTTGGCCCTTGTCAAAGTCACTCAAATCCGTACACTTGCCCATTTTTTCTGCTTTTACCTGTCAGTGGTCACAATTTCAAAGCTCCCAACTGTCTCTGATTTGGAGCAATGTCCCTCTGTCCCTCTTTCCTCCTCATTTGGGTCTGATCTTTATAGTTGTATATAAAATGCACCCTTTTATCTATCAAAAGGTGTTTCCCAGCGCTAAACCTTTCATCTGATTTCTAAGTTGCTGCATTTGTAAATTCCAAAAGGCAATATAAAGAAATAGTAGTGGTAAAAAACTTGTGGGTTTAACTAATCTTGTTTTTTTTGTATAATTCTCCTTTAAAGGGGTTTTCCACCCATTTTTTAAGTTTATTAAAAGTCAGCAGCTACAAAAAGTGTAGCTGCTGGCTTTTAATAAACCGACACTTACCTGCTCCACGGCTCCAGCGACGCGCCGGGGCTCCGCTCCTCGCCCCCCCCTCGCCGTCCGGCGTCTTCATGCTCAGTGTGGGCACCCGGCCGTGACAGCTTTCGGCTTCACGGCCGGGCACCCACTGCGCATGCGCGAGCGGCACGGCGCCGTCTGATTGGACAGGCGATCGCCGAGGACCTGTCACGTGTCCTGGGCGATCGCCTACAGCAGCCCCTTCCTGTAGGTGATTAAGCTTAATCGCCTAGGCGATTAGGCTTAATCGTCTACCCGGAAGGAGGAAGTGGGACAGGAAGTCCCACTCCTCCTCAAGCCCCCACTCCCCCCCCAAAAAAATTACATGCCAAATGTGGCATGTAAGGGGGTGAGGAGTGGGATAAGCGGAAGTTCCAAATTTGGGTGGAACTCCGCTTTAAGAGGACGTGGTAAGGGGCATGTCCTATGTCTGCCTACTTTTGCAGATAGGTGTCCCTCATTCACCTCTCAAAAAGTTGGGAGGCATGCATACCTCACAACTTTTTGAGCGGGGAATGAGGGACACCTATCAGCAAAAGTATGCAGACATATGACACCCCCTCCATGCCACGCCCCCTCTTAAAGAAGAATTGTACAAAAAAAAATTGGGTAAACCCACAAGTGCTTTTTTTTACCACTACTATTCGTTTATATTAGCTTTTGGAAAATACAAATACAGCAATTTAGAGATCAAGTGAAAGGTTTAGCGCTGGAAAACTCTTTTTGATAGATACATAATGCATTTTATATACAACTATAGAGATCAGACTAAAGTGAGGGACAAATTAGGAGGAATGAGGGACAGACGGACATTTGTTCCAAATCAGGGACAGTTGGGAGCTATGGGTATGTAAGGTTATGGCTGACCAGTGTATATAAAGGGATAAGCTGACTATGTGTGTGATGTGTACTATTGAGAAGAGTATTCTGGGGACAGCACAGTCAGCTGTGACTTTCTCAGCCTTCCTTCTATACCTAACCAGCCCAAGTATCTGTGTGTGATCCGAATACATTACTAGAGTCTTCTCACTGGAGACAGGGGAGTGTATTGGCTCATACCTGTACCGGGGTCATGTGACTGAAGTTCAGTTCTCGGAGAGTTTGCCGTATTTTGTCATTTAATCTCTGCGGCAAAGTATCCCATGTCCCCTCCGTTACACTCTCCATCTTCCTGTAAGTAAGAATCACACGTGCGTCCAGTGCGCTCCTCTAAAGCGTCCGCAGCAACACGAACAGTGACTTCCGGGTTCCGGTGCACTGTGAGACGGCATGCAGATGTCACATGTCTGGTGCCGTGCATAGTATACAGTGCTGATACTCAGGCTGTGCTGTAACCAAGCTCCCACCGGCCTCACAGAAACAGGACAGCGAAAGAGGCTGCAATGAGCAGACACCTGGCTTCCTCCTCACACATGGAGAATGCTGAGCTGGAGAGTCTGAGGGAAGAGATCAAGAGGAGAGACCAGGAGATTCATAGCCTGAAGGAACAACTTAGATACAGGTCCTGCCAGCCCCCTGAGGGGTCATCGTCATGCCAGCCCCCTGAGGGGTCATCGTCATGTCAGCCCCCTGAGGGGTCATCGTCAAGCCAGCCCCCTGAGGGGTCATCGTCAAGCCAGCCCCCTGAGGGGTCATCGTCAAGCCAGCCCCCTGAGGGGTCATCGTCAAGCCAGCCCCCTGAGGGGTCATCGTCAAGCCAGCCCCCTGAGGGGTCATCGTCATGCCAGCCCCCTGACGGGTCCTCCTCCCCACCCAGGCTGCGCAGCACCAATGAAGAGCTCCCTGCACTGTCCCGACTCTCCCTGTCCAACCCAGAAATCTTACGCTACAGCCGCCAGTTGGTGCTCCCAGAGTTCGGGGTCAGAGGTCAGCTCCGCCTCTCCCAGTGTTCAGTGCTGGTGGTGGGGTGTGGCGGGCTCGGCTGCCCTCTGGCGCAGTATCTGGCTGCAGCCGGAGTCGGTCGTTTGGGGTTATTGGACTATGACGAGGTGGAGATGAACAACCTCCATAGACAGGTCCTCCATAGTGAGAAGAGGATTGGGATGGCAAAAGCCACTTCCATGGCGACAGCACTGCAGCAGCTAAATTCAAACGTGGAGTACGTCCCATACCAGATGGCGCTGAGTCCTGCCAATGCTGTGCCACTTATCCGCCAATATGATATTGTAGCCGACTGCTCGGACAATGTGCCCACCAGATATCTGATCAGTGACGCCTGTGTGGTTGCGGGAAAGCCGCTTGTATCAGCCAGTGCACTCCGCTGGGAGGGACAATTAACCATATACAACCACCAGGGAGGGCCATGTTACCGATGCCTGTTCCCCATTCCTCCACCTCCAGAAACGGTCACCAATTGTGCCGACGGTGGTGTCCTGGGTGTTGTCCCTGGGATCATGGGGTGTCTACAGGCCCTAGAAGTGATACAATTGGCCTCCGGACTTGATCCTAGCTACAGCAGCACCATGCTAATGTATGACGCACTGGACGGGCGTTTCCGCAACATTAGACTTCGAGGTAAACGGAAAGACTGTGTCACCTGTAGCAGTGAGTCAGAGTCTCGTGTCCTTGAGGACTATGAGGCGTTCTGTGGCTCCTCTGCCTCTGATAAGTGCCGGGCGTTATACTTGCTGAGTGCCGCTGACAGGATGACTGTTCAGGAGTACAAACAACTCCTGGATGATGGTGTGCCTCACCTGCTCATCGATGTCCGACCACAAGCTGAGGTGGACATCTGCCACCTAACACACTCTGTCCACATCCCACTGAGTCAACTTGAAGCTGGAAATGCCGCGGATCTCCTGGGGGAGAGGACGGGGACAGGCGAGTGCGGCAATCACTGGAAGAAACTGATCGTTATCTGCAAACTTGGGAACGATTCGCAGAGAGCCGTGAAAATTCTACAGCGACTTTCTGAAGAAGGTGTTAGCGAGCTTACAGTAAAGGATATTGCAGGGGGCCTGATGGCATGGGCTGAGAAGATCGATCCTGCCTTTCCTAAATATTAGAGAGCATTGGAGGAAGGCTGTCATAAGCTAGAGCACACTGCTCTTACCCTGGATGCGTTTGGGTGGGTGGGGGACTAATTTTGATAAGACAGCTGCTGTTTCCCACCACCTTGTGGTATCTCATGTCACCCACCTAGAGATATTTATGCTTATTGATTAATAAATCTTACCTTAAGAGCACCTGTAGTGTTCTGGAAGTTAATATGCTTTGGGCTGTGATTGAGAACGGTGGGCATTATCCTTTCTTTTGGTTTAGGGGTATTTATTTCTGGTACTTATATAGTGCTGTCAATTTATGCAGTGCTTTACATATTTTGTGTGTGTATGTGTGTGTGTGTGTATATGTATGTATGTATATGTGTGTATATATATATATATATATATATATATATATATATATATATATATATATATATATATATATATATATATATATATATACATACATACATACAATTATTGAACATTCACATCAGTCCCTGCCCTTAAAGTGGAGGTTCACCTAAAAATCAACTTTCTGCCATTAGATCCAGCATACTGCTGACATCTGCAGTATGCTGTTGTTTTTTTGTTTTTTTTTGTACTTATCGTTTATCAGCCGTTGTTATCCGGCTCCAAGCGGGGATTTCTGTGGGGAATAGGCATTCCTAAGCCAAGCGGATTTGATTGACGGGCTGCTAAAGCGTGTCACGCCTTCCGAAAATACCCAAAGTCACATACTAGCATACTAGCGCGAGCTACAGTATGCCTTTATTTTTTGCACCGTACTCACAGTTTAATCCCTTAGTTAAATTTCAGACACCCGCGGGGAATGGGTGTTCCTATGCAGAGGGGAACATGATTGACGGCCGGCTATGGCGCGTCACGCTTCCCGAAAATAGCCGGAGTAGGACTCGGCTCTTCACGGCGCTATACGGCGCCTGCGCACAGACTAGGAGCTGACTGCGCAGGCGCCGTGAAGAGCCAAGTCCTATTTCGGCTATTTTCGGGACGCGTGACGCTCCATAGCCGGCCGTCAATAATTGAATAATGTGTAAGGGGCCGATGCGCTACTGTGAGTATACAGAAGATGATAAAGTGTATAAATTATACCTGGGGCAGCTATATCTAAAAGTGTTCACATGACACACAAAGAAATAAGTAGAGTAAATAAATGATAAGCGCTCCAGATATGTGATGAAAATCACAACAAAGGTAAATAAAAATTAAATTAAATTGTATTTAGCGTACAATACACAAGCAGATCCAAGCGAATGAACAGACTCTAATGAGCTCAGAGTCTGTCCAGAAAATGATGCAAAGGAGCAAGCCTCTGGGTGTAGGGGTGGCTCACCCTCTAAGTGCCCAGATGCATCAAAAACACAGTGATGTGCACAGATAGTGATAAAGATCAAAAATAAAATAAAAATAAAATATTGATATTAAAACAGTCTATATAAGAAAATACAATAGGCTTGTGTGATGAGTGCTTCTGATGAGTGACAAAATCACAGCCAAAGTGTCATACCAAGTGTATGCGCACAGACACCCTCAATGACTGAGTTAGAATCAATATGAGAAAATGTCCGTCAATCATGTTCCCCTCTGCCTAGGAACGCCTACTCCCCGCGGGAGTCTGAAACTTAACTAAGGGATTAAACTGTGAGTACGGTGCAAAAAATTAAGGCATACTGTAGCTCGTGCTAGTATGCTGGATTTTTTTTATTTTTTTAGGGTGAACCCCCGCTTTAAATATTCCCAAACTGGGTCTCTTTTTACGGCCTGCTGCCATTTTGCCCCTCAAGGGAGGAATAAAGCACTTGATGCTATGTTCAGAAGGATCACAAGGTTTAGAAGGTTTCACTTTTACTGTGTGCCCTTCCTCCTCACAATTAGAGCCTGGTACAGATGTATTTATTGTCAATCATACAGTTTTTAGTGTACATAGATTTGCAAAACAATGGGATAAAGGAATATTCCTGAACTTTGTTTTATCTCATGGTTACTGTAATATTGTGTGAATGCATCAATGCAGTGCACGTTATCGCCGCTTGCAGATCTTGGATTCATTAAATGAGTTTACCCAAAAATGATGTTTCAGAATATACAGCCTCCATAACTAAGGTCAATTTCATGCTGAATAAACTAAATTATTAATTTATCTTAAATAGAAAACTATCTTTAGATAGATTTTTACTCCAAAAGCATTTTCATTAAACTTAAAAAATATATATATTTTTTTAATATCCATCTGTCCCTAGCTCACATTCATACATCCACATACTAGGACCAATTTACACAGAAGACAATTCACCTACCAGCATGTCTTTGAATTGTGAGAGGGAACTTAGACACAGGGGGCCGGATTCAGAAAAGAGATACGACGGCGTATCTCCTGATACGCCGTCGTATCTCTGAGTGGGGTCGGACGTATCTATGCGCCTGATTCAGAGAATCAGTTGCGCATAGATATCCCTAAGATCGGACTGGTGTAAGTGTCTTACACCGTCGTATCTTAGGCTGCAATTTCAGGCTGGCCGCTAGGTGGCGCTTCCGTATGTTTACGCAAGGAATATGCTAATTAGGTAGATACGGCGATTCAAAAATGTACGTCCCGCTGGTGCATTTTTTTATGTCATTTACGTTCGGCTTTTTTCGGCGTATAGTTACCCCTGCTATATGAGGCGTAGCTAATGTTAAGTATGGCCGTCGTACCCGCGCCGAGTTTTGAAATTTTGACGTCGTTTGCTTAAGTTGTTCGCGAATACAGATTTACGTTCACGTCGATTCCAATACCTCCTTGCGGCGTACTTTGGCGCAATGCACACAGGGATATTTTACGGACGGCGCATGCGCCATTAAAAAAAAAACGTAAAAAACGCGGGGTCAAGGCAAATTTAAATACAACACACCCCCAACATCCCCATTTGAATTACGCGGCCTTATGCCGCAACACATACGTTACGACGCCGTAAATAAGGGCGCAAGTTCTTTCTGAATGCAGAACTTGCGCCCAAAGTTACAGCGGCGTAACGTATCGGAGATACGTTACGCCAGCAGAAAGATGCGCGCATCTTTCTGAATCTGGCCCAGGGAGAATATGCAAACTGTGTGCAGGTAGTGCCATGGCTTGGATTTGAACTGACAATGCTAGTGCTTCTTGGCAGAAGGCGCTAGCCACTGTGCTTCCCCCTATGTGGGGGCCCCCTTATGTTCTTACCATTCATGGAGGCAAATTGTGGGCTGGTTTAGGTGAATTACACCAACTTGAGTGTGATAGGACACCCTGAGGTTGATTTACTAAAACTGGAGAGTGCAAAATCTTGTGAAGCTGTGAATGGTAGACAATCAGCTTCTAACTTCAGCTTATTTAATTTTGATGAAAGCTTTGATGAATTAAAAAAAAACAGTTTTTAGTAAATCGACCCCCTCTGTGTGGCTGCTGTCTGGTGTTCATGCCGGCCTTTTATTGGGATTCAGCCCCAGTGGGCAATGTTATCGGGATGTATCACATGTCACAGTGCTGACTGTCATGTGGTTCAGTACACCGCCTTGGGCTGCACATAAAGGTTGCTGTGGGCATGAGTGTTCCCTTGTAGATTTATGGTGACATTTGTAAATTGTAAGCGGTGGCTCCGCTATGGGCCAGGATGTCATGGTGGGAGGGAGAAGGTACATGAAAAAGATTCAGAAATGATGCATTATACCTGGGACTTCACTACAGGTGTGTAAATGCACAAATCCACATCCTGTCAAGAGAGAGAAGACAGATCGTGTGTTCCTAGTATATAGGAACAACAATCGATCTCTTCCTCAAGTTGGTCCCACCCCCCCACAGTTAGAAAACACAGTGAGGGAACACATTTAATCCCTTGATCGCCCCTAGTGTTAACCCCTTCCCTGCCTGTGACATTTACACAGTAAGCAGTGCATTTTTATAGCACTGATCGTTGAATAAATGTCAATGGTCCCAAAAATGTGTTAAAAGTATCCGATCTGTCTGCCGCAATGTCGCAGTCCTGATAAAAATCGCAGCCATTACTAGTAAAAAAATAAATAAAAATTACATAAATCTATACCCTTTTTTGTAGACGCTATAACTTTTGCGCAAACCAATCAATATACGCTTACTGCAATTTCTGTTTTCTATTTTTTTATTTACCAAAAATATGTAGTAGAATATATATCGGCCTAAACTGATGAAGAAATTTGTTTTCGTTTTTTTCAAAATTTGGATATTTATAATAGTAAAAAGTAAAAAATAATGTTTTTTTTTTGTTTTTTTTTTTAATTGTCGCTCTTCTTTTGTTTATAGCGCACAAAAAAATTGCAGAGGTGATCAAATACCACTATTTGTGGAGAAAAAAAGGACATACATTTTGTTTAGGTAGAAAGTCGCACGACCGTGCAATTGTCAGTTCAAGTGATGCAGTGCTGTATCGCAAAAAATGGCTTGGTTAGGAAGGGGGTAAATCCTTCGGGGCTGAAGTAGTTAACCTATGTGAGGGCAGGCAGGGTATTGTATATCATCGCTGTATAAATTTTGAATTTTTTGAGATATTGGGCACACAATGGCTAAGTGGTTAACCTGGCAGCACTAGGGTTGTCGGTTCAAATCCCAGCCATAGCACTATGTGCCTGGAGTTTGTATGCAGTTTGTTCTCCCTGTGCCTGCGTGGGTTTCCTTTGAGTACTCCAGTTTCCTCCAAAGACATGCTGGTAGGTGTATTGGCTCCTGTCTAAGTTGGCCCTATGTGTACCCATGAATGTGAATTAGGGACCTTTTAGGTTGTAAGCTCCTTGAGGGCAGGGACTGATGTGAATGCACAATATACAGTATATGTAAAACACTGTGTAAAATTGTTGGTGCTGTGTAAATACCTGTAATAATAATTAAAATATGATTGACAGTAAAACAGAATAAATGAAATTTCTTTCTTCTCTGCTTAATGATTGTGTTTTTCTAGATAGCTGAGTTAATGCTTCATCGCAAATCTGTAGAGCATGGGTGCTAAACCTGTGGCCCTCCAGGTGTTGCTTTACTACAAGTCCCATCATGCCTCAGCCTTTGGGAGTCATGCTTATAACTGTCAGCCTTGTAATGCCTCATGGGACTTGTAGTTCCTCAACAATTGGAGGGCCACAGGTTGAGCAACCATGCTGTAGAGCAGGGATATGCAATCAGCAGACCTCCATCTGTTGCAGAACTGCAAGTCCCATGAGGCATAGCAGGACTCTGGTGCCGTGTACACACAATCGGTTCGTGTGATGAAAATGGTCTGATGGACCGTTTTCATCAGACCAACCGATCTTGTGTGGGCCCCATCGGTGAAAAAACGTAGAACCTGTTTTAAAATTATCTGATGGTTAAAAAAACGATCCTCTGTGGGGAAATCATCGGTTAAAAATCAACGCATGCTCAGAATCAAGTCGACGCATGCTCGGAAGCATTGAACTTCATTTTTCTCAGCACGTCGTTGTGTTTTACGTCACCGCGTTCCGACACGATCGTTTTTTTAACTGATGGTGTGTAGGCAAGACTGATGAAAGTCAGCTTTATCGGATTTTCAACGGATGAACCGATCGTGTGTACAGGTCATGACACCCCGAGGCATTATGGTACTTGTAATTTTGCAACAGCTGGAGGTCCACTAATTGCATATCCCTGCTGCAGAGGATGCCCAGTGTTTTTTGTTTTTTTTGCCCTGGTTCACACTGGGTACGATTTGAGATGCGATTTGACATGTCAAATCGCATCTCAAATCGGCGGCAATTGTCGGCAATGGCACTGTCCTAATCAGTGCGACGCCGCATCTGCGATTTCAAAAAGTAGTTCCTGTACTACTTTTTGCGATTTCGGGCCGCGATTTACATTAAATTGCGGCCGAAATCGCGGCTAAATCGCAGCCGCGAAATCGCTGTAAAATCGCACATTTTGCCGCGATTTTGAATTCGCAGCAGTGTGAACCTAGGCTTTTACTTATTTTTACTTTGTTGTCGGGGTCTGCGGGCGGGGGGTTTATAAAAATCTGGATGCCCCCCTTTAAGAAGGGGGCCCTCATATCCCGGCCCCCCCTTATGTGAATGGGTAGGGGTACCCCTATCCACCTCAAAAATGCAGTGAAATGTAAACAAATCCCAGAAACTGTTTTCTATAAGTATTCATATATCTGAATATGTGCAGTTTGCTAACCTGCAGATTATTGTCCGGCATGACATTCGCTTTGAAATAAACATAACTATGACAGGTTTCAGATGCCTAGGAGATAAATTGACCTGGTTCTGCTCCCTGTACTTCTAGGGCGGTAGTGTTTGGGCTCAAAACGCTATGAATTTACTGAGGGACGTAAATTTGTCCATATTCTGGCTGGGCTATTATTATTTTATGAGTTATGAAACATGCTGACGTATTAGGCCCCATACTCACGAGCAAACATGTCTGCTGAAACTGGCCCGCAGGCCAGTTTCAGCAGACATGTTTGGTCGTGTGTGGGCGCGAGCGGGCCGAATTCCAGCAAACATTTGCCCGCCGGGCCTTTTCCCAGCAGACAAATATTCCTGGACTTGTTTTAAAACAGCCCGCTGGAATTCAGCCCGCTCGGACATGTACGGTCGTCAGTACAGACCTACCGTACATGTCCAGCCGCCCGCCGTGCCTCGCATGCGTCGAATGACTTCGACGCATGCGTGGAAGCATTTTAAAGGCGGGCCGCCCACGTCGCCGCGTCATTGTCGCGGCGACACCGCGTCATCGACGCGGCGACACCGCGGACACGCCCCGCGTATTGTTTACGCGCGGACTTCTGTACGATGGTGTGTACAACCATCGTACAGAAGCCCTCTGGCAGACATGTATGGTGAAAACGGTCCGACGGACCGCTTTCACCATACATGTTTGTCCGTGTGTACCCGGCCTTAGGGTTATAACTGCTAACCTGTCTGCAGTTATGTGTATTGGCTATCCGCTCCAACTGAGCTATTTACCACAGGTATCTGTTCGTTCTCTGGGTTGCTCAGCTTGCGAGGGTGACAGTTTTGTTAAGTTTTCCAGACTTAAAGGGTCACTAAAGGAAAAAAAAATGTTTTGCTGAAATGAGTGTTTACAGGGTATAGAGACATAAAAGTTAACTGATTCCTTTTAAAAATGATTAAAAATAGATTAAATTCTATCATATAATGTGCCTCTAGTTTCACTTTCGGTTTTAAACTGGTTTCATGTTTATGTGAAGTAAAGAGACCCACAGAACAAAAACAAACACATCCAGGGCAGTGTTTTGTTTTAAATTAATCTGATTGGTTCTGAGGAGTTTTAGACACACAGTAATGAAAGCTTAGACCACCGTGAGAAGCTCCTATGAGTTTTTTCATAAGGAGCCAGACAAGCAGGAAGTGTGGAGATCACAGCAGAATTACAGCTACTTCAAAGCAAAAACTAACAATGAGGACATGAAACCAGGACTGCAGTAAGGTAAAGGAAGCTATTTAGCTAAAAAAAAAAATTCCTTTAGTGATCCTTTAATTGTGGATTGGGTAATGGAAAAATTTGCATATCTGATACAATGTATTGATAAGGTCCTGGCATCAGTTAACAGTTTGGGCTAGATTCAGATAGGTTACGCCGATCTAAAGATCCGCTAACCTATCTGATTTACGTTACGCCGCCGCAAGTTTTTGAGGCAAGTGCTTTATTCAGAAAGCACTTGCCTGTAAACTTGCAGCTGCGTATCGTAAATCCCCCGGCGGAATTTAAATTCCGCGGCTAGGGGGCCTGTAAAATTTTAATCAGGCTCGTCCCCGCGCTGAACGAATTGCGCATGCGCAGTCCGTAAAATTTCCCAGCTTGCATTGCTCTAAATGACGTCGCTGGTTTCGACGTGCCATACTTAACATAGGATATGCCGCATATAGCAGGGGTAACTATACGCCGGAAAAAGCTGAACGCAAACGGCGTAAAAAAAAAGCGCCGGGCGGTCGTTCATATCTGAATCGACGTAACTCCTCATTTGCATATTCCTCGCGTATACAAACGGAAGTGCCACCTAGCGGCCAGCGTGAGATTGCAGCCTAAGATCCGACGGTGTAAGTCACTTACACCTGTTGGATCTTAGGGAGATCTATGCGTAACCTGATTCTATGAATCAGGCGCATAGATACGATGGCCAGACTCAGACTCAGAGATACGACGGCGTATCGCGAGATACGCCATCGTATCTTCTTTCTGAATCCGGGCCTTTGTGTTTTCTATACAGTGAAGGAAGGAGGGGGGGGGGATTAGAGTTGCTGGTTCTCTGGTTTTTAAAAACTAATTTAGAAGCTAATAAAGTTTAATGGCTGAACGTGAACAAAATGACTGCTACACACTTACATCTATTTGTGAACCCAGTATGCATGACCATTACAAGGGGCGAGAAGAGCTACAGATGTGCACAGCGCAGGATCAAATGAGTTCTCAGGTGAGGACACCTTTTTTATCTTAACCACTTGCTTACTGGACACTTAAACCCCCTTCCTGCCCAGGCCAATTGTCAACTTTCAGCGCTGTCATTCTTTGAATGACAATTGGACGGTCATGCTACACCAGGGGTGCCCAACCAGTGGCCTGAAGGAGGGACAGGAAATGACGGGAAATTTTAGTAATGAGACAGGTTATCGAAAATAGAAAAAAAAAAAAAGATTTGCCTTTAGTTCTACTTTAAAGAGATCCTGTTGCTAAATTATTAATTTTAACAACAATCTTGCAATAAGGTTATGTATTCATTTCACTTATTTTATGCATATGTTATCTATTTAAAAAGGCCTCCTTTAACCATTTTCACCCCCTTCCTGCCCAGGCCAATTTTCAGCTTTCAGCACTGTCACGCTTTGAATGACAATTGCGTTGTTGTGCGACGTGGCTCCCAAACAACATTTTAGTCCTTTTTTTCCCCACAAATAGAGCTTTCTTTTGGTGGTATTTGATCATCTCTGCGTTTTTTTTTTTGCGCTGTTAACAAAAAAAGGCTAACAATTTAAAAAAGAAAAACACTATTTTTTTACTTTTTGCTATAATAAATATCCCATTTAAAAAAAAAAAAAAAGATGTTTTTCCTCAGTTTAGGCCAAATGTATTCTTCTAAATATTTTTGGTAAAAAAAATCGCAATAAGTGTATAGTGATTGGTTTGCGCAAAAGTTATAGCGTTTACAAAATAGAGGATGGATTTATGAAATTTGTTTATTTTTTACTAGTAATGGCAGTTATCTGCAATTTTTGTCAGGACTGCGATATTGCGGCGGGCAGTTCGGACACATTTCACACCTTTTTTCGGACCATTCACTTTTATACAGCGAACAGTGCTATAAATGTGACTGGCAGGGAAGGGGTTAACACTAAGGGGCGATTAACCACTTAAGGACCACCCCATGTACATATACGTCCACAATATGGCACGTACAGGCACATGGGCGTATAGGTACGTCCTCGCCTATTAGCGGGTGGGGGGTCCGATCGGGACCCCCCCCGCTACATGCGGAGGTCGGGTCCGCTCGGGGAGCGATCCGGGACCACGGCGCGGCTATTTGTTTATAGCCGCTCCGTCGCGATCGCTCCCCGGAGCTGAAGAACGAGGAGAGCCGTGTGTAAACACGGCTTCCCCGTCCTTCACTATGGCGGCGCATCGATCGCGTCATTCCCTTTATAGGGAAGACACGATCAATGATGTCATTCCTACAGCCACACCCCCAAACAGTTGTAAACACATACTAGGTGCACCCTAACTCCTACAGCGCCACCTGTGGTTAACTCCCAAACTGCAACTGTCATTTTCACAATAAAGAATGCAATTTAAATGCATTTTTTGCTGTGAAAATGACAATGGTCCCAAAAATGTGTCAAAATTGTCCGAAGTGTCCGCCATAATGTCGCAGTCACGAAAAAAATTGCTGATCGCCGCCATTAGTAGTAAAAAAAAAATAAAAAATAAAAATGCAATAAAACTATCCCTTATTTTGTAAACACTATAAATTTTGCGCAAACCAAGCGATAAACGCTTATTGCGATTTTTGTTACTAAAAATAGGTAGAAGAATACGTATCGGCCTAAACTGAGGAAAAAAAATGTTTTTATATATGTTTTTGGGGGATATTTATTACAGCAAAAAGTAAAAAATATTGCTTTTTTTTCAAAATTGTCGCTCTATTTTTGTTTATAGCGCAAAAACTAAAAACCGCAGATGTGATCAAATACCACCAAAAGAAAGCTCTATTTGTGGGGAAAAAAGGACGCCAATTTTGTTTGGGAGCCACGTCGCACGACCGCGCAATTGTCTGTTAAAGCGACGCAGTCCCGAACTGTAAAAACACCTTGGGTCTTTAGGCTGCATATTGGTCCGGGGCTTAAGTGGTTAAGGGGTTAAATGTGTTCCCTAGGGAGCGACTCTAACTGTGGGGGGAGGGGACTGACTGGGGAAGGTGACCAATCAGTGTCCCTATGTACAAGGGACACACCATCGGCCTCCTCCCTGACAGGACGTGGATCTCTGTGTTTACACACAGAGATCCACGTCCCTGGCTCTGTAACTGCTGATCGCGAGTACTTGGCAAACATCGCGGCCTGCCAGGCTCGCGCATCAGCACCCCACATGCGCCCCCTAGCGGCCAGGAGGTCCGAGGACGTCATATGACGTCCACCCAGGATGGCAGAAACTTTGTCAAAAGAGCACTTTGGGAAAACTCATGCAGAAAAGTGCCCCAGACTTATAGCCCAGATACTCTTCTACCCAAGGTAATTGCTGTAAGAAATGCTGTTTTCCAGATTAGATAACAGATTTCAGACAGATGAAAAGATACCATCAATGCCTGGAGAATTTAGCAAGTCCCAAATCTGAAAGAAAAGTCTTAATGGAATTACAAATTCGAAGAACCAGTTTAACAGCTGGTTCACCCACTTGAATTCCATATTATCAATATCTGTACTTTGAGAGCGTCACGTATAAATGGGAATCAATAAATGAAGGTGCAGAGTCTAAGGAAGGCCATAGATTATGCATTTTTTTTTCCTTTCACCATGAGTGGAAGGAAAGAAAATTGCTAGATTTCCTCATCAACACAGTGTTGATGGGGAATTACCTCCTGCAGCGTTATTGTGTTCTGCTTACGAGAAACCTGTGGAACCTTTCCTGATGGCAAAACACAAAGATTAGGCTGAGGTGCACTTTGTCACAGGAGCAGAATGCAGGCTGAGGTGCACTGGGTCACAGGAGCAGAATGCAGGCTGAGGTGCATGGGTCACAGGAGCAGAATGCAGGCTGAGGTGCACGGGTCACCGGAGCAGAATGCAGGCTGAGGTGCACTTTGTCACAGGAGCAGAATGCAGGCTGAGGTGCACTGGGTCACAGGAGCAGAATGCAGGCTGAGGTTCACTGGGTCACAGGAGCAGAATGCAGGCTGAGGTGCACTGGGTCACAGGAGCAGAATGCAGGCTGAGGTGCACTGGGTTACAGGAGCAGAATGCAGGCTGAGGTGCACTGGGTCACAGGAGCAGAATGCAGGCTGAGGTGCACTGGGTCACAGGAGCAGAATGCAGGCTGAGGTGCACTGGGTCACAGGAGCAGAATGCAGGCTGAGGTGCACTGGGTCACAGGAGCAGAATGCAGGCTGAGGTGCACTGGATCACAGGAGCAGAATGCAGGCTGAGGTGCATGGGTCACAGGAGCAGAATGCAGGCTGAGGTGCACGGGTCACCGGAGCAGAATGCAGGCTGAGGTGCACTTTGTCACAGGAGCAGAATGCAGGCTGAGGTGCACGGGGTCACAGGAGCAGAATGCAGGCTGAGGTGCACGGGTCACAGGAGCAGAATGCAGGCTGAGGTGCACGGGTCACCGGAGCAGAATGCAGGCTGAGGTGCACAGGGTCACAGGAGCAGAATGCAGGCTGAGGTGCACGGGTCACAGAAGCAGAATGCAGGCTGAGGTGCACTGGGTCACAGGAGCAGAATGCAGGCTGAGGTGCACTGGGTCACAGGAGCAGAATGCAGGCTGAGGTGCACGGGTCACAGGAGCAGAATGCAGGCTGAGGTGCACTGGGTCACAGGAGCAGAATGCAGGCTGAGGTGCACTGGGTCACTGGAGCAGAATGCAGGCTGAGGTGCACTGGGTCACAGGAGCAGAATGCAGGCTGAGGTGCATGGGTCACAGGAGCAGAATGCAAGCTGAGGTGCACAGGTCACAGGAGCAGAATGCAGGCTGAGGTGCACGGGTCACAAGAGCAGAATGCAGGCTGAGGTGCACTGGGTCACAGGAGCAGAATGCAGGCTGAGGTGCACGGGTCACAGAAGCAGAATGCAGGCTGAGGTGCACTGGGTCACAGGAGCAGAATGCAGGCTGAGGTGCACTGGGTCACAGGAGCAGAATGCAGGCTGAGGTGCACTGGATCACAGGAGCAGAATGCAGGCTGAGGTGCATGGGTCACAGGAGCAGAATGCAGGCTGAGGTGCACGGGTCACCGGAGCAGAATGCAGGCTGAGGTGCACTTTGTCACAGGAGCAGAATGCAGGCTGAGGTGCACGGGGTCACAGGAGCAGAATGCAGGCTGAGGTGCACGGGTCACAGGAGCAGAATGCAGGCTGAGGTGCACGGGTCACCGGAGCAGAATGCAGGCTGAGGTGCACAGGGTCACAGGAGCAGAATGCAGGCTGAGGTGCACGGGTCACAGAAGCAGAATGCAGGCTGAGGTGCACTGGGTCACAGGAGCAGAATGCAGGCTGAGGTGCACTGGGTCACAGGAGCAGAATGCAGGCTGAGGTGCACGGGTCACAGGAGCAGAATGCAGGCTGAGGTGCACTGGGTCACAGGAGCAGAATGCAGGCTGAGGTGCACTGGGTCACTGGAGCAGAATGCAGGCTGAGGTGCACTGGGTCACAGGAGCAGAATGCAGGCTGAGGTGCATGGGTCACAGGAGCAGAATGCAAGCTGAGGTGCACAGGTCACAGGAGCAGAATGCAGGCTGAGGTGCACGGGTCACAAGAGCAGAATGCAGGCTGAGGTGCACTGGGTCACAGGAGCAGAATGCAGGCTGAGGTGCACGGGTCACAGGAGCAGAATGCAGGCTGAGGTGCACTGGGTCACCGGAGCAGAATGCAGGCTGAGGTGCACTGGGTCACAGTTGCTGGGTAAGGGTTGAAGTGCTAAGTCACATTAGGACACGTAATGCAGGACTACTGAGGATCATTAGGAACTTTCAAGGGAATTGGTGCTAGGCCTCATGCACGCTTGATATGTGGCCAACTCTTCTAGATGACTTTCCTCCTAGCAGCAGCGTTTTGGCAGAAAAAATCGCGCTTATAAACGTGGGCATTAATCCATTTCAATGGCATTAATAATAATTTATTTTGGCCATTGAAATGAATTGAAGGTCAAGCGCTAAACATACCTACACCACATGTTAAAACTAATTTAGCTGCCTAAATTCTACTGTTCCTGGATGCATTGGCAGTGGGTTTTTTTTCTTTCTGCCTCTGAACGCCTATCAATGTGGAATTGTTCTGTCCTGAGCTCAGGAATGTACAGTGCCTTGAAAAAGTATTCATACCCCTTAAAAATGTTCACGTTTTGTCATATTATAGCCAAAAACATAATTGTACCTTATTGGGATTATATGTGATAGACCAACACAAAGCGGAACATAATTGTGAAGTGGAAGGAAAATGATAAATGGTTTTCCAAACTATTTACAAATAAATATCTGAAAAGTGTGGCGTGCATTTATATTCAGCCCCCCTTTACTCTGATACCCCTAACTAAAATCTAGTGGAACCAATTACCTCCAGAAGTCACCTAATTAGTAAATAGAGTCCACCTGTCTGTAATGTATTCTCAGTATAAATACAGCTGTTCTGTGAAGCCCTCAGAGGTTTGATCGAGAACCTCAGTGAACAAAAAGCATCATAAAGACCAAGGAACACACCAGACAGGTCAGGGATAACGTTGTGGAGAAGTTTAAAGCAGGGTTAGGTTATAAAAAAATATCCCAAGCTTTGAACATCTCACAGAGCACTGTTCAATCCATTATCTGAAAATGGAAAGAGTATAGCACAACTGCGAACCTACCAAGACACGGCCGTCCACCTAAACTGACAGGCCGGGTAAGGAGAGCATTAATCAGAAAAGCAGCCAAGAGGCCCATGGTAACTGTGGGGGAGCTGCAGAGATCCACAGCTCAGGAGGGAGAATCTGTCCACAGGACAACTATTAGTTGTGCACTCCACAAATCTGGCCTTTATGGAAGAGTGGCAAGAAGAAAGACATTGTTAAAGAAAGCCATAAGTCCTGTTTGCAGTTTTCCTGAAGCCATGTGGGGGACACAGCAAACATGGAAGAAGGTGCTCTGGTCAGAAGAGACCAAAATTGAACTTTTTGGCCTAAAAGCAAAACGCTATGTGTGGTGGAAAACTAAGGGCCCTTTCACACTGGTGCGTTTTTGCGGTAAAAATAGCGCTATTAAAACGCCCCCCATGCCCCTCTCCATTGAAATGAATTAAAATCGCGGTGTTTTACCGCGATTTTAACGCTCCATGTTTACCGCGTTTTTACAGCGTTTTTTAATTAATTTCAATGGAGGGGGCATGGGGAGCGTTTTATGGGCGTTTTAATAGCGCAATTTTTACCGAGAAAATGCGGCAAAAACGCGGGGAAAACGCACCCGTGTGAAAGGGCCCTAACACCATACATCACCCTGAACACACCATCCCCACATCTAACTCCCCCTTATTCTGAGAGGCTAGGATCACAGCAACCTTATTAGTGGCTGATAAATTAGGCAGATAATTGAAATAGTGAAGAAGATTTTTGCTAACAAGCTATTTACGGGCTTACGAGAGGCTTTATGAATGTCTATGTAACTTGATATAAAAATCTGTAACCGTTCGTTCATAAGGGGCACACGTCGTCTCTTGGTGTTAACTAGGACAGAGTGTCTTTTTGCTGGCAAAAATAAAAGTTTATTCATTCTAGAGTCTGTTTCCCAGAACTCAAAGAGCTTTTGCTGCAACAAAAGCTGCAGCTAGCAAAATGTCGGTGGCAAGTTCCTTCCGGCTTGCGACTGCTGTATGTGGTGACATCATATTAGACGCCGCCCTGCGTGTTTCATCATACGTTTGACATCGTCAGGGGCTAGTCACTGTATAATCATGTATTTCTGATATATCTGCACTTAGTATGAATTATATGGAGTAGGTTTGTATCTTTTGACCTGTGCCAGCAGCTGTCTCTTTTCTTTCTTTTCTTTTCTTTTTTTATCTAGTGTGGATTTTCACATGGTTATATAATGTTTTATTGCTACCCCTTTAACCTTGAAGGCATTTCCCAATAACAATGTAAAATTGAAACAGGAAGTGAAAGGAAATCCTTCCAACAATGAAATTACTTTTCTTTATTAGAGGAAAGACCTACAGCATCATTTTATTGCTGCGCTCCAACTGAAAAGGTCCCTCTCACTTCCTCTTACAGTAACAAGCCTGTAACAGGGCCCTGAGTAAGGGAACATCTCCACTGTGGGGTTACAAAGAGCAATAGATACATGATAAAATATCTAACTTTTTCACACCCTATCGAGAATGTAATACAGTCCTGATATACACATTAGAAACCCGCTCTGCCCACACTTAAAATGGCCTCCCCGGCGTCTCAGTGAGCTGCACGTATACAGCGCTGCCAGGTTTCTGTGTTTGGAGTGCCCGGATGTGAGCGTGTCCCAAGCTGGCCGCCGTAGACTCATTACGTGGCATTAGCAGCTCGTTCCCCGGCTGCCTGGAGAGGTGACGCCTCTTTCAGACTGAGGCCCAGACTTGGTAACAACACTCCCGGCCTGTGCTTGCTCGCTCCCCCTTGCCTCGCCATGTTCACCATATCAGAGCTCGTCGCCCTGGTCGCCTTCTTCTCTGCCACCGCCTCAGGTTACTTCGTCAGCATCGACGCTCATGCAGAAGAGTGCTACTTCGAGCATGTGACGTCCGGCACCAAGATGGGCCTGATCTTCGAGGTGGCTGAGGGGGGCTTCCTGGACATCGATGTGGAGGTGAGTTGTGACTGCTGAACGTATGTCTCTATGACAATGGGAATGGGGGGGATGGGTAACCTGCATTGGGCCGCATGTGTTCATCCACCTGTCATCTCTGCATTATCACACGTCCTATTCCTCCTCACTATGTGTAGTGTACATCCAAGGGGAAGGTAGATGAGACTGGGGGGTCACCTGTCATCTCTGCATTATCACACGTCCTATTCCTCCTCACTACGTGTACATCCAAGGGGAAGGTAGATGAGACTGGGGGGGTCACCTGTCATCTCTGCATTATCACACGTCCTATTCCTCCTCACTATGTGTACATCCAAGGGGAAGGTAGATGAGACTGGGGGGTCACCTGTCATCTCTGCATTATCACACGTCCTATTCCTCCTCACTACGTGTACATCCAAGGGGAAGGTAGATGAGACTGGGGGGGTCACCTGTCATCTCTGCATTATCACACGTCCTATTCCTCCTCACTATGTGTAGTGTACATCCAAGGGGAAGGTAGATGAGACTGGGGGGTCACCTGTCATCTCTGCATTATCACACGTCCTATTCCTCCTCACTACGTGTAGTGTACATCCAAGGGGAAGGTAGATGAGACTGGGGGGTCACCTGTCATCTCTGCATTATCACACGTCCTATTCCTCCTCACTATGTGTACATCCAAGGGGAAGGTAGATGAGACTGGGGGGTCACCTGTCATCTCTGCATTATCACACGTCCTATTCCTCCTCACTATGTGTAGTGTACATCCAAGGGGAAGGTAGATGAGACTGGGGGGTCACCTGTCATCTCTGCATTATCACACGTCCTATTCCTCCTCACTATGTGTACATCCAAGGGGAAGGTAGATGAGACTGGGGGGTCACCTGTCATCTCTGCATTATCACACGTCCTATTCCTCCTCACTATGTGTACATCCAAGGGGAAGGTAGATGAGACTGGGGGGGTCACCTGTCATCTCTGCATTATCACACGTCCTATTCCTCCTCACTATGTGTACATCCAAGGGGAAGGTAGATGAGACTGGGGGGGTCACCTGTCATCTCTGCATTATCACACGTCCTATTCCTCCTCACTATGTGTAGTGTACATCCAAGGGGAAGGTAGATGAGACTGGGGGGTCACCTGTCATCTCTGCATTATCACACGTCCTATTCCTCCTCACTATGTGTAGTGTACATCCAAGGGGAAGGTAGATGAGACTGGGGGGTCACCTGTCATATAGGATGTCCCAAGTGTCAGTCATCTATAAGAAGACCGTCTTCTTTACATCCCCCCCCCCCCCCATGAGCTATGGAGTGCAAGTCTCTGCCTGATCTCATTCTTATGCAGTGGATTTTTTATTCCATATAAAACCCTTATCCCAAAAAGGTAAGAAAAAAAAAAAAAGCTGCTGTAACGGACTATAAAGTATAGTTAGGCTTTCATTTTGTATGGCTTTGTGCAAATTGTATTGTATTGACACTCTCATTTTTTTTCTCATATAGGGTTTAGCAGCAAAGCGAGGGGGAAAAAAAATAAGTTTTTTTTTTTTCGCTTGCATGTTTTTGCAGACTAGGGCGTCTGGAATTAATACATTGTATTGACCTTAGTTCTGATCATTATCCCTGGTTCACACTGGTGTGTTTTGACAAATGCGATTTGACATGTCAAATCGGCAGCATTTGTCAGCAATGGCACTGTCTTAATCGGCGCGGCGCTGCACCCATTTCAAAAAGTAGTTTCTGTACTACTCCTTGCGATTACAAAAAAAAATCAGGACTGACAGGCGGGAGTGAAATCGTGCGAGTTTAGCTGAACTCGCACAGCTTCACTCCCGCAGCCCAGTGTGAACCTGGGCTCAGGATGAATGTGTCCGTTCATACTGGAGCGCTGTCAGACATTGCATGCATTGCTGTGCAGCTCACATGTGATGCAATTTCAGCCATACAGATTGCATGGCTGAATTTGCGTCACATTTGGACCAAAATCTTGTAGGGCCTTTTCTTTTTATTGTCTGCACCAGATTTTGATCGCATGGGTGTGAACACCCATGCGATCTAATTCCTGTCTGAATTTACAGTTCGCACTGTGATCCGATATAGGGGTGTCATTAACTTTCTATTGACGCCCACAGTGGTTCACATACTGCTTGCGAGTTCTGTGCGATGTGGGAACCCGCACTGGACTTATTCCGGTGTGAACTGGCACTTAATGTGGGAGCTCACCTAGCATTAATGCACTTTTGAGCATTTATTTTTTTATGCTCAAAAAGCTTCTCTCCTGAACACACAAGTGATGGTGTGTTTTTTTTTGCCTCTAAATTTCTATGTGTTCATTGACACAGGTTAACATGGAGGGGCAGTTAGAGACAGGAAAAAAAATGCTCTAACGCCTATAATAGCCTGCCTCTTCTCCCCCCCCCCCCCCCCCTTTTTTTTTTTTTTTTTTTTCTTTTTTTTTTTGTGATTGTAAAGGCAGACTTTTTTTTTTTTTTTCTTTATCGTAATGCATTAAGATAAAAAGCCTTCTGTGTTGTGCATTGTGCCATCTAAGGGCTCTTTCACAAGGAGCGGATCCGTAATTGATCTGCTCCGTTAGCCCGTTTGGCTCAGCGGGGATTCCTCCGTAAATCGCCGCTGAGCTGTCGGCGGACAGGGCGGTCCCCGCACACTGTGCAGAGACCGCCCTGTCTCTCCTCCGCTCTCCCCTATGGGGAATCGGATGAATACGGGCCGTGTGTCTGTATTCATCCGATCTGTTCCGCCAGACGGAAGAAAAATAGGGTTTTCTTCCGTCCGCAAAAGCGGATCTTTGCGAATGGTTGCGGACGTTAGCGGATGCATCATCCGCTAACGTCTGCAATCCCATAGGGATACATTTCAAGTCAGTAAACGGACTTGTAATAAACGGACCGTTTGTCCGTATGTGTGAAAGGGCCCTAATACTTATGTGAAACCCCTCTAGAACTCGGCTTCCACTGCTGTCAATCAGTCAGTTGGCCAGCTGCGGCTCAGCTTGGGTGCCCCCATAGCAAGCTGCTTGCTATGGGGGGCACTCAACAGGAGGGAGGGGCCAGGATCACAGAAGAGGGACCTGAGAAGAGGATTGTGGTTGCTCTGTACAAATCCACTGCAACAGAGCAAGTAAGTATAACACGTTTGTTATTTTTAACAAAAAAAAAACCTTTACAATCACTTTAAAGCTTTGTGTATGCTACAGCTCCTAAACTTGCGTTTTGGAACTTTTGGTGTGTTTTTTTTTTTTTTTGTCAAAGTTCCTAAACTCAACTTCATAATACCCTATGTGAAAATGTACACATAAGGTTTTGCCAGAGCTTACAAGCTGCTGCGGTTAGGGGAGCTTCAACTGCACTCTTGAACGAGGAATAATCAATTTCGGGGTATGATTTTGCTGAATTTTGCGTAATCCCGCTGCCGGTGGTCAAAGTAGGCTATGTGTGCATGAGGCCTTGGTGTATTTGAATCTGCTAGTACATTTTACCCCTCCCCCAGAATGACCATGCTGTTGTTCAAAGATGTCCCCTGCTCTTCATCCAGAGTGGGGGTACTCTGGCAACAGGGGGGAAAAGGAATGCTGCTCTAGAAAAGGTGTCTGCAAATGTAGCTCTCCTCAGAGTAGGAACAGCAGGTGCAGGCTAAGCATAAGCAATTGGATGAGGAGAAAATTCTGGACAGCCGGCTGTCCAGAATTTTCTCCTCATCCGATGGGGGTACTCTGGTGCTCTTATGGGTTACTGGCTAGATCACCAGAAAAAACTATCGCAGGCATCACATCTAAGGGTCAGTAAGCTGCAATATAGATATATTTTTGGTTTTGGGTTTAATACCGCTTTAAAGTAGGAGTTCCGCGGGAAAACGTTTTTTTTTTTTTTTAAAAGGTTATTGTAACGCTGATATGAGAAAGAAACGAGTACTCCCAAGTCCTATAGTCCAAGCCGCTAGCATGATGATTTCCCCTGAAAACGATAATTTATAAAAAAGTATGATGGACATTGCCATCTTAATTGCGGGCACTCTGAAGCCCTCTTGTGTATTCTTCCGGGATGCGGTGAATGCTGTCCCATCATTAACCGCTCTATCCCGCGCATGCGCAGTGTGACGGCGAGCCGCGCCGTCACACTGCATAGCTGCTATGACAACGGCCAGCAGCGTCCTGAAAAGGACACTCCCCGCTGTGACCAGCAGACAATCCCCCTAATCCATTGCGGTGAAAGCGACACGCCCAGTCCCGCAACGCTAGAACCAGGAAGTGCCTGGTCGAGGAGACATAAATAAGGTATCGAATTTTTTTTAAATGCCAACTCGTTATGTACATCGGGGGGACTATTATTTAAGCCAAAGTCACAAAATCGGGTAAACCTCCACTTTAAGCACAAAATCATGTGGCAATAATGTGCATGCTTTTTTTCATGCATTCCTATTAATCCTTTGGACCAAAAATGTGCTATGCTGCACCAACAGAAGCACATGCACCTCTTCAAAACAGTGCAACGCAGAAAACCCATACTAGTGTAAAGGGGGCTGGGACCCTAGGGGTCTCCTATCTGTACTTGCTGGGGGTTGTTGCTGAGACTCTTGCAGCTGCTATGATACCTTGATGCTGCTCACTTCTAGTACACAATAGAAGCAGGTAGCACACTATGTGGTGCTCTGATCATGAGCCCGGTTTGCAATAGGCAAATGATTTTTAGGTACAAGTGTTTCCTACTCTCCCTGCCTAATTTATCTATTACAGGAATTTATCTAGCGCTTGCTAATTACACAGTGCATTGCATGCCATGTTCCTGCCCTTAAGGAGCTTGCAATCTTGTATGCATACCAGGACCAATTAATCTACCAGCATGTCTTTGGAGTACCTGTTGGAAACGCATGCAAACTCCATACAGATAGTGTCCTGGCTAAGCTTAAAACCAGGGACCCCAATGCTGCATGCATAAATAATTAGGTCTGAGACTTGTACGCCTTATTTTTTTTCTCATTTACCTTTAATGCTATTTGGACTGAATTTTAAGTCTCCAGGAAGAAAACTGTTTTAAAAAGTTAAGGAGGTGTTTGCTTTCAGATCCCAGTTGAATATTCTCAAACCTGAGCAAGTTCAGAATATCCCCATGACCACTTTTGATGTGTCTCTCTCCACACAGTGAATTAGTCTGTACTGTGGCAGTTGTTTGGTGGGGTGGTTACTAGAGCTGCACGATTAATCGTTATAAGATCTCAATCTCAATTCACAATAGGTTTAATCACAGTGGACCACAGCAAAAGTAGTGTATGCATTACTTTGGAAAAAGCCCTGCCCTTGGATTGCATCGTACACCTGTACCAAGCGATTCCTTGCAGGCAAATGTACTGCATTTGCAACATATGTTTTGGGGTCTCGTTAAAAATTAAACCCACTGCAAATTGCAACACTATGCAGAAAACGCACATTTAACACAGGTTTTCCATCATGTTCTGGTGTGAATGGGGCCCATAGTGTTTAAAACCATTCTATTATACTAACAATTATTGCTTTTAACTTTCTGCAGGAGCTGGGAATACCTGAAACAAATGCTCTCCAATACAGAAACAACAAGCTCTTATAGTGCTCAGAATCAAATCATTTTATACCGTTGTTGGGCATTTAGTCTGATATTGTTATACAAGGCAAGCATTATGGTACATGAAGCCGATTGGTTACAATGCACAGCTGCTCCTGTCTTGGTGACTTTTCCTCTAAGGCCCCTTTCACACAGGCTTTCTGATCAGGCCCGTTTGTCAGTTTTTCAGGCGGACCTGATCGGCGACATGTCCACTGTCACCCGCTGCTAATCCGATCCTGTCTGTCAAATCCGGACGGATGGTGACCCTGGTTTCCATCCGTCTGGATCGGATGAAAATGGACAGGCGGTCTGTTTTTCCCATAGATGAGTGCGACTCTTGACAGGACCTGCCATCCGCCTGCTTAGCGGGGATCAGTAGAAAGGTGTGTGTGTGTGTGTTGTGTTTTTTGTTTTATGTAGATCGTTGTGAACTGTGTATTGTGCTTAACTAAAATGTGCTATCGATATTCAGAAATTTGTTTACACTCTAGCATCGCAGAGGTGCTGTGTGAGTGTGCAGTTAAGATATGTATACTTGGGTGTCTTTGATCACTCTATTCTAATCAGAGCAAATACAGGGGAGGGCCAAATGTGCACAACTGCGAGAACAGATTACCTGTTGTCAATCTAAACGGGTAACATTATATTAGAGTTTACATTTTCTTAGATGTGATTGTTGCATTCATATATTTTTATTTTCACTTGGTGATCCAGCTAGCGATTCTTCTATAATTTTTCAAAAGAACAAGCTGTCCAGCAGAATGTACCAGTTAAAGAGATGAGACGAACCATTTAACACTGTTTGGGTGCTTGCAATGATCAGCTTTTATTTATGTTAAACCTTTATCCCAAAGGGAAAAAGCAATTTGCTGTAACTGCTTATAAAGGTTTGGCTGGAGTTTCATTTGGACACTAGTCCAAAGCCATCTGAACTATCTTGCTGTGAAGTTTGGGCTTTGACCTAAGCTGCCTGAGCTTATTCTCCGCCTTGTTAACCCTCCTTCGGCAAGGTGGGACATTGGGGTTCCTCCTCCTCTTGCAGACAGGTGCAAGGAAGCCACATGTCTAAATGTATCGTGCTGCTCTCTGCTGGCCCTCCTCTCCGCTGGCCCCCTCTCCTGTCCATCTCAGGCGCATGTATGTGACATCATATGGCATGGATGGGAAAGGAGGCCTCACAGAGATCAGTGCGTCGGAGGAATGTGCCACCGCCACTTGCCTTCATTTAGTTAAAATCAATGCCCTACTGTCCCTTTGTCCTTTTGAGCTACCTGACCTCTGCCCTGCTAACCCCTATACAGTGCCCTGCTGACTCTCTGAACACTGCTTCACTGACCCCTGTCCTCTGCCCTACTTACTCGTGACCCTTGTACTCCTATTTTGCATAACAATTACCCATGTACACTGCCCTACCTGCTACTGACCTCTGTACATTTCCCTACATCAGGGGTGGCCAACCAGTGGCCCGGGGGCAACATGTGGCCCGCAGAGCCCTCTTATGTGGCACACGAACTCCTGCTCTGGATTGGTGGGTTGGCAAGCCCAGATCGCAGGTTGCCAACCCGCCATACCACAGCATCAGTGTTGTGAATGAAGCTGGTGGTAGAGGAAACATCTGTGGAGCAGAGCCCCTTAAGCCGATGCTTCCTCTACAGTGCAGGCTTTTGCCACAGGTGGAGTCTATGGTAAAGTTCAGCTAACCCAAAGGATAGACACAGGTGCACTAGGCTGCACCCGCAGTGTGGGTAAACCACAACACTTCAGAGTGAAAGCAATTCAATTCACCTCTATAGAGCGACAGATGTCTGTTTACGCCCGCCTACCTCCAATCCGAAAAACAGAAGAAAATTTGTCCCCTTTCATCTGGGCGGATCGGAGGGCCTATAGAGTAGCCTTGACCTGTCATCCGCCCGCTCTGTTCATTGTGGCCCCCAACTGGTTACCAAGTTGCTTAAGTGGCCCTCGCTCTTCAAAAGGTTGGGCACCCCTGCCCTACATATTACTTACACTGGCCAGAACTCTGAGCACATGGCCAGGATAGCACTGAGACCAACCGGGTCTGAAACTAGTCAAACAAGTTGGCCTGCAATACCAGTTGTCCTGCCTTCATGATGGACTCCTGCTGATGCCTTGAGATGACCAATTAGGCCTCTTTCACACGGGACGAACGTCCAGTGGATCTGCCTGCGGGGAATCTCTCTTCTGAGCAGGCGGTTGACATTTCAGCCTGCTCTCCTTTATGGGGCGGTCAGATGGAAATGGACTACTTGTCCTTTTCCATCCAACTGTCATCCGATCTGCCAAACGTTTCCCCATCTGTCTGTTTTTGGCAGCCTAGATCAGATGCCAGCGGGTGTCAGGGGACATGTTCACTAAACAGGAAGTCATGGAAAATTTACTATGAACAGAGCTGTAAAAGTCTGATAGTTTTCGCCTTCCCTTACTCTACTAAAGAAAAACCTTTTTCTATTGCAGTCCCTGTTGCTCTAGTACTGTAACCCTGCACCCTGTACTGTTGTGTAAAATGTTGGTAGCAGGACAGGAAGTGAGACTTCCTTGGTTCACACTGCTGTGTTTTGACATGCGATTTGACATGTCAAATGGGCAGCAGTTGCCAGCAATGACACCGTCCTTATTAGTGCGATGCTGCACCAATTTCAAAAAGTAGTTTCTGTACTACTTTTTGGGATATTTATTTTTTTTTTTTTCATTGACATCTGTGCACAGATATCTCCTGTAATTGGGACTACGAGCGCTAGCGAAATTGTGCGAGTTAAGCTGAACTCGCACAGCTTCACTCCCGCAGCCCAGTGTGAACCTGGGCTAATTCTCTGTGGCAGAACTCGGAGTAGCAGTAAAAATCTGATGGGTTTTATCCCTTTCCCACTCTATGCAAACCCAAGAAAAAAATAGTTGGCTGGTCTTATGGATTTGATCACATTTAATGTATTGTGATGGACACAAAGTACTTTCTTTAAATTTCACCATATCAGTTTCCAAATATTAAATCACTAAGGAAACGCATTACAATTACTTGCTTTTAACCTGAGGGTGAAAGGGCTGATTTTGTTTGGCCTGTATAGTTCTTTTAATTGCCATATTTCTTTTAACTAAAGTAATTTTGTTACAGATCACTGGCCCTGACAATAAAAACATTTATAAAGGAGACAGGGAATCAAGCGGGAAGTACACTTTTGCCGCACACATGGATGGAACATACAAATTTTGCTTCAGCAACAGAATGTCAACAATGACTCCGAAGATAGTGATGTTCACTATAGATATAGGCGAAGCTCCGAAGGGCCAGGACATGGAAACTGAAGGTTAGTGTTCTTCCGCTGAACCATTCACAAAGTATTGTCAGAGTTTATTGCTTGTGAAGACTATGCATACAGAGGAATATAAGAAGCAGGGTGGATTTGATTTAAATCGCTAGTAAAAAGGCTTGATTTAAATCAACTTGACTTAAAGAGGGGGGAAAAAAACTTCTTTTTTCAAAGCACCCTGCAAGACACAAGCATAATGAGCTAGTATGCATAGCATACTGGCTCATTATGAAGTACTTACCTGAGATCGAAGCCCCCGCAGTGGTGCTCGTTGCCCTCCTATGAAAAAATCTCTCCAAGAGTCACTTCCTCATATCGCGGCCCTGGCGCTGTGATTGGCCAGAGCTGCAATGACGTCATGATCGCCTTCACTAACTGCACGCTCAGTGCGCCTGCTCCGTTGTCTACGGCGTGCATGTGCCGTAGACATCGATGCAGTCTTTTCTGCAAATATCTCCTAAACCGTGTAGGTTTAGGAGATATTTGTTGCACCTACAGGTAAGCCTTAATCTAGGCTTACCTGTAGGTTAAAGTGGTTTGTAAGGGTTTACAACCACTTTTTAAAGCAGTATTCCGCCCAAAAAAAATATTAAAAAACCAGCAGCTACAGATACTGCAGCTGCTGGCTTTTAATAATGGGACACTTGCCTGTCCTGGAGTCCAGCGATGTCGGCACCGGCAGCTGATGTTTCCATCAGTTGTTGGGGGCTGCTGCCGCCGCCATTGCGGATAAGCGTACCGGGCAGTGTAGCCTTTCAGCTTCACGCCGGGAACCCTATTGCGCATGCGCGAGGCCCGCTCCTCTCTCTTAGTGGCCCTGCCCAGTCATGACGTCAATATCTGTGGCCGAGGCTCCCAGAAGTGAGAAAGGATACCTGTCAACCTGCCAATTGTGGCACCTTCCGGGGGGAGGAGTCAGATGAGGGGGAAGTTCACTTTAGGGTGGAACTCTGCTTTAAATCATAATTTTTAAAGAGCAACTGTCATCTGTCCTGCATCGGCTCCTCCTCTGACCTGCTGTTGACTCACTGACAGTCCCATTCACTTTAATAGGACTGCTGGTGATGCGCCAGTAACACAACGAGGTGAGGTATGTGGTGGCAGCAGCAGGTGAGTGGATGCCCGCTAACAGGCACTGCCATGATTGATCTGAAATGACAGGTGCTCTTTAAATGCAAGGACTCATTCTTGCTGGTAGTTAGAATCTTTAATATTTGCAAACGAAATGAAGGTTTCCTATTTAGACTTATAAGCTGTCAGGTTGGTAAAACGGCGATATCAGAACCGATTCACTCAGTTTTGTAATGTAGAGCATTTTGCAAAACAATGGGATAAAGGGATATTCCTGAACTTTGTTTTATCTCATGGTTACTGTGAAATTGTGTAACTGCATCAATGCAGTGCATGTTATCTCGGCTTGCAGAGCCTTGTATTCATTGAATGAGATTACAAAAAATGTAAATCTTTAATATATAGCCTCATGCTACATATCTAAGCTCCATTTCATGCTGAATAAACTAAGTTATTATTGTATCTTAAATGGAAAAATATCTTTAGATTTTTACTCCAAAAGGCATTTTATTAAAATGTAATAAAAATCTGACTTTAAATAAATATTTGTTTTTGTTTTTGTATCCACCCTGACCACCCTACAGTTTATTTTTTATTTTTATATTGATAGGACTTGCTAGCAAATTTTTCAATTGGTCTCCTAACATAGCCCTCTCCTCCTTTTTACTTTCTGTGCTGATCTGGCTCCTCCATCCCTGCTTTCACTTCCCTACATAACCTTTTATGTGGCAGCTGGGGGAAGAGTGAAGGGGAAGACTATAGTGTCACTTATGTGACAGCTCTGAGTCTGTATAGGCTGCGCACATGGTCATACACGGCAATAGTACTAGGGCTTTTGTGTGTCTACACAAGATAGGCTTGTGTAGGTAAGTACTATGTCAACTGCACATATAATCTTGTAGGAAGTTTGAGATGAAAGGTCTGGTGACTAAGTCTCTTCAAAGTGAAATACATTACATTATACCTTATACAGTGTTTGTAGTTCATTAACACAGTGCATGTCAAACCTGAAGTAAAAACCTCCCAGTTTTAATTATAAAACCATTGGCAAAAGGATGCATTTGGTATCTATTCGACATAGATGTCAATTATAGAGCAACAGGTTACATCTGGTGGTTTGTTTTAGTCATCACACCACTTTTTACTTTGTCTAGTTTTTATTTATTTTTTCCCTCCCATCAAGCCATGTATATGGAGGAGCAGTAAATGTGGTACTCGTGGAGCCGCCCTATTTATTCAAACATCTGAAATAATGCATCGCTACAATATGGATGTGGTGTTGGGGGGCCCCCCCCCCCCGTAGGAGCTGCTGACTGTAATGGTCCGTCTGTCACCCTGCCCCAGCCAGGCACACCCTTTTCACTCGCTTATAGACCTAAAAGCAGTCCTTGCACCTGTATTTTTATTGAGGGGAATTAAACTTGGATGGGGTTAGGGAACTTATGAGATGCCCAGGTAATCAAGTCAATGTTGGGACCAATTATCTACACCTCAATATACAATCTCCTCTTCCCCCTCCTGCACTTCTGTGCTTGCAGAGTATCGCTCCTCCAGCACATTTCTTCCTTTCACTGTAGGCCTGACACTGGCTCAGCCAGGCCCAAGACCCCTTTCACTCAGGAGGTGTTTTTCAGATGCTTTAGCGCTAAAAATAGCAACTGTAAAGCGCCTGGAAAAATACCTCAACTGCAGTCCCAGTGTGAAAGCCTGAGTGCTTTCACACTGGAGCACTGCACAGGCAGGATGTTAAAAAAAAAAAAGAAGTCCTGCAAGAAGCATCTTTGGGGCGCTTTAGGAGCGGTGTGTACACTGCTCCTAAAGCGCCCCTGCCCATTGCAGTTAATACAGCAGCGCTTTTCAGGCGCATTTAACCCTTTTATTTGACCGCTGAAGGGGATGAAAAGTGACTCTAAAATGGCGGTAAAGCACCGCTAAAACTAGTGGCGCTTTACTGCTAACGTGGCCGTGCTGTCAGTGTGAAAGGGCTCTAAAGCAAATGCCCTTTACAGACGGGGACCGCAGGCCCCTATGTTGTAGCAAAATAGAAAAGTTCCAGTGCTAGCTGTCCCGTGGCTACTACTCCCAGTACCACCTCTTCAGGCACTGCCAGCCCTCCTGGCTGCAGCTGCCACTTTCCTCTGCCCATGCCACCACCTTTCTTCAGACTGGCTCTGCACCCTTCCCAGACTACTGTGTCTCAGCCCTCCCAACGGTGTTAACACTCCACTCACCCTACCTCTGTGGAACTTCTGGAGACTTTCCCGGCAGTGTTCTCCCACTATCCTCTCTTGCTCCTCCTGGTCAGAGCACCTCTGTGGGTTGTAGGAGGGTCCCCGTCCTCGCCCAAGGTCAAATACAGGGCTAGGGAGGTTGGTATACTGGTGGCTCTAGATGCAGGGATTTTAATTTTTGAATGGTCTTCCACTTTAAAGCAGTCTTAAACCTAAGACCCCTTTCACACCATGGGCGTATTGCAGGCGCTATAGTGTTAAAAATGGTGCCTGCAATCCGCCCTCAAACAGTTGCTCCATTGTCTGTGTGGGCTTTCACACTGGAGCGTTGCGCTAGCTAGCCGTATCTTTGGAATGGTGTGTTTACTGCTCCTCCACCGCTCCTGCCCATTGAAATTAATGGCCCCGCGCGCAGCGCATTGCGGGCGGTTTTAACCCTTTCTCGGCCGCTAGCAGGGGTTAAAAGTGCCGAAATGCCCCCGCAAACCCACCCATAGTGTCGGCGGTAAAAATAGCGGCGTTTTACCGCCGACGCTATGGGGGTCTCAGTGTGAAAGGGGTCTTAAAGCAAACCTATTATGTTACTCGTGACGTGGGACTTTTCAGGGCTCAGGTAAGTAAAACTGGGGGGCCAGTGATCGTAAGATGTTTTTTCACCTAATGCATAGGATTAACCTTTACAACCCATTTTTAAGTGGGGGTATCGATACTTTTTCAAAAATACAATCTCCCTCTCACTAAGTTCACGTATGTGCAGTCCCGTTTTGACAGCAGGTTTTCAGTCCCCTCTGGTGCAACTTTGTTCAGTGGTTCTGGCCCGCACATACAGTATCTCACGAAAGGCAGTACACCCCTCACGTTTTTTGTAAATATTTGATATCTTTTTCGGGTGACAACACTGAAAAAATGACACTTTGCTACAATGTAAAGTAGTGAGTGTACAGCTTGTAGTATAGCAGTGTAAATTTGCTGTCCCCTCAAAATAACTCAACACACAGCCATTAATTTCTGAACCGCCAGCAGCAAAAGTGAGTACACGCCTAATTGAAAATGTCCAAATTGTCAATATTTTGTGTGGCCACCATTATTTTCCAGCACTGCCTTATACCTCTTGGGTATGGAGTTCACCAGAGATTCACAGGTTGCCACTGCAGTCCTTTTCCACTCCTCCATGATGACATCACAGAGCTGGTGGATGTTGGAGACCTTGCGCTCCTCCACCTTCCATTTGAGGATGCCCTATGTTCAATAGGGCTAAGGTCTGGAGACATGCTTGGCCAGTCCATCACCTTTACTCTCGGCTTCTTTAGCAAGGCAGTGGTCGTCTTGGAGGTGTGTTTGGGGTCGTTATGTTGGAATACTGCCTTGCCGTCCAGTCCCTGCAGGGGGGTGATTATGCTCGTCTTCAGTAGGTCACAGTACATGTTGGCATTCATGGTTCCCTCAATGAATTGTAGCTGCCCAGTGCCGGCAGTACTGATGCATCCCCAGACTATGACACTCCAACCACCATGCTTGACTGTAGGCAAGACACACTTGTCTTTGTACTCTTCACCTGGCTGCCGCAACATACGCTTGACACCATCTGAACCAAATAGGTTTATCTTGGTCTCATCAGACCACAAGATATGGTTCCAGTAATCCATGTCCTTAGTGTGCTTGTCTTCAGCAAGCTGTTTGTGGGCTTTCTTGTGCATCATCTTAAGAAGAGGCTTCCTTCTGGGACAACAGTCATGTAGACCAATTTGATGCAGTGTGCGGCATATGGTCTGAGCACTGACAGCCTGACCCCCCCCCTCCCCTCAATCTCTTCAGCAATGATGGCAGCACTCGTAAATCTATTTCCAAAAGACAACCTCTGAATATGACGCTGAGCACGTGCACTCAACTTCTTTTGTTGACCATGGGAGGCCTGTTCTGAGTGGAACCTGTCCTGTTAAACAGCTGTATGGATTTGGCCACCTTGCTGCAGCTCAGTTTTAGGGTCTTGGCAATCTTCTTATAGCCTAGGCCAGTGATGACGAACCTTGGCACCCCAGATGTTTTGGAACTACATTTTCCATGATGCTCGTGCACTCTGCAGTTTAAATGAGCATCAGGGGAAATGTAGTTCCAAAACATCTGGGGTACCAAGGTTTGCCACCACTGGCCTAGGCCATCTTTATGAAGAGCAACAATTCTTTGCGGGCGCCTAGGACAGGTAAGTGTCCTTATTAAAAGTCAGCTACAGTGTTTGTAGCTGCTGACTTTAAAAAAATCGAAAAATCGCGGGTGGAACCCCGCTTTGAATCAAATCGGCACAAGGGAAGGAACATCACTTTGTAGAATGTGTCAGTGTGTTGTGCAGATTCCTCCCTTTTTTTTTTTTTTTTAATATCCTTCTCCATCTATGGACAGAGGAGTACTTTGACTAAGAGGAATTGGCACAAGGGACTCATTCTGCAGACAGTTATGTTCCCTGTGCTGATTTTTTTGGGTTTTAATTTTAGCTGTTTTAGGTTTTGAAAACCGACATAATTGTTTTTTTTCAAATTTTGGTTCACTTTAGTAGCAGGTGAAATGCTATTCATTACATTTCTTTAAATACACATGATTAGACTGTCTTATTTTCCACATTAGTCACTTTGATTTGTTCTCTTTACAATCCTCTTAGGTGGTGGAGATACTTGGGACGGTAGGTTTTTTTGCAGGGTAAAGGTTTTTCTGCTGCATTGTGTAAAGCTTAATATTTTTTCAGGTTTCCTAACATCTGCCTGTTTTGGCATGGCGGTGATATGGGTTGATGCAACATTGGATGATGCAGTTTGGTTACTTTAAACCCTAACCTTTTATTGCTTGTGAAGTGCTGCAGTGTTACAAAAAGATGGCATGCAAGTGTTTTTTTTTTTTTTTTTTTTTTTTTTTAACAGGCTTTTTAATTGAAAAATAATATTCAAAATTTTACAGATGAGTTGATTCTTGATTTTGCATGCATTTTCTATCAGGAGTATTGCTTTCTGTGGAGTGCTGGCTTGAAACACAAGTCTTTGCACTACAGAAAAATCTACTTTGCTGGGGGGTACTGAAGGCAACAAAAGTGGAATTTAGCCTTGTAAGGCAAGTCTGCCTTGTAGTCTTCATATATTGTTATGAAGAATCTACTGGGGGATGGTGAAAAGCTTCACAGCTAGTGCAGATCTACCTTCTGACCACCCTTCCCCAAGAGCTGGCAGGATACACAAACTGTCGGCTTTCACCCCTCCTGTTTGTACTGCTTGGAGGAACACATAGCAACTTTTTTTTTTTTTTATAAAATGGATCCCTATGTAAATTTCTCAGAATTTGCACAGACGTTGCTAGCAATCATCATGATGTTTGTAAGATGTGTAAAATGTTTTTTCAATGTACTGTATTTCCTATGATCTTTGGCACAAAAATACCACATCATGGCCACTAGATGGCACTGACAATCATAGGAAATGCAATAATACCTCGGATTGCAAGTAACTTGGTTAACAAGCGCTTTGCAATGCAAGCTATTTAAAAATCCTGTTTTTGTCTCACAAAACAAGTAGGATTCAAGCCTCTGCGGTGTGCAGTATCGCATTTGGCCAGAGGTGCTGAAGCGTCTGTGACGCTCTGTTTCTGAGTGCATCCGAATGGTCTCGGAGTACTTCCAAGTCTCTCTGCCCCGCCTCCCCCCCCACCTCTGGCCACTTGCTGTACTGCATACTAGAGCTGCACGATTCTGGTCAAAATGAGAATCACGATTCTTTTGCTTAGACTAAAGATCACGATTCTCTCACGATTCTCAAAAACGAAATGCCAGAAACACCCCCTCCCCCCCTAAATAAATAAACCTGTGATTTATCTGAAAATATGAATATATAAAAAACAGACCAGTGATATGTCTATAATGTTAAAGACCATATAACTCCTATGAAAAAAGCAGAATCAAACTTTGATTCTGCTTTTTTCATAGGAGTTATATGGTCTTTAACATTATAGACATATCACTGGTCTTTTGTTTATATCAGAAGCAGTACCGCCAGCAACCATTGGGTGGCGCATAGATATACACACAGTTGTACAGAACTGTGAGAAAGATTAATACATCAGAAGCAGTACCGCCGGCAACCACTGCGCATGGATACACACTACAGTTGTACAGATCTGCAAGAGAAGCCCAGGCATCCATCCAGCAGCGCAGGCTGCTGACGTTGGTTCCGATATCGGCGCCATTTGCGTTCCACGCTGGTTACGTGGAACCGGCTATGAAACAAAGGAATCGGGGCTCATACCGCGGGGAGAATTGAGATCGCGATTCTCTCCGCGTTTAATCGTGCAGCTCTACTGCATACAATAGAAGTCAATGTGAAACAAATTATCTTTGTTTCCATTGACTTCTATGGGGAAACGCACTTTGATATGTGAGTGCTTTGGATTGCAAGCATTCTCCTGGAATGAATAATGCTCATAATCCAAGGATACATAGAAAATTTTATTTCAAATTACGGTGGTGGGGTTTTTTTTTTTTTTTTTACATTTGGCAGATGCTGGGACATTCACTTAAAAAAAAATATTTATAGACCCCCCCTAAATGTACTATAAAATTGACCAGTATCGCCTACACCATTTTCACTGCTGTAATGAAGTTTTTGCTTTTGGGCTTTGTGAATAAATGTGTTGTGTTCCCTCCCAAATGTATTATTTTGCTGTGAGAGTGAATTCTAACTGCAGCTAGGAATTCTTGCATTGTCTTTAAAGGATGGATATGTTTACTGTACTGGGACATTTTGATGTTGGAAAGATTGAAATATACGTATGTCTGACTTTTCACTTTGAAATCAATGTGTAATAATTTTCATGCAGCCCATCAGAACAAGCTTGAAGAGATGATCAATGAACTTGCAGTGGCCATGACAGCTGTAAAGCATGAACAAGAATACATGGAAGTGCGGGAAAGAATACACAGAGCAAGTGAGTTAGATTAAAGATTATAAAATATCTAGAATACATATAATGTTACTAATAGTTAAATGTGAATAAAAACACATACATTTTAGTGAAACGTACCAGAAAAAAGTTGAAGTTCATACGTTTTTAAGCTAGTTTTATTTTTTTTAACATAATGTGCTTTCAATAGATTTTGAATTGAATCTTAAGTCTGAATTTGAAATTCAGTCGCTTATTACAAATGGGTGTCTGGTTTTTCTGATTTCTAGTTCTAGCTAAGCAGCAACAATAAAAATAATGCTGTCTAAATGTGATAAAGTTCTTAAATCATGTATGTGTCTACATGTATAAAATTCTTCATTACCAGTATAGCAATATTTGTGTGCATTGACGCGTGTGAGCATAAATGGTTGTACTCAAATGTAAAATATAAAAAAAAAAATTGCTCTACTTATCGCTGTATCACTGATCTATATGCAGCTGTGTACATTTGTTCCATAAACAATGCATCTACTGCATATTCAGATCAGTAGTTTTTTTTCTTTTTTACACCTGTGTGTAATCTAAATTTTGTAACATACCCCATTAGTGATATATTTAAAGCGGTGGTTCACCCATAAAAACGACTTCCCCCTATTACACTGCCCCCCCGCATTACAATACGATTATGCCTTTAATTTTTTTTTGGCTGCTGTACATACCTGGGTACAGCTATTCACCCGTGTCCTCCGGGTTGCGAGTCCCGCGGGAGTGGGCGTTCCTAACATGGCGGTGATTGACGTTTTGACTAAAAAAACGAGCTCCCCCCCGTCGCGTAAGCCGCGTCACGACTGGCGAAAGGAGCCGAACTGCGATGCGCAGTGTAGCGCCGACTCGCCGTTCGGCTCCTTCCGCCAATCGTGACGCTGCTTGCGCGACGGGGGGAGCTCGTTTTTTAGTCAAAACATCAATCACCGCCATGTTAGGAACGCCCACTCCCGCGGGACTCGCAACCCGGAGGACACGGGTGAATAGCTGTACCCAGGTATGTACAGCAGCCAAAAAAAAATTAAAGGCATAATCGTATTGTAATGCGGGGGGGCAGTGTAATAGGGGGAAGTCGTTTTTATGGGTGAACCACCGCTTTAACGCTGTTGATTATGCCATATTACAGTGCTCTTAGGACTGTTTCGAAGCAAAAATGCTTATTTCTACTAGAGCTGCACGATTCTGGGGAAAATGAGAATCGCGATTCTTTTGCTTAGAACAAAGATCACGATTCTCTCACGATTCTTTAAAATGGTAAATTAAAAAAAGAAAAATCGGCTGTAGACGAGTGTACTTAAAATACCGGCAACCACTGTCCCTTTTAATATATCATGAATATTACCACAGTCTGTGTCAGCTACCCATATTATGAATATTACCACAGTCAGCTACCCCAGAGTCTCACAGGCTCACATGCCCCCCTTTAATAGCCTGTCTGACTGTCATCTGCAGTCTGCAAGGACTCTGGGCCGGGTAGCTGACTGTGGTGGTAATATTAATATATAATATTGCACTAAGGCACAAGAAAGCTCACTCACTGTGTCGCATGTTCTGGCATCGGATCAATCTGCTGGTGCACTGTGCGTTGTTTCGTTTCCCGGCCAAGAGACACTGTAACGCCCAGGCATCATCGACATCCAGCGGCGTGCCACATCACGCTCTCTGATGACTGATGTCCGTTCCGGTTGCTGACGTTGTTCCGATATCCGCCATTTGCATTCCACGCTGGTTACGTGGAACCGGCGGGGAGACACGAAAATCGCGGGTCATGCAGCCTGGAGATCGTGGGGGGGGGGGGGGGGTGAATCGAGATCGCGATCTTATCTCGATTAATCGTGCAGCTCTAATTTCTACCTTCTATTTGACCATATAATCTCTTTTTGAATGGAGTAACCTGTTATGGACCAACCCAAGTAAATACACTGTGGCAGGACGGCCCTCCTGCTTGAAATCACATAACTATACATAATTTTGTGCACTGGGGCACGCACGGCGACATGCTCCTGGTGTGATTGGACACAGCAGGAGTCAGCCGATCGTTCCTGGGATTGGCAGAACAACGGTCTGCCTATGTTAAAGGAGTTCTCTAAGCTAAAACGTTTAACCCCCGCTGTGCCCGGGCTGTAAAACTATACAAAATAAACTTTCACTTACCTGCCTACGATCCCCCGTTGTTCCGATATCGCCGTCCCGGTCTCTTCCACTTCCTGCGGGTCGGTGACTCACAGTGCGCTCAGCCTATCAGCGGCCGCAGCAATGTCCCGTCGCGGCCGCTGATAGGCTGAGCGCACTGTGAGTCACCGACCCGCAGGAAGTGGAACAGACCGGGACCGGAGAACGGGACGGCGATATCGGAACAACGGGGGATCGTAGGCAGGTAAGTGAAAGTTTATTTTGTATAGTTTTACAGCCCGGGCACAGCGGGGGTTAAACGTTTTAGCTTGGAGAACTCCTTTAAGTCGTTCTGTGGGAGGGTAAGATGGAGTCCTTGTTTTCCTGCTAATTGGGAACACGGATCTATCCCCCCCCCCCCCCCCCCCAGTAAAAGCACTCCCTAGGAGCACAACCAGTTATATTGGGTTTATTTTATAGAATAAGGTGTAAAAATAGATGGCTCTCTATCTCTTTAGTTCTGTGAATGAACCAAAAGTACCTTTGGCCACCCTAAGGGCCGTGTTATTCAGTCACAGAATTGTGAGAATAAATGAGCCCCCATGACCAACAGCTTGTAGTTCTCGGTGAACTGTGAGGGCACTGGTGAGTGCTCTCATAGGACATTGATCTGTCTGCCCGTATCAGATGTATGGGCAGACAGTATACCAAGGTTCTGCAGGATCCAGGCATTGCACCTGTGATCTGATAATTGCAGGTTGCAGAGAGTTTAAAAAAGAAAATGCACTTTTTTTTTTTTTTTTTTTTTTTTTCTAAACCTGCAAAAATGTATGTTTGTGCGTCTTTTTTATTTTTTTTGGTCAGTCAAAGGTGAACTTTAACCTTTTTAAGGTAAGCAATGTTTTTGAGTTTAGAACCACTTTAAAGCGGTGGTTCACCCTAAAAAACAAGTTTCTACCATGAAATCCAGCAAACTAGCGTGAGCTACAGTATGCCTTTATTTATTTATTTATTTATTTTTGCGCCGTACTCAGTTTAATCCCTTAGTTAAGTTTCAGACTCCCCGCGGGGAGTAGGCGTTCCTATGCAGAGGGTAACAGAGGGTAACATGATTGACAGCCGGCTATGGCGCATCACGCTTACGAAAATAGCCGGAGTAGAACTCGGCTCTTCGCGGCGCCTGCGCACAGACTAGGAGCTGACTGCGCAGGCGCCGTGAAGAGCCAAGTCCTATTTCGGCTATTTTCGGGAAGAGCGACGCGCCATAGCTGGCCGTCAATCATGTACCCCTCTGCATAAAAAACGGGAATTAACAAAGGGATTAAACTGTGAGTATGGCGCAAAAAAATAAAATAAAGGCATACTGTAGCTCGCGCTAGTATGCTGGATGGCATGGTAGAATTTTTTTTTTTTTTTAGGGTAAACCCCCGCTTTAAGGTGGGAGAATTTGTACTGAAAGCTAATAGTGCCTTATCGCTCCTAGCATGCACATTTAAGAGTCCTAATGTAGAGTTGTTAATTTTAGACAGTAGTCTTTCATGCAGACATGACTAACTTGACCTTTTTTACTTATTTTTTTTTTGTGTCTTTTCTTTTCCTCCCCAACAGTTAATGACAACACGAACAGCAGAGTGGTGCTCTGGTCATTTTTTGAAGCCCTTGTACTGGTAGCTATGACACTGGGACAGATCTATTACCTGAAGAGATTTTTTGAAGTCCGGCGAGTGGTTTAAGTGGCTATTTTGTGGGTTTTTTTTTTTTTTTCCAACTGATGATCCCAAACATTTTATTTTTGATCCCAAACTTTGTCCTAACTGATAGTACCAAACTTTTGTTCTATTTTGTTTTTCCCTTCCTGTCATCTTGGTCAGAACAACTTCTTCAGAATTTAGTTTTGCTATGTTTGCTATGGAAATGCTCATTGTAGCACAAATCAGACACCATGCTGCATATGTTACTTTCAGGAAAAGTCCCCAAGAAATCAAAAGAAAAATAAAATTTTTGGAAATCCCAGAGCACTCTGTTTTGTGGTACCATCCGGATTGGAAGTACATCTAGTTACATTTATGTTTCTTTACACTTTACTTTTGCAATGATGATGTCCCGCTTTTATGAAGACTGCGAACCAAAGTGGTTTGATATTAAGATGGCTGTGAACAAGCCACACACAGGTTTAACCTGCAATAGTTGTATCCAGCTAATCAAATCCTTTTTGATCCTTACCATAAATTTGCCACCTCTTTTGTGCATTGCATAGTCTTGTCTTTTCTAATAATTCATTACCTAATACGGTCTGCCTAGAGGAAAGTCTTGTGCTTCTGTGATAAATGGCCTGTTCAAAATGTGGTGAAAGACCTTGGTTTCTAGAAATGGAGGAGAGAGAGGCAACTTTGCTGTGTTTTTTTTTTTTTTTAACTGTTTAAACCTTTGGATGTCAGAAAAGACAAGGGCATGTCTATGGACTTTTCTGATGAGGATGTGGTTAATATTGTATTGCTGTGTCATCTTGCTGCCTTGTGTCCATTTGCTATGCAAATAAGATTCTAAAGTAGTGCTGAACATTTGGTGCTTCTCTGCACCATAATCGCGCTTCGCCGTCTTCAGTGACCGTGATGAGAACTGTATACTGTATTTAAAAATTGCCACCATAGTTTAGGGAGAAGGCAGTTAAAACTTTGCAACTTCTGACTAACAGACTGTCAGGTTTTGAGAGGAGAGGGAGAAGAGCTTCGTACACCTGCATCGCTGGGACAGGTAAGTGTCCGATCTAATAAGTCGGCAGCTACACTTTTTGTAGCTGCTGACTTTTATATTGGTGGAACTCCACTTTAAATAGCCATACACTGACATAAAGACAACACGCCTATTCCTGGGCAGTGACAATCCAGATAGGTCCACCTTCTCTACACTAGAGCTAGTATGCAGCACAATTTGTGAAATTCAAGAAGGCATCACAAATCGGGAATCTCTTTAAAGCCACACATTTCCCAGTGGCAAATTCAGCGGTTGGTGATCATTTATAGCATATTTGGAAACCAATAAAAGGAAGGTTTTTACAATTTAAGATTTGATAGGTATGTTGTACCTGTGAATAGATGCAGCTTTCTTTGTTCTCTCATGTTTTATATAGGTATTGAGAAAAAAAAAACGAAAAAAAAAAAACTGAGTAGCCTGCTTACTTGGGATGGCCATACATTGAGGCCAGTAGCTGTATGATCCAAATAGTGGCACATTCATGCAAAATGTTGCCTTTATAGGACTCCACGTAGATTGATTCTAATTGAACAGAGATATGTTGGTGCCATACAATGGAGGACAAAAGTAAATAAATGGGCCCAATTATTCAGTAACTAATTCCTTTGTGCATGGCCAGCTTTATTATATTTGGTGTCACTCTAGTCACTAAATATTTTAAAAACTTTTTAAAGCAGGAGCAAAAGTGTCAGACTTTGAGGCTTTGAAAATAAAACATGTAACTGTTTTAAAGCCATTCTTCCCATTTTTTTTTCTTTGGCAAATATGCCTGTCTGCAACTGTTTAGTTTTAGATGAGAAGGTGTTTTTTCTTAAACAAGCTATTTTTTCATCTGTTTGTTGTTTTAATGCATTTTAAAATACATGCTTCTGGTGTTGGTGCAGATCAGGATTAAGTAGTGAATTATGTAATTTATCGGCTTGTATTATTTTCTTCTTCTACACACACAATGGTTTTATATAACTGTTTTCTTAAGTATCTCAATGTTTAAAGAATATTTTCCATCTTGGGCAAAACCTCTCATGCAGCAAGTTTGAGAATATTTAAATGGTTCTTTTGTAAGGACTGTTGCTTTCCAACTTGTTTGAATATCACTTTAAAATTAAAAGTCAAAGATGTACATTTAAAAGAAAAAGATGCTTGTCTAAATATTACCTGGGTTCGGTGAAAATAAACATTCTTTAACAAAAGTGTTTCCTGTGTTCATGTTAAAGGTAAGCTGTATTAAAAGGAGTAAGTATACTCTTTTGCATATCTCAAATCAAATGCAAGGTGTACATGTTTTGCTTAATAACCGGGCATACCCATCCTAGAAGCCATAGGGTTGATTTATTAAAAGCAAATGGACATGTACTTTAGAAATGCAGTTGCGCTTTTTCTTGTGGAAAAAAAAAAAGAAATGCAGTTGCGCTCATTTTTCCTAGAGCTTGGTGTATATGGTGCAATTTCACTTAGTTGTCCACACCCCCTGGGTATTATTTACAACGTGAGCAGACACTGAGGCAGGTGCTCTCTCGGCTCCATCCTGATTCGGCAACATCCTGATATTACGTACCGAGTGGTGGGATTCTTCCCTCATACATTGCCTTAGCTCCTTCTTCTCTGCTGTTTTCTCAACATCGATGGCATGACGAAGAACAAGGAGGAGTCTGCGAAAGCCGATCACTCCCAGCAAGATAGCGCTAATAAAGAAAAGCTTTGGGACACAGCGGCCCGTCTGGGGTCTTTTGCCGGTGTTTGGGCAAAATGCTCAAGTGGGCCCATCAAACAGCAAGACCGGGTGCCACATACATGTCAGTGGGTTTTAAGCTGAATTATATGTGATGGATCAGAACACAATAGTCTAAGTTGTTGAAGTAAAATTAGAAAATATGCCTATATATTCACCCCTTTGTTATGAAGTCCATAAAAGGCTCTGGTGCAACCAGTTGCCTTCAGAAGTCACATAAATTAGTGAACTGATGTCCACCTGTGTGCAATCTAAGTGTCACATGATCTGTCATTACTTATACACACCTTTTTGAAAGTCCCCAGAGACTGCAACATCGAAGCAAGAAAGGCACCACTAACCAAATGCTGCCATGAAGACCAAGGAACTCTCCAAACAAGTAAGGAACAATGTTGAGTACAAGTCAGGGTATAAAAAAATCTAAATCTTTGACGATCCCTAGGAGCACCATCAAATCTATCATAGCCAAATGGAAAGAACATGGCACAACAGCAAACGGCCGCACACCAAAACTCACAGACCGGGCAAGGAGGGCATTAATCAGAGAGACAGCACAGAGACCTAAGGTAACCTTGGAGGAGCTGCAGAGTTTCACAGCAGAGACTAGAGTATCTGTACATAGGATGATAATAAGCTATATGTTCCATAGAATAGGAGAGGTAACTGTCAGCGCAGATACAAAGTACATGTATGGGTAGGAGTATGGTGATTAGTCCATTGGAAATAGTAGTAACAGGCAGTTCAATGGTTAAAAATGCAGGTGATGTGGCTGTTCAATGGCGGCTGCTGTCCTCAGAGAGCTGACTCTGTGGTAAATAAACAAAAGAGGGGTAGAGAAAGGAAGCACCACCTAAGTGCAGTATTAAAGAGGTTCTTTTAATGACACATTGTACAAAACACACTTACAAGAAGGTAAGGAAAGAAGGCTCATCTGTAACATCCTGTAGTCCTCGTCCCGGATCCATGGGCTGCTTTAGAAGTGAAGAAAGCAGAATGTGTAGAGTCTTCAGGCCTGCCCTGTGGCCATCAGGATGAAGTCTGTTCCAGCCTCACAGGTCACGTGATTACTTCCAAGGAACACTTCCGGGAGGAGGGTCAGACAGGGAGAACAAAGGCTGATTGGGCTACGTGCTCAGAGCCACTGCTCCTTCTATTGGCCTGATCAGCTTGAAGAGTTGCTTCCAGTAGCTCTTCTACTACCCTTTCTTATGTGCTTAAAGGGGTAGTTCCCCCGAAATTCATTTTTTTTTTAAAAATCCTTTCTCCCGCTTAGTACATGTACAATAATGTACTCACCCGTCCCAGGAATCTAGGCGCCAGCATTCTTAATTCATCAGAAAGTAAACTTTATAAAATACAGCGATGGACGTTTCCATCTTAGCTCCTGGCATTCTGAAGCCCTATGCTGGAAAGAAATGGACACGCCCAGCCCCACTCAGACAGACCAGGAAGTGCCTGCTTCACAGACCATAAAGAAAGGTAAACAAACATTTTAACATTTTTTGTTTGGCGAATGGTTTTTAGGCTAACTATGCCCTTGTGTTTAAGGTTAAGTAGTTAGATAGGTGGAACCTCCACTTTAAATGGGAGCGTGATCTATCCCCTATTGATCTCGCAGACTGGAGTAAGGCCTGGTCCAGCATAGCAAAATGCTCCTTCAACACTGCCACTTTGGAGGCAGCCTATAAGGTCCTTCTACGTTGGTACTGGGTCCCAGCTCGCATTGCCAAGTCGAACCCTGCATGTACTGACGGGTGCTTTCGGGGTTGTGGTCAACGAGGGGATGAGCTGCACATATGGTGGTCCTGTCCCCGCTTAGTTAGATTCTGGTCAAGGGTCTTTGGCCTATTATCCTCCCTATTCCATGTCCCCTTCCGTAAGGACGCTAGATATGCATTACTCCATTGCCCAATTCCAGGCCTCTTCTCTCACCAACAGAAGTTGGCTACATACTTATTTATCGCTGCCAAGCGGACAATAGCGAGGGCCTGGAAAAAACCTTCTGTTCCATTCCCAGAGGTCAAGAATACCCTGACGACTCTTATGATCCATGAAAAGATGTCTAGCGTCCTCCATGACTCTCATGCTAAATTTCTCAAGGTATGGGCCCCGTGGTGGTCCTATACATTCCCTAGTTTACACCTGTCTAGTCTGGGGCTCTAAATTGAACTTGTCCTTTTTTCCAGCCTGAGGCTTCTTTCTTTCTCTCTGTGTTTCTGAGCTTTTTGCTCGCTGTTCTGCTTTTTTCTTCCTTTCCTTCTTCCTCTATTGTGCAAGGGTTGTTTTTTTGTTTTTTGTTTTTTTGTTGTTGCTTTATTTTTTTATCTTTTTTTTTTTCTTTCTCCCCCGTTCTGCGGATAACTCCGCTCCCTCCCCCTTTTATCTGCTTTGGCCCCTGGGCCCCTGGGCCTCTTGGCTCAGGCATATCGCACTGCCCCCCGGCCGGGGTGACGGTGGTAATTTGTGATTAGTTCCTTTTATAGTATGTTTTCTACTATGTGCTTTATGTATACCTTTGTTTTCGCATCCCCTGCGTGGGAATTTGTCGATTTGTCTAAAATACTTTAATAAAAAATATTGTACCAGAAGAGTTCTCGGGGGCGGTTAAGGGCATTTGCGATGATGTTGGAGAAATTATTTTTTTTGGCAGTGAAGATTTCTTTGTGATATTTCTTTATTATCTTGTAAATGGTGTGGTTTTTATTTGAAGAGCACCTTTTCCACGCAGCTTCTGCTCTTCTACGCTCTTGCTTTAGCAACGTCAGCTGGTCATTAAACCAGCTGGAGTTGTTTTTCCGGGTGCAAGTTTTGCGTTTTGGTGCTACTAAGTCAGCTGACTGTAGTAGCGCCTTGTTGATGGCGTCAAGTGTTTCTGTGGCTGTTTGTTTTTGTTGGGTTGTTTTTTATTTTGTTCCCTAGTGTTGTTTTGAAGAGTTCCGAGTGGAGCTTCTTCTGAGATCTAGTCCAGTGAGTTGTCACTTTTTTTTTTTTTTTTTTTTTTTTTTTTTTTTTTTTCTGGGCTGGCATTTTTGGTGATTGTGAATTTGATGGCATGGTGATCGGTCCATGGTTGCGGTCATTTTCCAGGACGTCAATTTCCAGATCTTGTTTGAAAATGAGATCGAGCGTATGGCCTGAGGCATGAGTGGGGCCTTGTATTAGTTGCGGCAGACCTAATCCTTCCAGATGGTCGATGCAGGCGTCGGCTACGGGGTACAGCGAGGAGTTGGCCCAGAGGTTGAAATCCCCAAGTACCAAAAGGTGTTTGATGTTTAGGGTATATGTGGAGATGAATTCCGTCAACGACGTGAGCATATCCAGTGCGGTCCCGTATTCATCTCATCCAATTCTGCAAAACTCCAATAGGCAATCTGACAGGCTTGTTACACTCTTGCCTCTGGTAAGCAGCCAATCTAGGTGGTGGTGGATCACGAATGCTTGCAGTGATTAATTTCCTTTGTTGGCACCCCCAAATGTGTGACACAATTCATCTTTGGACCCCATATATGGACTTTCATATCTTTTCTTAACCACTTAACGCCCGCCGCACGACTATTTACGTCCGCAAAATGGCACGGACAGGCAGATGGGCGTATATATACGTCCTTGCCTTCTAGCGCGTGGGGGGAGCGATCCGGGACGACGGCGCGGCTATTCGGAGCTGGTGGTATTTGATCACCTGTGCGGTTTTTATTTATAGAGCAACAATTTTGAAAAAAACACTATTTTTTTTAGTTTTTACCATAATAAATATCCCATTTAAAAAAAAAAAAAAAAAAAACTTTTTTTTTTTCAATTTAGTCCGATACGTATTCTTCTACATATTTTTGGTAAAAAAAAATCGTAATAAGCGTATAGTGATTGGTTTGCGCAAACGTTATACCGCCTACAAAATAGGGGATAGAATTTTTTTATTTTTTTTTTATAAATCTCTTTATTGATTTTTTCCTTTCATATATACAACTATACATTTCACATTTTCATTTATTAACCACTTCCCGACCTCCTCATGTACATACGTCAGCAGAATGGCACGGACAGGCACATGTACGTACCTGTACGTCCTCTGCTAGACGTAGGTGGGGAGTCCGATCGGGACCCCCCCCCCCCGGTACATGCGGAGGTCGGGTCCGCTCGGGGAGCGATCCGGGACGACGTCGCGATCGCTCCCCGGAGCTGAAGAACGGGGAGAGCCGTGTGTAAACACGGCTTCCCCGTGCTTCACTGTGGCGGCGCATCGATCGAGTGATCCCTTTTTATAGGGGAGACTCGATCGATGATGTCAATCCTACAGCCACACCCCCCTACACTAGTAAACACATACACAGTGATCCCTAAATGTTACAGCGCCCCCTGTGTTTAACTCCCAAACTGCAACTGTCATTTTCACAATAAACAATGCAATTTAAATGCATTTTTTGCTGTGAAAATGACAATGGTCCCAAAAATGTGTCAAAATTGTCCGAAGTGTCCGCCATAATGTCGCAGTCACGAAAAAAAATCGCTGATTGCCGCCATTACTAGTAAAAAAAATAAAAATGCAAAAAAAACTATCCCCTGTGGAGAGACTGGACCGGTTGGACTCAGTTACACAGGTTTTGTTATAAGTGGAAGTCAGTGCAACCTTTGATACGAATCGATGGAAAAAGCTCAGCTGGGCTGGGTGTTGGGGAGTGAGAGACTCCTGGTGGCTCGCCCGCCTGGGCCCCGCGGCTCCCTTTGGGGGGGGCGGGCCTAGCGGGGGGTCAACTGAGACGTTCACCATGTATTAAAACGTATGTGCAATGTAATGTTTCTTACCCCATGCCAATGTTGATGCGTTGACTGTAATGTTAAGGTCCGGCCGGACCGATGTCTCTGTTATAAATAAAAAAATAAAAAAAAACTATCCCCTATTTTGTAAACGCTATAAATTTTGCGCAAACCAACCGATAAACGATTATTGCGATTTTTTTTTTTTTTTTTTTTTTTTTTACCAAAAATGGGTAGAAGAATACGTATCGGCCTAAACTGAGGAAAAAAAATGTATATATGTTTTTGGGGGATATTTATTACAGCAAAAAGTAAAAAATATTGCATTTTTTTCAAAATTGTCGCTCTATTTTTGTTTATAGCGCAAAAAATAAAAACCGCAGAGGTGATCAAATACCACCAAAAGAAAGCTCTATTTGTGGGGAAAAAAGGACGCCAATTTTGTTTGGGAGCCACATCGCACGACCGCGCAATTGTCTGTTAAAGCGACGCAGTCCCGAACTGTAAAAACCCCTTGGGTCTTTAGCCAGCATATTGGTCCGGGGCTTAAGTGGTTAAAATCGCATCAGACTTCCATTGCGTTCCATTGCTTCACATCTTATTCCCATTTATCTCATTCTTATCCCTTCCTTCCATTACTGTAGTTCCTTCCCACTTCTGTGCCTCCCTACCCTGAAGCTGTTGTCACATTTTGTATCCAATTTGCCCATATTTTCTTATACTTTTCCCCATGTCCTCTGTTATAATATGTCTCTTTATACAGTGACAGATTATTATTTATCTGATTTTTCCATTGCACCACTTTTTTCCAATTTAATACTATAGCCTTTCTTGCGTAAAAAAGCAGCAAACCCACCTGTATTCTTTTTTCTATGGGGGTCATAATTTCTTCTACGAGTCCTAACAAGCAGGTCCCTGCCTCCAGGTCAAGTTGGACTAACGTCGCTTCCTCAATTACTCTCAGGACCTCTCTCCAGAACCACCTTATCTTTGGACAGGTCCAGAATATATGTATAAAGGGCCAAATCTTCAAAGGAGATACGCAGGCGGAACTGCTGTTCAGCCTGCGTATCCCTGTGGCTATCTTTGGAAACGATCCTCAGAAGGATTTTTCCAAAGATAGTCAGAAGATCCGACATCTGTAATAGACTTACACTGTCGGATCTTAGGATGCAGTACCGCATCCGCCGCTGGGGGCATTTTGAGTCGAAATGCCTCTTTGCGTATGCAAATGAGTACTTAGGCAGATCCACAAAGCTTTTTAGATTTGTGTTTTCTACGTAAGTTACGTTTTGCATGCGTAAAATTAGGGATGCTTTTACAAGGCCTAAACTGTTTAGACCTTGTAAAAACAAACCTTTTTTTTCGATCGCCGCGTTTTTTTTTTACATTTCAAATTTTTTTACCCGACGCAACTTTATTGTCCCGTCGCGATCCACAAAGCCCGGCGTAAAGTACGTTCGCGCGATGCACGTCGGGGAAAAATGACGTCCCACACATGCGCCGAACGTCCGGCGCAGGAGCGCGCCTCATTTGAATAGGAATTGCCCCCTCGATCAGACGACCGCCTTGCGACGGAGGCACTTAAGTTACACGGCGTGTAATTTCTAGGTAAGTGCTTTGTGGATCGGGCACTTAGGTAGAAATTTAACGCCTGTGTAACTTAACTGCTGAAAGTTAAGTTAGGCAGCTTTTTTGAGGATTTGGCCCAAAGTTTCCTGGAATGCCTGCGCATCTCCAACAGTTTTGAGGATTTGATGGCAATATTTTGCACAGTTTATACGGTGTATAGTAGCTCCTATGTGTTATTTTAAATTGGATTAATTTGTCTCGAAGTGAGACTAAGATCTGAAAAGGGAATTTTTTTTTACTAAATGGGTGTAAAGAGTTGAAATCAGCCCTTTTTCCTTTCTCTTTCTCACCAGTTGTTCTAGGCCTGTTTCTATTAGCTGCGGGATGCCATCAGGAAATCGTGCTACCAGGGCATGGACCAGCTGCATGTGTCTAAAAAAATAACTCTCCGTTATATTCCGTTTTTCTCATCTCTCCAAATGGGGATATTTTTCCCCTATCTATTACTTGTGATATTTTTTTAATTTCAAATTTTGTTCATGCTCTTGGGTTTTCAATATGAGTTAAATGTGCCAATTCGGGATTTCTCCATAATGGAGTATTTGGAGATATATCTGTTTTTAGATTGCCCTCTCTTGCTATGCCTGCTTTCCATACCCTTACTGTTGTCATCATTGACGGAGTTAAATCTTGCCTACTTTTAGACCAACAAAATGGTAATGCCTGCAGTGCCTCCAAAGACCTAAAAGGGGATAGAATTATTACCTTTTTTTTTTTTTTTTTTTTTTTTTTTTTTTACTAGTAATGGCGGCGATCTGCGATTTTTGTCACGACTGCGATATTGCAGCGGACAGATTGGACACTTTTGACACATTTTTGGGACCATTCACATTTATACAGTGAACAGTGCTATAAAAATGCACTGGTTCCTGTATAAATGGGACTGGCAGGGAAGGGGTTAACGCTAGGGGCATCAAGGGGTTAAATATGTACCCTGTGAGTGATTCTTACTGTGGGGAGGGGGACTGACTGGGGGAGGTGACCGATGGTGGTCTCTATGTACAAGGGACACACCATTGGTCTCCTCTCCCTAACAGGACATGCAGCTCTGTGTTTACACACAGAGCTCCACGTCCCTGGCTCTGTTACTGATGATCGCGGGTGCCTGGCGGACATCGCGGCCGCCAGGCATGTGCATCGGCACCTGTCTGACGCGGCTGTCATGCACACGCGTCGCCGGCAGCGCGTGCCCTAACCCCCTCACCCCCCCCCCCGGTGGCGCATGACCGGAGGCCTCCCAGCAGATCAGAGCCACCTTGCGGCTGTAAATAGTCGGCCGCAGGATGGCAAGTGGTTAAAGACTATTCAATTTTGTAATTTCACATCATTTTTGAGCAAGAAGAGGGTGGGTGACGCTGCTGTGGGGGCCGAATGAGATAATTGTGAGTTCCCAGAAAAAAGTGTCTGTGTTGGGTAACCTGTAATGGGGCTAAATCCAATAATGGGGGGAATCCCTATAATAACAACACACTAGAATAAAGGTATGGTGTGTTGAGGTTACCCTTATACTGGTAATAGATGTGGCAAAAAGGTGTCTATGCCTAGGCCACCAACCTCTGTTGGTTTCCAAGTATCGTGTATAAAAAATAAACAAATATAGAGTAAAAATATGTATGGGTGTATAAGTATGTGATTCTATACAGATGGTCAGGATCCTGTGCAGTCCAGCAGGTTGCTGGATATGATAAATATTGTTTAGGCAAAAATGTTATAGAGAACCTGTATGTGCATAGAGGTATAGTATAGGCTCCTGTATTCTGTTACCTCCCAAGTGACTAATTATAAATGAAAATTTGTCATCATAATAAACTAATAAATTATCCAAATATGTAGAATAAATCAAATGCAAAAATCCTCAATCAATATGGAATGAGTCCATATGCATGGAAAGGTCATACGACAATTCTAGAGACAATTATACCGCAGGTCCCATTACTCCATAATATTCTGGTGGTTAAACTGCTAGAGATGGATGGATTATGTTGTCAGAGTTCACAATTGCAATCACTAATAAATCTTTAATACTGAAAGTGGTAAAGTGATATAACTCAGTGTCGATCTCTCACGATCCAGTGCTAAAGTGACTGTGGTGCTCTCCTCATAGGTCCCTACTCACCAAATGTAGCTGCCCCAGATGGGGTAAAAGGCAGTTGGTGATGGTGCCTTGCTTCTTCCAGGTGAACAATACCTTTAGATGGATTCCAGCCGGTGTCTGCCCTCAGTGCAGCTCCTTAGAGGTTAAAATCTCTGGCGGCGGATTTGCGGTGTGTCACTCGGATGAAAAAAATTATATCCACATAGTGTAGTATGTAAAAAACTTCCAAGGGATATTTTATTTAGGCTTTAGAAAATAAAAGAAAATAACACTGGGATCACCAGCTGCATTTTTATATATTATTTTCTTTTATTTTTTAAAACCTAAATAAAATATCCCTTGGAAGTTTTTTAATATATAAACAGCAGAGAAAATGGAGGACAGTAAGATAGGAACCATGAACAAGAGAAAGGCAGAAAAACATGGGAAAGCACAAAAAGTGTACCTTCAGAAGATAAAGGTCATGCCAAAGAGGAAAAATGTTTCTGGTTAGAAAAGTCCTCTGGTGCAAACAATAAAACTGGCTTTCCACATCAGTGGTTCATTTACCAACCCAAGGTGTGGAATTGGGACTAGGAAAGGCACAACCCAAGCGAACTATAAACTAATTGGTAGGAAAAGTGACACAGATATTCTGATCTTCTTGAGAAAGGTTATGGGATGAACAGGAGAGAGCTGTAGGGTCCTTAATCTCAGCCTTTCATAGGTTTAAGCTGGTCTTGTAGGACCATGGGCCCTATAGGGTAGCAGAAAATATGTAAAGTCTTGTTAATGCTAGCTGTCCTTCTGTTGGACTACTGCTCCTCTTCAGGCCTTAGCAGCTGCCCAACTCCACTGCCCATGACATTGCAATTCTCCCTACTGGTTCCACACCCAGCTCTGACTGTTTCCTCTCAGTCCTCTCTGGCATGCCTTTCCAGTCCTCCTGACTGCACATGTCACTCACCAGCCCTCCTGGCTGCAACCAGTGGTTCCCTCCTGAAGATTTGCCTGGCAGTACTAGCTCTTGCTGCTGTCTGACTCCTCCTTTTCAGGTCCTTCATGCTTTCTTGAAGGGCTCCATCTTGCACCCGAGTCCCAGGTCCAAAGTCACACCCCCCCCAGACTGGGGAGCTCCCTTAAGGGCCCCTGACAGCCTAGGACTCCATCCTCCAGTTCTTCCACCTGACAGCTCTTCCCCAGCTATGTATTTCAAGAGGGGGGAGAGAACACAGAGGCGCCACTCTAAGTGCAGTATGTTGCATGTAACTGCCTATAGGTATATCAATCCTAGTTGGGGATTGGTCATCAGAGCTCCCTGAGACACCCCAGACGGTTCCACCTCTCTTCCCTTCCTCCCCTTCTAGAATCCTCTAGCTCTAGAAGAAAGAGGGAAGTAACAATGAGGTGATGCTGTCTGAGTTATAGCTGATACTCTGAGCCACTCCCAGCCCACACAAATCAAATCAAACACACCTAGCTTCCAGCCAGGCCTGCCTAATTTTACCTACACTTATCAAAAAAAATACTCTAACACCTACCTAAGTAGAGAGTGCTACATGCATAACCCCTCTCCCTATATTATGGGGGTGAAACGGCGGGGGAAGGTTGTTCTGTAGTACTAAAACACTTCCTGTTTTTTTTTGTTTGTTTTTTATTCATTGCAGAGAGAAACCGGCCTCCATGGGCTACAACAATACAACATAATTGGAGGCAGAATCAAAAATACATAAAATACATAAAATAATAACATACATACAGGAAGGCAGGTAAAAACATATATGTTGTCATATCACAACTCCCTGGGGTCAGAGCCAAGTATATACATTTTCCGTGGCCCCATGGGGACCCAAGTATGGTGTATGTGGGGGAGTGTGTATTTACCTCATCAGGGCACTTTCCGCCCTATTTCTTCACGCGTACCACAGGGGGGCCGCCCATCCCCGCATTTTCTCATTTTCAATATAAAGAGAGAATAACAGAAAAAGGGAAGGGTGAAAAGAGAGAATAGAAAGGGGGCCAGGAACCGCTCCTGCCCCAAAAGGGGGTAAGAAAATAGAAAGGATAGACTAGTAGAGAGGGAGGGGTGGGAGCGAATATGGGGCTCAATCCGCCTCCGTGGTCACCGAGTTTGCACCTGGGCCTCCAGAGTCCTGGGTGCATGTGTCCGCTCCAGCCTGATCTAAATTCTGGGTTTCCCCTCTAGATACTCTGACGAGGGTCAGAACCTTAAACATGTTCCAAGGTCGCCAAGTTTCTGTGTACGTCTCCTGTCTATGCTGACTGATAAGGATCAAGTCCTCCATGCGGCCAACGTTATCTACTTTCCTGAGCCATTGTGCTACAGTCGGGGGCTGCTGAGACTTCCAGCACAGAGGGATGCAAGCCTTGGCCGCATCCAGTAGGTGACGCACAACCGATTTCTTATAAGTCTTTGCCGGGATAGTCGTCGTGTGTAGCAGAAAGAACGCTGGTTCGTCCCCCAACATGCGGTCTGTAAATTTCTGGGTTATGCGACGGACTTCTCTCCAGAAGCCTTGTATGCGAGTGCAAGAACAAAATATGTGTAGGAGCGATCCCTTCTCTTCCCGGCAACGCAAGCAAAGATCAGAGGACTCCGGGAAAAGTTTATGTAGCAGTTCGGGCGTTCTGTACCACCTAGTGAGGACCTTGTAGTTCGTCTCCTGCACTCTAGAGCTCAGCAAGGACTTATGTGTAAAGGTGAGAATGTGTTGTACCATACTGCTACTAAATGTACAGTTAAGGTCTCTTTCCCATTTAGGGAGACAGGGGATTGGGTTGTCCGCTGGGGGCGTAATCAGCATATTATACATCAGGGATAGCGCGTGGGGGAGCGCTCCGGTATCTGTGCAAAGTTCTTCAAATGTTGTGGGGGGGGTGCCGTCCAGCGGTGGTAAGCTACTCAGGAAGTGGCAGAGCTGCAGTGCCCTCATATAGTCCAGGCCGAAAGGGCCAACGGGGTCCATAAGTTCTGCCGCCCCCCTCCACCTGCCCCCCACACTAAAGTGGGAAGCCTGGAACATCCCTGCATCCCTTAGGTCCAAAAATCTCCTGTCTCGCAACCCCGGGGGAAGTAGAGGATGGCCTATCGCCAGTCTCAGGGGTGAGTTGCAGGCCGAGAGGCGAGACTCGGTCAGGAGCCTGGCGCAAATTCTAGCGGTCGTGCCCAGCAGGGGGTGTCGCTTAAGCTCCAGGGGGCAATGTAGAGTGGCACCACGGGCTCTGTGAAGCGCTACCAGGCTCTGGGCCTGTTCATTACGAGTCCAAAGTTTGGTGTCGGAATGACTGCACTAGTCCAGAAATCTGTTAAGGTGTGCTGAATGGTAGTATGTACGGACCTCCGGCATGGCAATACCGCCGTGGAGCTTCGGGCGTGTGAGTATGTTCCGCTTTAATCGCAGAGTCTTCCCCGCCCAGAGAAACCGGGTCAGGGCGGAGTGTGTCTGCTTAAAGAAACTACTCGGGATGGCCATTGGGAGGGCCTGCATCAGGTATAAAATTTTGGTGAGAATGGACATTTTTAATATGTTACAGCGTCCCAGCCACAAATAGAGGCCGGAATTCCACTGGTCCAGCAGCCTCTGTACCTTTTTCAAAAGTGGGGTTGTGTCCGTCCACTTCAGGTTAAAGCTACTTTTAAGTCTCCCAAGGTGGGCAGGAGCAATCCCCACCCCCATGGCCTCCGACTTGGTAAAATTAATTTTCAAATTGGAGAGTTGGCCGTAATCATCGAATTCCTTCAGGAGATTCTGCAATAAGGTAGAGGGCTGCGTAAGCGTGAACATCAAGTCGTCCGCGTATGCAGATACCTTATGCTGCATACCTCCCACAGATATTCTGGAGATCTCCGGGTTCAAGCGAACGTGGCATAGGAACGGCTCCAGGGTCAGAGCAAAGAGCAGAGGAGAGAGTGGGCAGCCCTGTCTGGTCCTGTTGGTAATCAGAAAAGGCTCGGATAGTACCCTGTTCACCCTCACCCTGGCTGTCGGACCCGAATAGGCCGCCGCTACAGAGTGCTGCATCTGGGACCCAAGGCCTATATGCTTTAGTGTTGCAAATAGAAATTCCCAACTCACTCGGTCAAACGCCTTCTCGGCGTCTGTCCCGAGGAGGACGCATGACGTCTTCCCTCTGGTGGCGACATGTAACAAGTTAAGGACTTTGTGGTATTGTCCCTCGCCTCTCTGGCATTGACGAATCCCACTTGATCCAAGTGGATAAGCCCGGGTAGGTGCTGTTGCAATCTGGAGGCTAGGATCTTGGTAAAAAGTTTGAGATCCATATTGAGGAGTGAAATAGGGCGGTAACTCCCGCACTGGGACGGGTCCTTACCGTCTTTGGGAATAACAGATATTTGGGCCTGTAGAGAGGAAATATGGAATGACTGTCCGGTCCCCAAGATGTTGTACAGCTTCACCATGTGTGGGCCTAGGGAAGGGAGGAGGGTATTGTAGTAGTGGGCAGTCAGTCCATCAGCTCCTGGGGCCTTGCCCGGTTTCGTCTCTTTAAGCGCGAGCTGCAGTTCAGTCTGGGTGATAGGTTGGTCCAGCATCTTCCAGGTGTCCTCAGACAGGACTGGTATATTGGACTGAGTAAGGTATTCCGACGTGGGGTCCCCCGCTGGCGCCGACGCATGAAGGTTGTATAGAGAGTCATAGAAAACTCTAAATTCCTGTGCTTATCTGTCCAGGCAACGAAACCTTCTGCCCCGTCCGGGAAACCACATGGGGATTGTATGACGCTTGGCGTTGGGCCTGCAGAGACTGGGCTAGGAGTCTGCCGCATTTGTTTCCGGATTCATACCCCTTCCTTCTACATACCTGCATGGCCGCCTTGGCCTTAAACTGCAATATGTCAGTGATCTGTGATCTAGTCGCATCAAGTTCACACCCCAGCTGTCTGGTCGGGGCTGCCTTGTGTACGGTCTCTAGGTTCTGCAATTTGGAAAGTAGTGTATTCAATTGTGCGGTCCGCATCCGTTTTAACCTGGCTCCATGCTTAATAAGCACACCCCTAATCACGGCCTTATGAGCCTCCCACACCAGACCAGGGTCGCTCCCTTCCGTCGCATTGGTCGTAAAGTAATGGCTAATCGCTGTGAGCACCTCAGCCATAACCTCGGGGGTTCTGTAGTAAGCTATCATTAAGCCTCCAGACCGGCTGCTGGGTCGCCTGGGCATCGAACAGGGCATACGTCATCATAACCGGGACATGATCTGACCACGTTATCGATCCAATTGAAGTGTTCTCAACAGCATGGAATTGACTGTGGGGGACAAGGAAATAATCGATCCGCGAATATGTCTGGTGTGGCTCAGAAAAAAAAGGAGTAATCCCTTTCTCCAGGGTGAAAAAGACGCCACACGTCGATCAATTGTGCCGAGTGCAGGGCCGTGCTGATACGTTTACGCGCATCTCGAGTAACCGCGGAAGTGCCCGATGAGCTGTCTTCTGCGGGTGACAGGGGCACGTTTAACTCTCCCCCCACCACCAGCTGTCCCTAAGTGTACCGCATAAGTTTCTCTATTTGTCTCCTGATGAACGTGTATTGGGGGCATACAGGTTGGCCAATGTCATCTTTCTATCGCCTATGAGGCCTTTCAAGAACAGGAAGCGGCCTTCCTTGTCCGTCTGTGAATCTATCAATGTCCAGGGGACTCTTGCCGAAATAAGAATAGTAATGCCCCTTGACTTGGTCTCTGTGTAAGCTGAGTAGTACGCTAGGAGAAAGTATCTGTTTTTAAGTAGTGGTAATTTGAGGTCTTTAAAATAGGTCTCCTGTAACATAACTATGTCTGCCCTCGAGCGACGCATGTCCTGGAGCAAGATTTTCCGTTTCTCGGGTGTGTTCAGCCCCTTCGCATTTAGCAAAAGGATGTTAAGCTGGTCCATACTCGCAATCCCACCAGGGTAGTACAGGGGTGTAGGGAGGGGGATGAGAGAAGGTATAAGAAACTAGAAGGTAGAGCAGGGAAACAGAACAGAGAGGGCTGCCACTAGAGTGTGTGCAGCTAAAAATAAAAGAGATCTAAACGAGCCTAAACGGCTGTGGTACTCACCAGGAGCACTAAAAGAACCCCCAGGGTATAGAGCAGCATCCTACTTGGGGTAATGGATTGAACAGAGCCAAGGAGCAAGCCCCTGGCCCTCACCCACCCACACCCGGCACGTTTGTATGGCTAATCAATGTAAACCGACAGAAAAAAGCAATATCCAAGTTATGGAAGACATTTCAATGGTCATTCTAGCAACAGAACAATGTGCATAATAGTTAATAGTGTTTTAAACTTCACCAGCTAGCATGTAATAAAAAATTAAAGCGGGGGTCAGGGTGGATCTCAGAGAAGGGGGGCCACCGGCCTACTCACGCTGCTACCCTCGTGAAGCCGACCGGTTCCTCCGTCTTCCCCTCTGCTGGCGATGTTGCCCAGGACCGCGCTGTGCCGACAGGCCGGATCTTCCCACAAAACGTGGGAGTAGCTGGAGCCAGTCGGGAACCGGAACGGGTTTGGTCTCCATGAAATCGAACAATGCAGGGAGGTCAGCTGTGGACTGCAGGGTAAAGGATCCGGAGTCCCCGCGGAAGGAAACCGACAGCGAATATACCCAGCGGTAGGTCAGACTCTTCTGCTTGGCTAGGTCCATGATGGGCCACAGGAGTGCTCTTCGGCGCAGCCTCGTCCTCGATAGGTCCGGGAGTATCTTGACCTGTGCATCTTCCCTCATCACCGCTCCATGGTCCCAAGCGCGGCGCAGGATGGCCTCCTTCTGGGTGTAACGATGGAGCCGGCATACGACGTCCCGCGGTCTCAATGGATCTGCTGGTCTAGGCCCTGAGGCCCTTTGTGCCCGATCTAGCACTATGTCTGCCTCCGGTTCTCCCAGGACCTCTCAGGACATGTCTCTCACAGTGTCTCTCAGGTCCTCCGCAATTACACTCTCTGGTAACCCTCTCAGCCGCAAATTATTGCGGCGGCTCCGGTCCTTAATGTCTTCCATGTGGAGCTGGAGAGAGGCGGCTGTCTCCCGATGTTGGTCTCTGGCGCCTTCCAGTGCTGCCACGCGGGCCTCCAGGGATGTCACCGAGATCTCCCCGGCCAAGACCCTCTCCGTCAGGGTAGAAACCTCCCCCTGTACCTCCTGGATATCCCGTCGGTGGGTCTCCTCCAACCGGAGGATGAGGGCCTCGATATCTGTGCGCATCGGGAGGGCCTACAGAAGGGCACGGATGTCCCGATCCAGCAAAGGAGCCTCCGGGTGATTGTCCCCCTCCATGATCACTCGGTCGGGGTTCTGGTCGCCTTGGCTCCCGGGGATTTCTCTTTAAACAGCCCGTAGGAGCGCGGTTTCTCTCCCAATGTCTTCCCCGCGGGGGTCCCTCGTGTCACTGCCCTTGTCCTATGTTTCTTGGCAGAGTTCATGCCGGTATTTCTCAGTTTTCGCCGGTATTAGTGGGTTCAGGCCAGGAGCTCTCAAGATGTGCTGCCTCACTCGGCCATGTACAGGCCATGCCTTGTTGATAAACACTTCCTGTTCTATTGCTCCTCCTTATAAATACAGTGAGTGAGGGCTGTCATCCTATTATAGGAAGTGTGTTACTGGCAGGTTTACCAGGTTAAAATAAAAGGAAAAAAGCCCGAAAATTAAACAATGCAGCAATCACATATAAGGACTGCTAAGCAGCTTGTGCTTGGGTTTAGATATGTTTTACCAGGAGAGCTATGTTTAAAATGTTCTGCTTGGCATTTCCTGTAGATTTAATGAAAAAAAAAAAGTCTAAAATTTCCTTTTCCTGTTTTCAAGTAGATTTGTTGTAGTTTTTTTTTCTTTTTGAATCAGTCACAACATGAGGATTATCTGTGTGTGTGTGTGAATATGTATCCATCAATCAACATCTCTCAAATTCTAGGCTATTCTATTATTGTCCTTTCATACTACAGTGCACTGTGTCCACGTGACGGTGCTGCATATTTTCCACTCTCATAATACTCCACTGCCAGCCATTTAAAGTTTTGTCTAGTAAAAAAAATGCCTCTTGTCTTATTGGTATTTGAGAATGATAGTTGTGTGCATTTGGTACAGTGTTGCCAACCTACCAGATTGAAATTTACTGGCATGACACCCGAAATTTACTGGCACAGTCACGTTTTTACTGGCATTTCACTAAAGTTACTAAATTAAATTTTTAGCTGCATATTTCAGTATTTAGGCTACAAACAAGTACGGTAGGCAAATAGCAATGTGATTTAAGGTAGATATTAAGGTAAAAAAACATATTTTTGTTATTTTCGATATAATAAGGGCAAATTATTTAGTCACATCACCCCCTGCCACCAACACCCCCTGCCTTCACGCCCCTCTGCGGTGCCACAATCTCCCTCTCCCCCAGGCCTCCTATCACCCCCTGCCTCCATCGTCCCCTGCCTCCATCCCCCTCTGCTGTGCCACCAACAACCCCTATCCCCATCCCCCACCCTCTGCGGTGCCACCATCCCCTCTGCGGTGCCACCAACACCTCCTGCCTCCAATATCCCCCTGCCTCCAATATCCCCCTGTCTCCAATCTCCCCCTGCCTCCATTGCCCCCTGCCTCCATCCCCCTCTGCGGTGCCACCACAGCCACCATCACCCACTGCCTACAATCACCCCCTGCCTCCAATCTCCATGCGCAGTTCCAAGCCGAACCAATCTCGGCTATTTTTACTGGCACATTCCCGCAACCACTGACATTTACGAACGGGGGGAAAAAGTGCGGTTGGCAACACTGATCTGGTAATATTACCCAAGAAATCATGGTGTACCCTAAGGCTCCATTCACGCCTAGGCGTTTTTACGCCCGACGCTATTGCAGCCCGAAATATGCTGGAGGGGTGATTTAACATTGTCGGCTATGGAGATGGTTCACATCTCCACGCCCAACGCCGAAACGCCGTACGCCTGAAGCTCAAAACAAGTCCCTGACCTTTTTTTTCAGGCGGCTTCGGCGTTCGGCCATAGCCGACAATGTGTAAATCACCCCTCCAGCGAAAACCGTGGTAAAAAACGCAGCGTTTTGTCGCGGCAAATCGCGGGACAAAACGCCGCAATTTGTCGCGGCAAATCGCGGTACAATACCCCACGTTCAGGTGTGAATGCAGCCTTGGTTCTAATACATTTCCTGTCATAGGGAGACAACACTGCTCCTTGATATATACAGCACCATGAGTGGGCACAATAGGATGGAAGTGTGTTGCTGGTAGGATCATTAGGTGAAAATAAAGTGCAATATGCCTGAAAAAAAGAAAAGTAATGCAGCCACCTCATCTAAGGACTAGTAAAATTCAATACATTACATTTTTGTTCTCGGGCTAAAAAGTATAAGTTCACCACTACACAAAATATGAAAAGGTGAACTAATAACACCCTACATCCCCACCGCTGTTTGTGAATGATTGGCTTTCACTGTCCACACAGCTGGTGCAGCAGTACAGAGATTTCATCCATCCTTCTTCCTGGATGGATCAGAGAGGTTCTGATCCTAAGGGAAGAAGACGTCAAATCCCCAGTCTGCTGCTCCGGCTGTACAGGCTGCGAAAGATGATCATGTACTAAAGTAAGGCAGACCATAGATGATGCGATTTTCCTATCCTGCAACTCCCGCAAAGCTATTGTATTCTCCTGGCAGAAAGGGGGGGGGGGGGTTGATGGGCGCCAGGAGTCATCCATGCCTGGAGAACACTGATTATTGCTAATGCCGCAACTGCCCCACACCACTGATCGCTTTTCAGAGCGGTGGCAATGGGCTGCCGCACATATGAGTGAGTCCCTAAAGTATTTTTAAAGGAAAGTTAAAAAAAATCCCAAATTTTGCGCTGACACCAGAACATGAATAGAGGGGGGATCTTCAAATGGAGACACTGGCCCAGATTCAAGAAGCAATTGCGCCTGCGTAACCATAGTTACGCAGCGCAATTGCTTACTTGCCAGGCGTAACGAATGCTCCTGATTCAGGAACCTCGTTACGCCGACTGCAGCCTAAGATATGCGTGGCATAAGGCTCTTATGCCCGCATATCTTAGGCTGCATTCTTGCGATGGCCGCTAGGTGGCGTTCCAGTTGTGCTCAGCGTATAGTATGCAAATTGCATATTAACGCCGATTCACAACGTTACGCGAGCCCTGCGTACGCAGTTTACGTCGTTTGCGTACGGCGGTTTTTGCGTAAGGCTGCCCCTTCTATTAGCAGGGGCAGCCAATGTTACGTATACCTGTCGTTCCAGCGTCGCGAAATTTGAACTTTACGTAGTTTGCATAAGTGAATCGTGAATGGCGCTGGACGCCATTCACGTTCACTTTGAAGCAAATGACGTCCTTGCGACGTCATTTCCCGCAATGCACGTCGGGAAAGTTTTCCGACGGAGCATGCGCTCTACGATCGGCGTGGGAACGTGCCTAATTTAAATGATTCCCGCCCCCTACGCGATCATTTAAATTGTGCGCGCTTACGCCGGGCATTTTTCCGGAGCGCCCACGCAATTTACGGAGCTACTGCTCCGTGAATCGCAGGTAGCGCAGAAAATTTGCGGGGGCGCAGGGCAAAAACGTTGCCCTGCGCCTCCGTAAAAACTGCGCAAAGGTACCTGAATCTGCCCCACTAGTTCTGGTGACGTTCAGGGATTCTCTCACTTTGGAAGGATTTCTTCTCACTTCCTGTTTTGACTATGGAACAGAAAGGAAAGGGAAATCTCCCCAATGGTAAACAGGTGGCAAAAAGGAAACTGTCCAGGGTAATAACTCTCCCATAGTTTGTCCAAAATAAAATAAAAATAAATATTACATTTAGTTCTAAATAAATATATATATATATATATATATATATATATATATATATATATATAATATTAAATAAATATATTATATAGCCACTCGCTGACCAGTCACATACCTGGTATGTCATCATTCTTCAAATGGTTGTACCGGGATGATGCCTGCCTCTGCAGGTATCACCCCAGCACCTTTTTTTTAGAGCCAGCAGTCGGTTCTCTTGTAATAGCATTTGGAGCAGCTAACTAACGGCCTAATTGCTTTTACAAGCAGCAAAAGTGAATGCCCCCCCACTGCCTTCCGCAGCTTGCATAGTCTCTCCCATCCCACCTGTCACAGGCCTATTACTGTCACAAGGATGTTTACATTCCTTGTGACAGCAATAAAAAGTGATAACTTTTTTAAAGCAACAGTGCAAAAAAAAAAAAAAATGAATGTGTCACCATCGCCCCTGTAAAGGCGAACGCTTGCGCTGTTGCCACATTTACCCAGCGTAACATCTTCTTTTATATTTTACTTGGTGTACCATCATCTTTTTTCATTAAAAAAATAAATAAAAATGAGTTATGTATTGTCTTTTTTTAAAGTGTATTTGTTCCCCAAAAAATATAAGCGCAAATATTGTGTGACATAAAAATTTGCAAAACCCACTAATTTATTTCTAGGGCCTGAGCTTTAAAAAAAATATATGATGTTTGGGGTTTCCAAGTCATTTTCTAAAACAAAAAAAGCCTGGTCCTTACGTGGTTAAATACAGTATACTGTATAAATAAATAAAATTGATCAGCTGCAATATATTACATTTGTGTTTCTGGGTTTAGACACGCGATAATGCTGGGAAAATAACTTCCCGATCCCTTACGTATTAGGTAGTAGAAGCCAAAATTCCCCATTCCAAATTTCTGCTGGGAAGTTTCCAGGGAGCCATGATAAGCTTGGGCACAAAGTTGAATCAGTGAATGGGTTAATGTAGATGCCAAGCTGGACATGCGCAGTAGCGCCCTCTGGTGTCATGTATCCAGATCGCGTGTTTGTTGGCTTGGAGTTGTCTGGCAGCTCTGTCTCCTGCCCTGATTAGAAGGCCAGTGTAGGCTCAAGGCTGGAGGGAGCGGTGAGGACGATGTAGTCCGTCATGTTATATGAGATCCCCCACATGATCTGATCTCTCTCCGCACAAGGAGCTCGCCCTTCCCCCGGCCATCCAGCAGCGGCAGCCAGAGGGAGGAGGGCAGGAAGAAGGTTGGGAGGAGGGAAGGAGCCATGGAAGAGATCTCAGCCCTGGAGAAGAATGTGGCCGAGCTGACGGTCATGGATGTGTATGACATCGCCTCTGCGGTTGGCCAGGAGTTTGAGAGGGTCATTGATCAGTATGGCTGCGAGGCCATAGGCAGGCTGATGCCCAAAGTGGTGAGGGTGCTGGAGATCCTGGAAGTCCTGGTCAGCAGGAACATCAACCCAGAGATGGAAGAGCTCAGACTGGAGCTGGACAGGCTGAGACTGGAGAGGATGGACAGGATAGAGAAGGAGAAGAAACACCAGAAGGTGAGGAAGGGGGGATCACAACTCTCATCATCACACAACTCTCATCATCACACAACTCTCATCATCACACAACTCTCATCATCATCGTCATCACACAACTCTCATCGTCATCACACAACTCTCATCATCATCATCATCACACAACTCTCATCGTCATCACACAACTCTCATCATCATCACACAACTCTCATCCTCATCACACAACTCTCATCCTCATCACACAACTCTCATCCTCATCACACAACTCTCATCCTCATCACACAACTCTCATCCTCATCATCATCACACAACTCTCATCATCATCACACAACTCTCATCCTCATCACACAACTCTCATCCTCATCACACAACTCTCATCATCATCACACAACTCTCATCCTCATCACACAACTCTCATCCTCATCACACAACTCTCATCCTCATCACACAACTCTCATCCTCATCACACAACTCTCATCCTCATCACACAACTCTCATCCTCATCACACAACTCTCATCCTCATCATCATCACACAACTCTCATCATCATCACACAACTCTCATCCTCATCACACAACTCTCATCCTCATCACACAACTCTCATCCTCATCACACAACTCTCATCCTCATCACACAACTCTCATCATTATCACACAACTCTCATCATCATCATCACACAACTCTCATCATTATCGCACAACTCTCATCATCATCATTATCGCACAACTCTCATCCTTATCATCACACAACTCTCATCATCATCATCGCACAACTCTCATCATCATTCTTTGCACAACTCTCATCCTCACCATCGCACAACTCTCATCCTCATCATCGCACAACTCTCATCCTCATCATCGCACAACTATCATCATCATTCTTTGCACAACTCTCATCCTTATCATCACACAACTCTCATCATCATTCTTTGCACAACTCTCATCATCATCATCGCACAACTCTCATCATCATCATCGCACAACTCTCATCATCATTCTTTGCACAACTCTCATCCTCATCATCACACAACTCTTATCATCATTATCGCACAACTCTCATCATCATCACACAACTCTTATCATTATCGCACAACTCTCATCCTCATCATCACACAACTCTCACCCTCATCATCGCACAACTCTCATCATCACTCCTGCCAGGATAGAGTCGGAGCCCAGTGTTCTATGGAATGCATGTTGTCACACTATGACATTGTTCTCCCCTCTATAGATCTGTCAGTATCAGACACTGCAAAGTCTGCAATGACATCAGGACTTTATACTCAATTCTCCTAACCCCAGTCTGGAACAGGCACTGTATCGGTGCAGGATCATGACAACCTAACATTGTCCTCCCCGGCTGTAGTCATAGAGTTCAGGCTGGCTCAGACACTGTAATGTGTAGTACAATGAAAACCGACCATTGTTCTTTCCTGTTGTCATCCAGAGCAAAGTTCAGGCTGACTTAGTCCTCAAGGTGTATATAATATAAAGCAGTGAATGCGCCCTTCACCAGACATTCACTGGCAGTGAATCGGTCACTGTCATTTAAACACATGCACCCAAAGGATTCACCCACATCGGAGGAGTCCTGCTGTCAGAATACAATACCACAGCTGGGAGGATTCCTTCATCCTCCTCAACTGTGTGGATGGTGGAATCCCTTTTTTTTTTTTTTAAACAGCCAGTGGGCTGTTAAAGAACATAACAAAATGATCCATGCTTGACCAGCTTAACATTGTTCTCACCTAGCTGTAATCAGAGTTCAGGCTGGGCCAGACACTGTGAAGTGTAATTCAATGAATGACACCACACTAAAATTGTTCTCCCTAGCTGTATTCATAGAGTTCATCCTGGCTCAGATACTGTAAAATGTAGTATAATGACAACCCAACAACTCTAACGTTGTTCTCCCCAACTGTAGTCCTAACACTCATCCTGGCTCAAACTCTGTAGAGTGCATAATAATGACGCTCTGGGGCAGGGCTCTAGTCCTGCGGGAACGCGTGGGAACGGAGTTCCTGCACTTTTTTCACAGCAGGAATGCAGTTCCCTTTGCAGAACTAGAGCAGCTGAGCCGCCCGAGCCAATCCTTCACTAAACGGCGATGCCCAGCTCGAGTCACTGTCAGGGGCAGGCGAACCTTAGTAATCCTTTATGTTACTGGCCGCTTCCTGTATATGGATTCATCGGGTAGTGTGCGGGTATTCAGTCACTTCCTCGATGCCACAATTTCTCCTGGGAGCTTTTGTCATTGTCCCCAGGAGACATTGCGGAGGTCTGCCGCGAGTTATCGCAGGATTTAGAAAGAACTTGCTTAAAAAAACATGCGGTTTAGTAATTATGCATATGAGCGTATCTTTTTTTTTTTTTTGGTGGGGGGAGTGGATCTTGGGTGGGAGTTCCCACACTTTTTTGCCCAGGACTTGACTCCTGCTTTGGGGGTTATTTACGAAAGGCAAATCCACTTTGCACTACAAGTGCAAACTACAAGTGTACAGTGCACTTGAAAGTGCAGTCTCTGTAGATCAGAGGGGGACATGCAAGGAAAATAAAACAACATTTTAGGTTGCACATGATTGGATGATAAAATCAGCAGAGCTTCCCCTCATTTCAGATCTACCCCTCAGATCTACAGCTACTGCACTTCCAAGTGCACTTTTATCGCAATTTCAAGTGCACTTTGCACTTGTAGTTTGGACTTGTAGTGCAAAGTGGATTTGCCTTTGGTAAATAACCCAGATGACTTCTTGTTGTACACTAACATTGATCCCCCCTGCTGTAGTTGGGGTTCAGGCTGGCTCAAACGCCATAGAGTGCAGGATAATGATACCTTCTTGTTGTACACTTACGCAGCTTTCACACTGGGGCACTTTGCAGGACAAAAAAGTCCTGCCAGCCGCATCTTTGAGGCGCTGTAGGAGCATTGAATACACCACTCCTAAAGCGCCCCTGCCCATTGAAATCAATGGGCAGCACCTCCGAACCGCCGGCAAAGTGTCGCTGGAGCGGCGCTTTGCAGGCAGTTTTAACCCTTTTTTTCCTGAAAAACGACAGTAAAGCGCCGCTAAAAATAGCGGCGCTTTACCGCCAACACCTGCGATGCCCCAGTGTGAAAGTAGCCTAACATTGACCCCCCCCCTGCTGTAGTTCAGCTTCGGGCTGGCTCAAACACTGTAGTGTAATGACAACCTAACAACTACTAACATTGTTCTCCGCAGCTGTAGTCATAGAGCTATAGCTGGCTCTGACACTGTCAAGTGTAGTACAATAATAGCCCCTCATCATACTAACATTGTTCTCCCTGGATATAATCAAGGACTTGAGGCTGGCTAAAGCGTAGTACACACAATCAGAAAATCGGATGTAAAATACAGCTTTCAAATCGATCGTTGGTACACAGCTTTCGAGAGCTGATCACTGCAGTTCATGCAAAATTATCCGAAGGGACAAATACAAAACAATTCTCATACGAAACGAGAAGGTACATTTTTTAGTTTGATCAGTACAGTATTTGTCTGAAAAAGTGACGAAGGCCATGCATGCGCAGAAATTAAATGCATTACAATACAACACATTACATTACATCACTTCCCAAGTTGTATTCAAATTTCCATAAGTTTAGTAACCTCTTCATTTTCAATACGAGACTAGCATGCACTGTAATGTGCAGTGACACTATTCTTCTCCTTGTTATGCACCAACATTGCATCCATTTACATCAGACTACATGCGATTCATCTTGAATAGGTTTAAAAAAAGATACAGACTTGGTCCATTTTTATTTTCTGGATCTGGACAAACCCGAAGGCGAGCAGATGTAAATGGATACACGTCTGTTTACATTTGCCTGCCCATAGACTTGCATGGAACTTCTGACCAGGTCTTCCTCAGAAATTGATAAGCAGACCTGATCGGACCACCCATGTGACACAAACCTTACATTGTCCTCTCCTGCTGTAATCATAGAGGCTGGTTCAGACACTATAGTATAACATTAGTCATGCTATACACTGAGGCCGCGTACAGACGAGCGGACCTGGACCGTTTTCATCGGACATGTCCGCTCGGAGATTTTGGTCTGATGGTTGTACACACCATCAAACCAAAATCCCCGCGGACAGAATACGCGGTGACGGCGACGATGACGCGGCAACGTGCGCGAACCCGGAAGTTCAATGCTTCCACGCATGCGTCGAATCACTTCGACGTCATGCGCGGGTTCTCGGGCCAGCGGACATGTCCGATAAGTCATACTGACCATCGGACATGTCCGGCGGACATGGTTCCAGCGGACATGTTCGGTCGTGTGTACGAGGCCTAATGGTAGATTTAGACATGTGTCTAAATCCCCTTTTCCTCAGAACCCTAATTCGCGCTCAGATTGTCCTCCGGAGGCTACTGACAGGCAGTGAGGAAGTGATGTGACCCCGTTTTTGCCGACAAATGCGCTGCAACCACGTGCATTGCATGCATTTTTGGGGCGTCCCTATGTACTTGAATGTGTAGTGTTCGGCGGGCTTGCCGTGTCAGATAAAGTTTGCCACAGACGCGAAGCATCACGCCCACGACATGTAAACCTCCCTGTCCACTACCTATTGCAGCTTAAAGGGGTTGTAAAGGTACAATTTTTTTTTTTTTTTTCCTAAATAGCTTCCTTTACCTTAGTGCAGTCCTCCTTCACTTACCTCATCCTTCCATTTTGTTTTTAAATGTCCTTATTTCTTCTGAGAAATCCTCACTTCCTGTTCTTCTGTCTGTAACTCACCACCGTAATGCAAGGCTTTCTCCCTGTTGTGGAGTGTCGTGCTTGCCCCCTTTCCTTTGGACTACAGGAGAGTCAGGATGCTCACTAACACCGCTCCTTTCTCTATCTGCAACATAGAGTGTGTTCTGACTCTCCTGTAGTCCAAGGGAGGGGGCGAGCACGACACTCCACACCAGGGAGAAAGCCTTGCATTACTATGTGGAGTTACAGACATAAGAACAGGAAGTGAGGATTTCTCAGAAGAAATAAGGACATTTAAAAGAAAAATCGAGGACATGCCCCAAGGTTAGGAGGTTTTGGATCAGGGTGTACAATCTCATCTACTCCCTCACCCGGATGAACCTGACTAAATCAGCTAAGCAAGCATTACTGGGGAGCGGGGAAGTGGAGGCCTCCAGGCCTTGCAGGCGGTTTTTGGCATTTATTTTTATTTCAGCTAAAATAACCATTGCCAGGAACTGGAGGTCGGCTGCCCTACCATTTGAGCAGTTTAACCACTTGCTTACTGGGCACATATACCCCCCTCCTGCCCAGGTGAAATTTCAGCTTCTGACACTGCGTCGCTTTAACTAACAATTGCGCGGTTGTGCGACGTGGGTCCCAAACAAAATTGACGTCCCTTTTTCCCCACAAATAGAGCTTTTGGTGGTATTTGATCGCCTGTGCGGTTTTTATTTTTTGCGCTATAAACAAAAAAGAGCGACAATTTAGAAAAAAATACAATATTTTTTACTTGTTGCTATAATAAATATCCCAATTTAAAAAAAAACACTTTTTTTTTCTCAGTTTAGGCCAATACGTATTCTTCTACATATTTTTGGTAAAAAAAAAAAAATCGCAATAAGCAACTGGTTTGCGCAAAAGTTATAGCGCCTACAAAATAGGGGACAGAATTATTATTTTTTATTATTTTTTTTACTAGAAATGGCGGCGATCTGCGATTTTTATTGGGACTGCGACGTTATGGCGGACACATCGGACACTTTTGACACATTTTTGGCGCCATTCACATTTATACTGCGATCAGTATAGCACTGATCACAGTATATGCAGTATATGCAGAGCCTGCACTTGTATATGCACTATAAATATGCACTAAATGTATAAATATGCACAGTATAAATGTGACTGGCATTGAAGGGGTTAACACTAGGGGGTGAGGAAGGGGTTAAATGTATCCCTGCATTGTGTTCTAACTGTAGGTGGGGGGGGGGGTGACCGATCTATGTCCCTATGTACAAGGGACACAGATCGGTCTCCTCTCCAGAGACAGCACCGCTGTCTCTGTGTAAAACGGCAATGAGAGATGATCTCATATGTTTACATATGAGATCATCTCTCATTGGCCGCACAGATCGCATCGCAAACGGACACTCTGATTGGCCGTTCGCGGCGATCTGTAATTGGCTGTGTCCAAGGGACACAGCCAACACAGAGTTTCCCCGCTGCGCGCTCTGGAGCGCGCGCGGGGAACACGCAAAGGGGCGGACGTCAATTGACGTCCTGTTGGATTTTGGGATCCGCGCTGTAGCCGTCATTTGACTATAGCGCGGGTCCCAAGCGGTTAAAGGTAAATTATCTTGGCTTATGCTAAATGAAAGGCTGACGGCACATTGGTCCAAGATAAGATGAAATTATTTCATAAAGTATGGGACCTGTGGCTTCGCTACCTTACGAATGATCCAATGTTAATTTTAGATTAGTCTTGGTTCTCAGATCAGAAGTCTTTTGGGTGCTGAATCGGGACAACCCCTCCACCCCCCCCCCCCCATCTATTTCCTCACTCTGTTTTCTCTTTTCTTCTTCTTTACCTTAGTTTTTAGCATTGTATCTTACTTGGTGGGTCAGATCCAGGCCTTAAGGGTCGGTGTGACTCACAGTTATCCTTGGTTAGTACGTTTACTAAGGACCATTGTCGGTCTATTTTGACTTTAGAGGAGCCCGTGTGGTCTGGGGAGTTGTGACCCCCCCCCAATATGTAGATGGGGGGACGGCTCTTTTAGATGGGCGGTTCATTTGATTTGATCTGGGATGTGAGGAGGGGCAGTGGACTATTGTAGGACGTCTAGGGGGGATCTTAGGTTCCAGTCCATGCTAAAGTTTGTTTACTGTTTAAGTGTTGTGCCAGGGGCCCCCTGGATGTCATGACTCTGAGAGCCGGTTCACACTGGGGCGGCTCAGCCGTCTGACGAGCCGCTTCCCATTCAGTGCAATGGAATCGTTCTAATAGGAGAGACGCAAGTCGCTCCGACTTAGAAAAAGGTTCCTGCGCGACTTTGGGGGCGGCTCGGGGCGACCTGCATTGACTTCTATACAGAAGTCGTCTTGCTGGTCGCCTCTGAAGTCGTCCTCAGGACGACTTGCAGAGTCGCCCCCGAAGTCGTGCCGAGGGAGTGTGAACCGGCTCTGAGTGTATTAATCCCATGTGCTGTGTTTTTTTTTTTTTTAAGTAGACTGTACAGTGCAAAGTTGAGTTTTATTATTGATATATATTTTTGTATGTCAAAACTTTAATAAAAACAATTGAAACATAAGAGAAAAATCGAAGGATGAGGTAAGTGAAGGAGGACTGTACTGAGGTAAAGGAAGCTATTTAGGATTTTTTTTTTTTTACCTTTACAACCCCTTTAAGGGGGGGCTTTGCTGGGCAGCAAAAAAATGCACAATTTGAGCCCCCAACTGCAAGTCTTAATGAAGCCTAAGCTTGTTCTTTCTTGCTGTATTCATAGAGTTCAGGCTGGCTCAGATACTGTAAAGTTTGGTTTACTGACATCACGGGGTTGATTTACTAAAAGCAAATACACTGTACACATTGCAGTTGCACTTGCAGGTTGTAAAGCTTCACTTTGTAAAGAATACCCAATCGGGTGCAAGCAAAATAAGCTTGCACATGATTGGATGATGATGATCAGCATAGCTTTACGACATTTACTAAGCTCTGGGGAAAAGGCGTGCAACTGCACTTGCATAGTTCACGGTCTATTTTCCTTTAGTAAATCCACCCCATGACTTCTGTGACAGGCTCAGCCTGCTCATCATTACAGAGCCTGCACTTGTTATTGCTTACAATCAGCAGTTTTTCTCAGTTTACAGCACTGAGTAATCCAGCTCGGATTTGTCTCGTGCAGTCCAGCTCCCATTTGACACTTCATTGTCCTAATAAGAAGAACGAAGCTAGTCGTATCGTATTAGGTTGGTCATAAAACTAGTGTTGCTCACTTTAGTCACAATGTTTGCAGAAGTCACATATTGTATGAGATTTGCAAAAAACAGGCAACCTGGTAAATCAAATTTTCCAACTTACTGGAACATCTTTTAAGTCAATCATGACAGTTCAAAGTCGCATGACAAGTCTCGCCACATTTGCGGAAATGGAACTGTTCAAATCGTTGACTTTGAAAAAGGTCCCTGCACTATTTCTGTGTGACTTTGGTGCGACTTGCATTGACATATATTAAATGATGTCACACTGATAGTCGGCTTTGAAGTCGCACTGAAGTAGCATAACTTCAAGGCCCCACTGGTGTTGACTATGGCTAACTGTTGTATATTCCATAGGACACGAAAAAGTGGTTGGGAGGGGAGAAGAAGAGACCATAGACAGCCTCTGCTGACAGGAATCCTCAATCTGTGCACATTGAGGGTATGCCACTGACCCTAGCTGCGGGCCGGATGTGGCTCACGAGCCACGACCACAATCCCAAATTGCACTGCAATAGTGCCAAAACGCTCCACATGTGTTTATGTGCCATTCATTCTTAATGGAACCTAAACGTGAAGTGTTTTTGCCGCGACAAATCATGCTACAATCGCGACAAACCGCATCACACAAAACGTATCACCAAAACAGGAACAGGACCCATTTTTTGGCCGATAAGCTTTGCGTGATGCGGTTTGCAGTGTGATTTATCGCAGCAAAGCTGCACAGCCTTTAGGTGCCATTAAAAATGATTGGCACCCAAACACACATGGTGCGTTTTGCCACTAATGCAGTGCGAATTTGGATCACAAGCAGAATGCTAGCAATTATGCCCAAGATCCCCCAAATGCCAGATGTGAACGGCCCCTTAAGTGATTTTAAAGCTCCCGTTTAAAAAATAAAATAACAAACATGTCATACATACCTGCTCTGTGCAATTGTTTGCCCAGAGTAGTCCCGATCCTCCTCTTTTAGGTCCTCTGCCAGCGGTCCTGGCTCCTCCCCCTTCCCTTGCCAAGTGCCTCCATAGAATTTTTTTTCCCCTCGGAACATTTGCGTGGGTCAGCATCTATGAATAAGCACTGTATGAGAGTGTGAAACGCGTTAGCTCTTTTCCTGTTTTTTTGCTGTGACATATCCATGTTGTGACCAGTTTTTATTAAAAGGAACAAATTTTTATTTTTGGAGTGCGGCCGTCCCGGTTTTTCCATACACATTTTTGCAGCCCCGATCCTCCTCTTTTAGGTCCTCTGCCAGCGGTCCTGGCTCCTCCCCCTTCCCTTGCCAAGTGCCTCCATAGAATTTTTTTTTCCCACGGGACATTTGCGTGGGTCAGCATCTATTGACGCAGACAGTGGAGCTCGTCATAGGGTTTTATTGACAGGGAGCAGGAGCCAATGACTCCCACTGCTCTTAATGTGCATAGTGAGGAGGGAGAGCCGCTGCTCTAGTGCACAGAGCTGGATTATTGTTTTTTTTACCTTCTTGCATAGAATGCATTAGGGTAAAAATTTTAAGGCTTTAGAACCACTTTTATAAGTTAAATTTATGCAATAGTTTTTAACACCACTTCTTTAAGAAGGAAGTTGAATTCCTTTCAGTTGTAGCCCGTCTTCCCGTACAGTGTAGAAAAGGGGGAAAAAAGCATTGATTGTGCATGCATAGATAACGTTTTACTAAACCCAGAACCTGCATTCACTGTATCTGGTCTCCCACAGTACACAGAACATGGAAATGCAATAAATACCTTTTCTCATCAGCAGTATATAGAGAATATGAATGATGACACAAAAGCTTTTCTTCCACTCATGGTTAGTGTTTGGCTGAGACCATTTATTAACAGTCAACTGTTTTTTACTTTTTTTTTTTTTTTTAATCATAATGGCAACAGGAACTACCCAAATGACCCTGATCAAAAGTTTACATACCCCAGTTCCTAATGCCGTGTATTGCTCCCTTTAACGTCAATGAAAGCTTGAAGTCTTTTGTGGTATTTGTGGATGAGGCTCTTTATCTTCTCAGAGGGTAAAGCTGCCCATTCCTCTTGGCAAAAAGCCTCCAGTTCCTTTAAATTCTTGGGCTGTCTTGCGTGAACTGCACGTTTTAAGATCTCCCCAGAGGGGCTCAATGATATTGAGGTCAGGAGACTGAGATGGCCACTCCAGAACCTTCACTTTATTCTGCTGTAGCCAATGAATCATTATCATGTTGAAATGTCCAAGTACGTCCCATGCGCAACTTCCTGGCTGATGAATGCAAATGTTCATCCAGTATTTTTTTAATTCATCTTGCCATCAGTTATTATGACCAAATTTCCTTTGCCTTTGTAGCTCACACATCCCCCAAAACATCAGCAATCCACCTTCATGTTTCACAGTAGGAATGGTGTACCTTTCATCATAGGCCTTGTTGACTCCTCTCCAAATGTACCATTTATGGTTGTGGCCAAAAAGCAAGATTTTGGTCTCATCACTCCAAATGACTTTGTTCCAGAAGGTTTGAGGCTTGTCTCTGTGCTGTTTGGCGTATTGTAAGCGGGATAGTTTGTGGCATTTGCGTAGTAATAGCTTTCTTCTGGTGACTTGACCATGCAGCCCATCTTTATTCAAGTGCCTCCTTATTGTGCATCTTAAAACAGCCACACCACATGTTTTCAGAGAATCCTGTATTTTACCTGAAGTTATTTGTGGGTTTTTCTTTGCATCCTGAACAATATTCCCGGCAGTTGTGGCTGAAATTTTAGTTGGTCTACCTGACCGTGGTTTGGTTTCAACAGAACCCTTCATTTTCCACTTCTTGATTAGAGTTTGAACACTGCTGATTGGCATTCTCAATTCCTTGGATATCGTTTTATATCCCTTTCCTGTTTTATACAGTTCAACTACACTTTCCTGCAGATCCTTTGACAATTCTTTTGCTTTCCCCATGACTCAGAATCCAGAAACGTCAGTGCAGTACTGGATGAATGATTGCAAGAGTCTGTCAGGGGCCCAGAAACTCATTGACCTTTTATACACACACTAATTACAAGCAAACAGATCACAGGTGAGGATGGTTACCTTTAATAGCTATTCAAACCCACTTGTGTCAACTTTTATCAGGCCAAAATCACCAGGGTATGTAAACTTTTGATCAGGGTCATTTGGGTAGTTTCTGTTATTATGACTTAAATAGAATAAACACAGTTGATTGATAATACATGGCTTCAGCCAAACACTAACCATGAGTAAAAAAGAAAAGTTTTTGTGTTGTCATTCATATTCTCTGAAAAATGGGCAAGGAATCATAAATTCTGTAAACTTATGAGCACAACTGTAATAATGTGAATAACCACAAAGTTGAGAAAAGATTTTGTACGGCTACAAAAACAATGTGAATGACCACAAAACTTAAACACTAATATAAGTCCATTTGCTGTCTTGTAAGAGTTGTTATATCGTGAATTGAAAAGTCCATAAAGAAATGGTGATAAAAAGAAGTACAATAGATCAGGAGAAAATAAAACGTGTTCCTTGTGACGTCAATGTTGGGTGAAAAAACAATACGACCACCACCGGTTGTGTGAAAGCTTACCGGAGTGAAGGGATTTAAATGGGCATACGCTTAATGAGTCAACAAGGCTTGTGAAGTAAATGCCAATCCATGAGACATAGACGAAACGCATTAGGAGAGCCGTGCTAATGCCATTGCATTGCCTATACTGTTCATTTCAAGCGCTTGGTCATCTATTCAAATGTGAGTGTTCCCAATTTTATTAAATTTTACAATATTTTTTTACAGGTCCACACTATGTGGAGTATTTTTTATTTTCAGTTTTTTCTGGCCACACTGCTTGATTACATGAGAAAGACCCAGCCCATCACGCTGGTTACACCTGTGGATTGCCGCCCTGAGCTACCTACTGGGCGCACTCTGATCAGAAATACAGGCTTGGATGTCTTATGAATTGGTGCTTACACCACAAGCTTTGTTGACTGATGGAGCGCATGGCCATTTGAGTCCCTTCACTCTGGTAAGCCTTCACACAACCGGTGGTGATCGTATTGTTTTTTTCACCCAACATTAACGGCCGAGGAATGCGTTTTTCTATCTTCTCCAAAGATATACATTGTCACCTGTTGTAAAGTTTTTGGTGTTTAGGGTCCTTTTTTTTGCAGGTGTCAGTTTCTTAAAAATATTTTTTTTGAGGAAACGGAGTCACATTAGGAGTCTTTACAGTAAAATGAACATGTTAGCCAGGTATATTATTTCATATGGAATATTTATCTGTGGTAAAAGTAGAAATGTACACATCCTTTAAAGAAGTAGTACAGCCCTCTGTTAAAAAAAAAAAAAAAAAGTAGTAGTACAGCCAAAGCTTGTTTGGCTGTCCTTCTTCTGTGTATCAAAGAAGTGCAGTTTGTTCTTCACTACTGTAACCTGTTTTCAGCTGACAGCAGACGGAACCCTGCTGTCGGCTGATGTTACAGATCCAGGCCAGGCTGGGGAAAGATCATGACCATGTGGTTGGCATCCACCCTGGAGCCGGGGCACCTGGCTCAGCCTCTCAGCCTTTTAACCCAGAATCCAGCTTTGTAAATTGGGCAGTATACCCACACACGCACATGAGGTCCATGGTGAAAAGAATTGTATCGGTAATGGTATGATCTTTCAGGAACTGGAACTGGTAGAAGATGTATGGAGAGGCGAAGCGCAAGACCTCCTGGGCCAAATAGCTCAGCTACAAGAAGAAAACCAACACCTACTATCAAACCGGTCCTCAAAAGATGTCACTTTAACTGAGGAGGAGTTTCAGAGGCATGAAGGTAAGCACAGCTAGTGTTAATTTTTTTTCTGGCAGGTAGCTATTTCTCCTTTTACTTAAAGTGGAGGTCCACCCTAAAATATATATATATATATATATATATATATATATATATATATATACTTACCAGAAAATGCTGTTACTAGTCCTAATCTGCCCCTTCCTTGTCCGCGGTGCTCCTCGGTCTCGTCGTCCTCACGGTGTCTTCTGGGGAATGGGGCGCGTTGGCTTTTGGGAACTGTGTGTCTCCCAGAAGTCAGCCGCCCATTCACAAAGCGCCGCCCGACTCGCGAATGCGCAGTAGGAAACGGGCAGTGAAGCCGCAAGGCTCCACTGCCTGTTTCCTTTAGTGAGGATGGCGGCGCAGGGACCTGCCACGATCGACAGGTCGGCCTTCGGGCGGCCGACATCGTGGGCACTAGGGACAGGTAAGTGTGCTTTTTAAAAGTCAGCAGCTACAGTGTTTGTAGCTGCTGACTTTTAAATTATATTTATTTTTTATTTTTAAAGCTACACCTCCACTTTAAAGAGCCCCAATGTATCTTGGCTTCCATACCACTGAGATCTCCTTGCCAAAACTTGACACTGGTTATTTGATAGTTTGGGATGTTCCCACTCATCTTTTTGGGTGTTCCGAATCCTCCCTTTCCATTTTCTGGAGTATAATATCCTTCTAATGGCCACAGCAGGTGTATCGGCTCAGGCATTGGAGTGAAGATATCTGGCTAGCTGAGTATCCAGGAGCTATATGAAGTTCCGAGACCATTAATCCTTCCCTGTTTTTTTTTTGTTTTTTTTAAGGATATTTATATCTAAAAGTACTGAAAATAACCAACCAGGTTTTGTCAAAGTTACAAATAAGCTGCAAAAATGGTATAAACACTTATAAGACACACTCTAGCTAATTCCACTGTGTTTGAAAGTGCAATATATTGTGGTATTATGTTTTTCCTGAATTTGCTGTATTATTTGTACTACCGTTTTCAATATTTTGTTGCTTTTCCATAATATGTAAATACTTTTATTGTGTGTGTAATCTGAGTACAGGTTCACTTTAAGCTGTTCCCTAATTATTATTGCCTTGCCTTGGGGTATGAGGGTTGTAACTCCCAACCAGGTGATCCCACTGCAGGTGCCTTAGGACTGCTAGAAGCTAGCCTGGGGTTTAGTATGCACTCGTTCATCTTGTGGTTCAGGTTGAGTGCACTTTAAGGCTGGGTTCACACTGCTGCGAATTTGAGCCTTTGCGATCACTCAAATTCGCAAGTCCTTAAAATAACACATTGTTTTCCATTAGTGCCGTTCACATCAGTGCGGTGCGAATCTAAGCTGCGGGAAAAAAGGGTCCTGTGCGAGTTTGATCCGTACGATGCGAATTCAGCTCTATAGACTGGCATTCCCTGAAATCGTGGACGCAAAATCGAATTTGAATTTGCAGTAGTGTGAACCTAACCTAAATACCATGTACGGTATGTCCCTAAAAACCGTACTTGTGTCCTCCCTTGTGTTGGACCCATTCTGATGATTTAAATTTAGCTGTGCTTCTTTAGGTCATTCATCTGTTCTAGACAGAAATACATCTCCACGTCCGTGTTTTTACTTAGAATAGAACAGCTTGGTTTGGAAACGGTGAAGCATGTTTGTCTGATGGGGAATACAGATGAGTCACTAATACTGTCAGCAGGATGTCTGCTTTAGCATTATTAAATATCTGGAAGGTGAGATTTCACAATAGGATGGGAGTCATGTGGAGTCATGCTAGAATGTGATTTTTATTTTCTTTAAAACATTTATTATATTTGCTGTAAAATCAAAAATGTTTTATTGGCTGTACAAGTTAGAGAAAAGTTTCCTATTCTTTAACAGTGTCCAGATTTAAAGTGGTTGTTCCTAGAATCCACAGTGTTTGTTACGTGCCGCAGTGTATTTGCTCTATAAAAAATTTGCAGCTTTATACATTTCAAAATGCCTCTTGCCGCTGATGTGACCTCCTGCCGCTCTCCTCTCCCGATCTGAAAACTACAGTGGGAGGGGCTGGGAATCTCCCGCTGACATTACCCGAGAGGAGGAGAGCGGTGGGTGGTCACGTGAGCATCGAGCGGCGCTCTGAAATAAGGTATGAAGATGCATATTTTTATAAAGCACATACACTGGGGCACATACATTTATCTAACACAGGGGATTCTAGGAATAAAACAGTTATTTTAGCAGGAAGGACGGCGAGTAGATCGGCAGAGACTAGCTGACAGAGAGGAAAAGGAGAGACAGCGGGATGATGGAGGTATGTAAACTGACCACGGTATAATGGAACCGCAACCATGATAAATGTGGTCAGTTTAGGATTAACCAGGTATTTTAGATTATAGAAAGGGACAGGCAAATTACACAGCACAATCACTGTGCTGTTGTTCATGCTTTAAAGGAACAGGATCAATTTATTTTTATTCTTTTGGGGGTTACAACCGATTTAAGATTTGGAGTCTGTTTCTCATGTCCAATCACCTCATATTTAGGGTATGTGTAAACTGCATTTAGCTCGGCCAGAGTGATCACCAATTGTTTCTTGTACTGTATGTGCTTTGCTCAGATTCCATGACTGATGTTTTTAACCTCTTTTAATATTCTGGCAAATTAAATGAATTAACACTCAAATGCTAGACGCCTGTTAACGCGCCTAATTGCGCTACTCTTTTTTTGCAAGTGTCAGGTTTTTTTTTTGTCTGCCAAAAAAACTGCTGCCAGGAGGAAAGTCTTTTGGGAGGGTTCCCAAAATGTCATGTGTGTATGAGGCCTTAAAGCTGAGTTCCGCCTGGGGATTTTTTCTTTTTTTTTTATAAAGTCAGCAGCTACAAATACTGCAGCTGCAGACTTTTAATATAAGGACACTTACCTGTCCAGGAAGCCCGCAATTATCTTCACCCGAAGCCGATCCGTCCCTTGGCTCCGCGTACAGGCGCCAACATCCTTTCTAATGGAAAGGGAAGTGACGCCTTTGCGGCTTCACGGTCTGTTTTCTACTGCGCATGTGCAAGTCGTGCTGCGCGATCTGAATGGTCCCTGCTGTCTTCTGGCTTCCGTTCTTGCGCTGCTGGCGCGCCCCATAGGGCCCTTGGGACTCCGCTGATTGCGGAAGTAAACGGAAGCCGGTTATAAGCGCTTTTTTTTTTGCGCTGTCAGCGTGAAGAAAAAAAAGCCATTAACCGGCTTCTGTTAGAGGGACATCAGTCTCTATCAGTGCCCATCAGGGTTGCCAACTTTCAGTGAATTTACGAACAGTTTGTAAAATACATAATTGTTGCATCTGTCCAGGAATGTCTGTTAAAGACATGCACCCTACCTGTCCGTAATGGACATTCAAGAACAGTTGCAAAAAGTACAGATTTTGCAAACTATTCGTAAATTTACTGAAAGTTGGCAACCCTGGTGCCCATCAGTGCAGCCTTGTCAGTGCCTCCTGATCAGTGTCCATCAGTGAAGAAGAAAAGTTACCTGTTTACAAAATATGAAAAACCTTCTGTGTGTGTGTGTGTGTTTTTTTCTGCCAGTAAATACCTTATACAACCCACTTCCCGTTTCTTGTCTGATAAAAAGCCTAGGCTTATGACATCATGCACAACTCTTTCTCACTCTCCTGAGAGTTTGCCAGGAAAGGAGGGGGGGATGAATCTTATGAGGGCCAATGAGAGCTGCATGGCTGGAGGTGTGTCTGTGTAAATCAGCTGCCCACAGTTAAAATGGTTGCAGCCAGACTCAGTGGAGGGAGATTTCTGCAGCATATTTGACAAGTACAGAATCACAGTGTATATAAAATATGCAAAGTGGTTGGAGGGACGCTTCAGAATGGCAAAGATGTGTTTATAAAACAGTAACACACAAACAATTCTCCTGCGCTCTGGTGCTTCTTGCTATAGGGCAACAGAATCCAATTACAGGGTCAATTCTATGGTCTCGCAGCCCTCCTCAGAATCATGGGAATTCATAGAGCTAAAAAAAAGAAAGAAAAAAAGAGTGCACACCGACCTAGTGTGATACCGTTTTAAAAAGGATTTATTGAATAATATAAAAAAACACAATGGTCATACTCACAAACATGAGTTGTAAACAGCGCTTAACATATGATAAGACTGGTACACAGCATCACCACACGAACATGATGACAGCACGGATCAGATGATAGCAGACCGGCAATATGGCTGACGCGTTTCAGAGGCGAGCCTCTTTCATCAGAGCCAGGGCTCATCTGATCCGTGCTGTCATCGTGTTCGTTTGGTGATGCTGTGTACCAGTCTTATCATATGTTAAGCGCTGTTTACAACTCATGTTTGTGAGTATGACCATTGTGTTTTTTTTTTATATATTCAATAAATCCTTTTTAAACGGTATCGCACTAGGCCGGTGCGCACTCCTTTTTCTTTTCTTTTTTAAAGATGTGTTTATTACAGATTATGTGATTAGACTTCAGTTCCTCAACACTGTAATTCAAGAATGCATAAGCACAATGTCATTGTTATATGTGCTGGTCATATTCATTGGTATTTCCATAATAGTTTGTTTTCCCTTTCATGAAAAACTCTTATGCCGCGTACACACGATCGGATATTCCGACCGTGTGTATGCTCCATCGGATTTTTGCTGTCGGAATTTCTGCCAACAAAAGATTCAGAGCAGGTTCTCTCTTTTTCCGAAGGAAAAAATTCCAATCAGTAAATCCGCTCGTCTGTAAACAATTCCAACGCGCAAAAAAAACACGCATGCTCAGAATCAAGCAGAAGAGCCGAACTGACTGTTGAACTTCATTGATCTCGGATCGTTGTACGTGACCGCGTTCTTGACGGTCGGAATTTCCAATAAGATTTGTGCGACCGTGTGTATGCAACACAAGTTTGAACCAACATTCCATCAGAAAAAATCCACAGTTTTCTTGTCAAAATTTCCGATCGTGTGTACGCGGCATTAGATGAAAAAGAAAGTAGATGCTAGGAACGGCTCATTTTAGAAGGTAGCAATAGCACCTGTAGTCTCTTTGTTTAAATATCTTCCTGTATCAATAATGCTTGTGTACAACCTCATATGTTCACAATCACGGAGTGCCTCAAATATGGCTGGGAGTGGTGATTTTAAGGGAAACCTCTCCAGTGAACGTGGGGCTTGGGGCTATATGCCTTTTGCATCCCTTCCTTTTGAATAATATTGAAAACCTTTTTCTTTTGTCGATTTTATATGAGCACTTCGGATTGTGTAAATTATACATTACCCAAATATCTATATTATTTTTCTACCCTTTGTGAAAAACTTTAATAAAAACATTGAAACAGAAGGTAGCAATAGGAAAGCAAGTAAGGACAAGGAGTGATGGAGGTAGATCTAGGGACATTAAAGTAATTGTAAAGTTTTGTGTTTATTTATTTTTTTCTCTTAAAAAAACAAACAAAAAAACTACAACATGTTATTCTTACCTCCTCTGTGCAGTTGGTTTTGCACAGAGCAGCTCGGGTCCTTCTTTGCTGGCCCCTCCCTCCCTATTGAGTGCCCCCACAGTCAGCAGCTGTCTATGGGGGACACTGGAGCTGAGTCATAGCTCCCTGTGTCCATTCAGGCATGGAGCCCCAACCCAGCCCTGCCCCTCTCTCCCCTCGCTGGCAGGCTGGCTGACTGACTTTGACAGCCGCGGGAACTAATTGCGCCACTGCTATGTCTCGGCCAATCGGGAGGTGTTGACATTTGTGGACATCGATGGAGAGAGATGGGGCTCAGGTAAGTAATTAGGTCGGTAGAGGGGGGTGTTGCACACACAAGTTTTTTTTTTTCTTAATGCATAGAATGCTTCAAGATAAAAAAAAAACTTCTGCCTTTACAACCCCTTCAACCACTTGCCGACCAGCCACCGCCGATATATGGCAGCAGGTCAGCTCTGTTGTGTGAATCGCCATACTGGTACGGCACTCCGTGTAATGGATTACAGCGGGCACGTGCACAGCGCTGGTGGCCACAATGTCCTTTTTTGGCTCATAGCGCAAAAAATAAAGACTCCAGAGATGATCAAATACCACAAAATAAAGCTCTATTTGTGGGGGGAAAAAAGGACATAAATTTTGTTTGGGTTTAGCATTTGCACGCCCATGCAATTGTCAGTTAAATCGACGCAGTACCGTATTTACGATATCCTGGTCATTAAGGGGGTAAATCCTTCCGGCGCTGAAGTGGTTAAGAACAGATGGGTATGAAGATGAAAGGGAGACGAGAAAGAAGAATAAAAAGGAGGTAGGAGCTTCTGTTGCTTAAGAGTCATTTATTGATTGTGGTGAAGTGGTTGCAATAAAATCAGCTATTACGGAATGTATCTGCATTCCATTAAAGCAGCCTATTCATTTGGCTAGAGCAGGGGTCTCCAAACTTTCTAAACAAAGGGCCAGTTTACTGTCCTTAAGGCTTTAGGAGGGCCGGACTGTGGCCAGTGGGAGTAATGAAGGTTTCGACATCGGTGGGGAAAGTTAGAGTAATTGCGCCCCATTTTTGGTGTAAGTGGGAGGAAGTGTGCCCCATCATTGATGTCATAGGGCCCCATTGTTGGTGTCTTTGGGAGAAATTTTGCCCCATCATTGGTATTATTGGGAGGAATTGTGCCACTTCATTGGTATTATTGGGAGGAATTGTGCCACTTCATTGGTGTCATTGGGGAGAATTTATGCCCCATTGTTGCTGTGAGTGGATGAAATAGTGCACAAAGGGCCACATCTGGCCCCGTCCCGTGGCCGCAGTTTGGAGACCACTGGGCTAGAGCACCAAAACTCACCAAAGTGGGGTGCGTGCATTTTGTTTTTTGGAATGCAACACACCACAATGCAGGGTAGTGCACTGTGCGTTGTGATGCACTGCAACACATGTGCATTGGCAAGGTGTCTTGGAGTGCCATTAAGATTTAATTGCCCCACAGCACACCATGCATTTTTATGTCGCAGCACAACGGTGTGAACACGGCCTTCTTTTGTGTATGCACATCATGTTGTCTCACGCCAATAAATATGGTATTGCTATGAGAAACGTGTAAGCGTAGACTTCATTCTAGGTAGAAGATACAAAACGCTACACTGTTGGGAATTTGCTATGTGCTTTTGGCTTGGAAGACAGTCTGCTCAAAATTATTCTGGCAATCTCCGAAGGTAAAAAGAGTGTTATTTTTTTACAATGTTGCAATCTCCAAGGAACTCCTTCTGCAAGTGTGTTTACTGTTCTCAGACTTGGCATGCCATAACTGCCTCTGCAGACCAATTCAAAAATATACCACAAACTGAAAAGAGTATGGGTGATAAAATTACCTTAAAAATGGAAATAAATTTATACAATACGTTCTTGCAAAGGCCTTCGTCACTATGCACAACATATACAGTAGATACAAATGAACACCTTGGATCAAGAGCTTCTATACTACCAGGTCTCAGACCTACATTGCATCCACTCTGTTTTGTATGCTTTCCTCAGGCTAGCTTGGCGAATCAACTCTTAGGCCTCGTACACACCGTCGGACCAGTTTCCGCGGACATGTGCGACCGTGTGTAGGGCCGGCCGGACAGTTTTCCGGCCTAGCGGACAGGTTTCCAGCGGACAAATGTTTCTTAGCATGCTAAGAAACATGTCCGCTGGAAGCCTGTCCATCGGACATGTCCGATGGTCAGTACGACTCATCGGACATGTCCGCTGGCCGAGAACCCGCGCATGGCGTCGAAGTGATTCGGCGCATGCGTGGAAGCATTTAACTTCCGGGTTCGCGCACGTCGCCGCGTCATCCACGTCGCCGCGTCGTCTGTCCGCGGGGAATTTGGTCTGATGGTGTGTACAGCCATCAGACCAAATGATCCCAGAGGACATGTCCAAAGAAAACGGTCCGCGGACCGTTTTAATCGGACATGTCCGCTCGTCTGTACGAGGCCTTAAAGGCCCAGATCCACAAAGAACTTACGCCGGCGTATATATTGATACACCGCGTAAGTTCTAAGATTCCCCGTCGTATCTTTGTTTTGTATCCACAAAACAAGATACGACTGAATGTGGGCTCGATCCGACTGACGTACGTCTTAGTACGCCGTCGGATCTTAGGTGCATATTTACGCTGGCAGCTAGGTGGCGCTTGCGTTGATTTCTGCGTAGAGTATGCAAATTAGCTAGATACGTCGATCCACAAACGTACGTCCACCCGGCGCATTTTTTTATGTCGTTTACGTAAGGCTTTTTTCAGCGTAAAGTTACCCCTGCTCTATGAGGCGTACGCAATGTTAAGTATGGACGTCGGGCCAGCGTCAAATTTTCCGTCGTTTGCGTAAAACGTTCGCGAATAGGGCTTTGTGTAAATTACGTTCACGTCGAAAGCCTTGACTATTTGCGACGTGATTTCGAGCATGGGCCGTTCAAAAAAAATGACATTTACGTGGGGTCAAGTTGAATTGACATAAAACATGCCCACATCTCAGTCATTTGAATTCCGTGCCCTTACGCCGACACATTTACACTACGCCGCCGTAACTTACGGCGCAAATTCTTTGTGGATACGGAAACTACGCTGTAAGTTACGGCGGCGTGGTGTATCTGAAATACGCTACGCCGGCCTTATATATGCGCCGAGGTACGTGGATCTGGCCCTATGTCTCCTAAGGATGTCAAACACCCATAACCTACTAAGTAGCTAGACATAATAGGATCTCTGGTGATCATAATGCAGTATTTTTTTAAATTTAGGTTTTTCAGAAAAGTACCACATTATGGCCATTAGATGGCGCTGACCATAATAGAGATAATAGAGATAATTGTTGTCTGCTTGAATACTGAAGACATATGCACAGAATTTTTTATCGTGTGTGTGTGTGTGTTTTTTTTTTATATATAATATTATTATTATTATACAGGATTTATATAGCGCCAACAGTTTGCGCAGCGCTTTACATCAGGCAAGACAGTACAGTCACAATACAAATCAATACAAGAGGGATCAGAGGGCCCTGCTCGTTAGAGCTTACAATCTAGAAATGTAAACCCATATGTCAGGTTTATATAGGATATATGTGATATAGCAGACTCAGAACTTTTTATTAGAAGTAAAATGTTGTTATGTTGGTGAAGGTGCCATATTGATAATGTGAAGTGTGATAATTTTTCATTTATGTCTATATGTTCCCAAGAAATAAACACTTTGGTCCACCTAATAACTTGCACCTCCTGAAGAGAGAGAGAAATACACGTAGTCTAACCTTTCCTGCAAATTACATTTTGCAAAATCCTAGATCCAGAATAAATGTAGAGATCAGAAGTCTGCATGCATGTGTCCCGGGACAGTGACTTTGAAATTATTGTAACCAGAGAAGCCAAGCAGCTGGCATTTTTTTAGGGGTGGTCAGCAATGGTTGCTTTCTAATTTCAAGTATTTCATAAAGTATTTTCTTTCCTTCTTCTAGGCATGTCTGAGAGGGAAAGGCAAGTGATGAAAAAATTAAAGGAGGTGGTGGATAAACAGAGAGATGAAATAAGAGCAAAAGACAGAGAGCTTGTACTTAAAAATGAGGATGTAGAAGCGGTGAGTACTGGAATACTTCCTGTAGTTATAAAGGGAGGAGAAGCCTAAAGAGTCTATTCAGCAAACTCTTTTCTTAACCCTAAGGCCTCTTTCACACGTGCAGACCGTATGTCCGCCTTTTCATCCATTCGTTTGCGGCTGAAAAAGGGACATACATTGGTCCCCATGAGATTGCGGGTGTCAGCGAATGAACATCCGCTGACACCTGATCTCGTCCGCCCCTGCAAAGATCCGATTCTGCAGACGGAAGAAAACCCTATTTTTCCTTCCGTCATCGGATCGGATGAACACGGACATACGGTCCATGTTCATCCGATCCCCCCCATAGGGGAGAGCGGAGAAAATACAGGGCGGTCCCTGCACAGTGTGCGGGGACCGCCCTGTCATCCACCGGCTCAACGGAGCGATCCCCGCTGAGCATACGGAGGCGGATCATTTCTGATCCGCCCCGTGTGAAAGGGGTTTAATTTTTGCTTTCAAATGTGAAAATGAACATATCCCTGCTTGGTGGCTCAGGTGCAGTTTTTGCTTTTTCAAAAACTTTGGTACATACTCTTGTGTAAAAAAAAGAAATAATACAAACTCCTCCCTCCTCCCTCCCTCAAGCGGAGTGAATTGCACAGGAGTCCTTTGCGTCATTGGCTCAGTTTTCAGGCCTGATTCGTCCCTCAAACTGAGAAGAGGGACGCAGCGGACCATCTGCTGTGAGCCGCATGTGTGAATCCAGCCACATAAAATCAGTATACTGTGCCCTTTAAAAGCCAAATCCTAATTTACAGTGATTTTTTATATATAAATATGCATCAGTGCCGTCAAGGAGCTTGCATTCATACAAACATATACTAAGAACAGTTTAGACAGGAGCCAATTAACAGCATGTCTTTCCCTTTAGTTAGCACATCATGGCAAAGTGCTCAGTAGGTCCAGAGATATAGGTGTCTGCAGTTATAACCATTGGTTCTTTTTATAAAGAGTGGCCTCAATGACTTCCATTAGTGGCTGTTCCCCTTATTGTCTGGATGTGAAACAAAGCCCACTGGATGCAGATCATTGTGTTTCCTATGTTTTAAGCACAACCTCCATAGCAGTGTTGCCAACCTCCCCCAGCATTTTTTTTTTTATTGACAAAACATAGGAAATTTACTGACGCAGTACATAATTTTTTTATTTTATTTTTTTACTGACAACCTGAAAACGGCCAGAATGGCTATTAAAAACAAAGATAATCTATATTTAAACAGTATAAACGCCATATGGAAACACTGACAATACCCATACCATAATTTTACTGTTTTACATTTAAAAAGTCAACATGACAAATAATCAGCCCCTGATACTTACAGACAGTTGTAAAAATCACCGATTTTTACAAACTGTCCGTAAATTTACTGACAGTTGGCAACCCTGCTCCATGGTTCTCAGCAAAAGATTTTTACACAGAAAATAATCATATAACAGGAGGTTGTAGTTCTACCCAGAAGCATTCTAAAAAATGCTTGTTAAAGGGGTTATAAAGGTATATATTTTTTTTATATAACAAACATGTCATACTTGCCTGCACTGTGCAGTTCGTTTTGCACAGAGTGGCCCCGATCCTGGTCTTCTGGGGTCCATCGGCGGCTGTCTCGGCTCTTCCCCGCAAGAGCTAGCCCCCCTCTGGGAAGAGCTCTCCCAAGAGGGTTAGCTTGCAGGCGTGATCCCATGATACAGCCGGTGACTTTAACCGCCCCCAGTGCGCCGTGTCATTGATTTGATGGCAGCGAGAGCCAATGGCCACCTCCAGCTGGGGGAAACCATTGCGGGAACGAGCCCATGGAGTTTTGTGGCTCAGGTATGTAAAACGGGGGGGCTGGGGGGCCCGAGATTGCAAGGTGTTTTTTCACCTTCGTGCATAGGATGCATTAAGGTGAAAAAACACTAAGCTTTACAAACCCTTTAAACAAGGCTACAATGGATTATATAAAAACACACATTAAATGGGTTTCCTAGAAAGCATTAGCAGGTCACCGACTGAAATTTGCTTGTTCTATCGTATATTTTTCTTGTAAACCACACAGTTGCAGCAACAGCAAAGTCGACTCATTAAGATTAACCATGACCTGCGACACCGCACCACAGTGGTAGAGGCACAAGGGAAGTCGCTAATAGAACAGAAGGTGGAGCTGGAAGCATATCTTCAAGCAAAGGAACAAGAGGCCACTAACATGAAACTGGAAATTGGAAAGCTAAGAGAGAGACTGAGAGGAGAGCAGCTGCAGAACGGAGAAGAGAAAAAAGATCAGGTAATGGTAGCATGAACTGAACTCTTTTTATTGCACTCAAAAATAACATTACAGCTGAACACCCATGCAGGGGGGTATACAACAAAAAAATAGTCCTATAAACATAAGTGAAATCTGGTGCTACTAAACATTTTGGCAGTATGCAACTTCTACTGGATGACCACATGATAGGAGCCATGGGTCATGTACGTTACCCAAGCACGCAGGCTTAGGGCATACCTTGGGGAAACAAAATAAGTGAAATAGCTAGCCAGGCACGAAAGAAAACAGCGAAAGGTAGAGAGAGAGAAAAAGGAGGGGAAATTAGAAGGGGAGAGAGGGTAAATGTTCCCGGGGGGTGGGGGGGTTAAACGGGAACCTGGGGGGGGGGGGTGTTCCTGCAGGCTTGGGTGATAAGATCAGGAATTACAAATCTCCCACGTTGGGTGCTGAGTGGCGAGAGCATATGAACACCAAACGGCCCCACACTTTCAGAAATGTAGCGTGGGAGTCACGTAAGATGTTGGACATCATTTTGTTTATCATCAAGGTGATCAGGTTGTTCGCATGATCGTGTTGAAGGAACATTTTGCTGTGGAAGACCAGGCCTTGCTCCAATCCTCAGGATCAAAATAAGTTCCCAGATCTCGATCCCAGCAAGATTTATATGGAGTATAAGAGGAAGGACCAGTGGCATTCTGGAGTAGATCAAAGAGAAAGTGCCAGAGGCACTAGGGGAGTGTTGACAGGTGTGTTAGAAGGCTGTGAATTGCAAGGGTTGGGTGAAGTTGCAGAGTGGAACATAGTGGAAAAACTCAGCAGGTGGTGCTTTGAGACTCCCGGATAGAGGGTTTTCTATATTTTCCTAACAGGCACTTTGTATGTTTTTTAATTCATGTGCAGGGAGATCGGTTACCTCCCTACTATTCTGTAGTCCTCCTGCAGGCAGTGCTCTTTTCTTCTCTGCTGTGCCTAGACAGTGAGGTAAAGTAACTTCTGTAGTAAAGCATTCTTCCACAAAGCCCACCTGCAGGAGCACAGCAGACTCCTGAGGAGCCAAGCCAACTACTGTCTAAAGGCAAAGGGCTTCTGCAAGTTGCAGCCCAATAAGGTTCACCTAGGTGTGGGGAAAGATAGCCTTCGAGTCCCTCCAGTTTTAGGTAGGTGGGTGGGAGGAAGGAAGAAGAGGGAGGGTGTTTTTTTGCCCAAAGTTGAACTTTAAAGATGTTCTCTTGAATTTTAGGTCGATTAGCATTTCAAATGGTTTGGTATACATTTTATAGGTATATATTTATTAAAGGATTTAAGGGGCTTACCATAACTAAATACACAGAATAATCTATGATCTACTAAAAAATAAAGTGAGCACTATGTTTTTGGTTTAATGATCCTTTTCAGTGTTTTTAGCTTCTAGCAACGACTAGGTTTCCTTATACAGTGATGGAAAAAATGATTTGATCTCCTGCAGATTTTGTAAGTTTGCCCACTTATATGAAGGGTCTATAATTGTTATCAGGGCCGATCCGCCCTATAGGCTGACTATGTAAGCCGCTTAGGGCCCCACAAAGCTGCGGAGGGCCCCCCAAATTACTAGAGGCCACGCCTGGTGAGAAGTAATTTTCGGCCCCTCACCCCGCTTCTCAAAACTCGCTGGCTGCATGGGAGAAGAGGTAAGAAGTTAGCACCCCCCGCTTCTCAACTTTAATGTGACATGTCATTGTTGGCAGTGCCCCCCCGCTTCTCCCCCCCCCCGCTTCTCAACTATTTTGTAAAATGTTGTCCCCCCTTGTTTAGAAAGTTTGGAGACCCCTAATCTAAATGATTCAGAGAAGGGTTGGGAGAAAGTGCTGTAGTCAGATGAGATCAAAATTTAGCTCTTTGGCATTAAGTCAACACTGTGTTTGGAGGAAGAAAGATTCTGACTTTGACCCTAAGAACACCACCCCTACAGTCAAGCACGGAGGTGGAAACTTTATGCTTTGGGGCTGTTTTTCTGATAAAGGTACAGGCCGAATTTGCCACATTGAGGCTCCATTCACACCTGAGCGTATTGATGTACTGGCAGATTTCATGCTTTTTTTTGTTGTTGTTGTTTTTTTGCAGCTTTTTAATGCGTTCTAGAAGTGTATTAAAAGCATTTTACAGCTTCAGGCATTTTTGTTTAGCCAATAGAAAGCACTAGGGGGAGAAGAGGGAGAGGAAATTAGGGGTGGTATTTGGTAGCTGCTATTTGAGTGTTTTTTACAAACTTACAAAATCTGCAGGGGATCAAATATTTATTTTGCCCACTATATTTGTATTGTTGCAATTTGAAATCCACACCGATAAGTTTATCCAGCAGTAGCTTGAACTAATAAAACTGTTGAATCTTAACTTAAAAACTTTAGTAAAAAAAAAAGCTTAAGATGTTAAACTACTTTTATATGTTTATACCATGGTTACATACATTTGGTGCTATTAATTTAATGCATACCTTCTGACCTTTTCTTCAGGCTGAAGCCATAATTGAAGACCCCATCTTTGATTCAGACAAAACGCTGTTTGACCTTAAAGATTCAAATCGGCCCAGGTTTACATTGCAAGAGCTGCGGGATGTTTTACATGAGAGGAATGAGCTGAAAGCCAAGGTTTTCATGCTACAAGAGGAAATTGCTTACTATAAAAGGTAGTAATGAGACAGAGCCTAATGCATGTGGTCTAAATGTAGGCAGTGGCTCCAAAAGCTACTCCTCGACTCTAGTGGTAATACTCTGATTGTCACTTTGTGGGTCTTGTGGTAATGGTGGTGATCATTACCTCTCTATAGTACATAAATTCTAGCAATCCCTGGCTGCACTGAAATTATAATGGTTACAACCTGACTATAGTGTTTTTTTTTTTTTTAATTGTATATGACAATCATTCCCTATTATAGGGTGCTAGATAGTGGTCACTGCCTTAATGTAATGGTGATTAGTTATTGGCTGTAGTGGGGCTAGTCACTTTCTGCCTGTAGCCATGATCCTTCCCTGGTTGTTGTGATTGGTCCTGAGCTATTGCAGTGGTCATTCTCTAGCTGTTTTAGTTTCAATTATGTTTATTGAAAAGATTTTTACAAACCGTACAAAAGTATGTCAGCATATTATCGTACATTATCAAACTCGATCAAGGGCCCATACATCATTCATGGAATGTAACGCAGAGTCCACCAGCCAAATCGACGGTATCAGAGAAGCTATAGGGCGTAAACCATACTGCAACAAATTGTAAATAACAAGACAACCATTGCTTACCCTAGGAACCTTAAGCCCAACTGGTCAAGAGTCCCCGGGCTCAGAAACATAAGCCCATCATTCTGCTGTTACTATCACCTTAACATAAAGACCAGTGTTTGAGAACTTTTGAGGGAAAAATAGAGGGGTAAACAGAAAAGTTAAGAGGGGAAAGTTGGGGAAAAGGAAAAATAGGAGAGCAATTGTCCAGCGCCCCGAGACCCAGCATGCAAGACCATACCTACGTCGCCAGCGTCCTTGGGTCATTAGTAAGATATCCAAGCCATGGATCCCAGACTGTATGGAATAACTTAATTTTGTCCTGGACTAGTGCGGTCAATCGTTCATTCAACATAAGCCAGGACAGTTTCCTTTTAAGCTGATCGAATGGCAGGGCAGCGGACCGTCAATTTCTGGCTATCGTAATGTTTGCTGATATAAAAATGAAAGTAAACAGCCGCCTTTGGGCTTTAGAGGCCTCCGCAACCCTGTCATCCAGAAGAGCTTGTTTCACCGATTTAACAATGTTCAATTGGGTCAGTCTCTAGCTGTTTTAAGCTGGCCATACATTATACAATTTTCCTTTTAAGCCTCGTACACACAGGCCGAATGTCGAGCGACATCGGCTGGTTTAATAATAAACGTCCGACATTCCCTTGCTCTAGCATATATACAGGTGACCAGTTTGATGAACACTTGTTAAAGCAGCTTTTGTAGTCCTATCAGAAAATAAAACCTAATATAACATGCACTGCATAGCGGGCATCATAGAATAACTGCTCGTCTTCAGCCTATTCAGCTTAATCCCTGTTATACTTTACTTCTATATGAAACACGTGCACATTGTCTCCTTCCCACTATGTAGCAATCCATGGCACTGCTAACAATTGCTGCCCTAAGTCATCTCACATGGGTGGTTAGTGTCCAAACCAAGTTTCAGAACATCAGTGTTTTCAATGGCAGATTGGAGCATTGAGGAGTGGTTAGATGGTACCTTGTCATGCTTGGTATACAGTGCATTAGTGTGTTTTTGGTAAGAATACAGAATTGCTTTTAGCTGAATGACCTGTCTCTAGTTGTGGTCATGTGTCTAGTTAGCTGGCGCTGTATATTATAACCCTGCCAGATGTGCAGGAGAGAAGATGGAGTCGCACAGCACTGGAGCAAACCTAGTTGACCACCATTCACAAAGAATGAAAAAATACATGTGCCACCACCCTAACTGAAATGTTGACTTTTTTTTTTCAGCGAAGAAGCAGATGAGGAAACCAAGCTTCCACAAACATCACCCATTATTCATTCCAGAGCACCCAACCCACAGGAATCTGGCATCAAAAGACTGTAAGTAATGCCCTTCAGCTGGGTTCTGCACCATTTCTATTTAAAAATATACTTACAGCAATGGTGATTTTAGAAGATTCTTTGGCAACAAAGTTTTAAAGGAGTAACGTACTGCAGTTTTACATAAAACTTTGAAAGAGTCCTACACTGAGGAATAATAGACACTGCCATTGGTGACCTCGCATTCTGAAAACATATTTTTCTGCCCATCCTGCTACCCTAGTGCCCACAGTATTTTCTAAATCGGTAACCTGGAAGAAGTATGCAGATTAGGATCTCTGAAACTTTGGAAGAAAGTCAGTAATGTCAACCCCTTTAATTGGTTCAGTATGGGATTTAGATAAATGTATCCTGTCACTACAGAAAAAAGCAAACCATACCTGTGAAAGAAGACTAGACATGTCTGCCGGTGCTGCTGAGCTCTGCTCCAGTGCTGAGAGAACTACTTCTGAAGTCCACACTGAAACCAACATTTCCTTAAAGTGGTTGTAAACCCTTACAGACCACTTGCACCTACAGGTAAGCCTAGATTAAGGCTTACCTGTAGGTGATGGAAATATTGCCTACACCTACACGGTTTAGGAGATATTTATTTATGTCCCCGAAAGGATGATGTCTTCTGCGCATGCGCCAATGTATTCGGCGCATGCACACTCTTGAAAGGGCAAGCTGTGCCGTTTCAAGCTGGGGTCATGCCGTGACTGGCGGCTCCCGTGCACATGCGCGGGAGTGAGGTTACGCAACTCCAGCCAATCACAAAGCCGGAGTTCGCGGCCCCAGAAGGAAGAGGGGTGAAGAATGGATGCTTCCTGCCAGAGAGGAAATTGGGGACATCTCAGGCTTTGGTTTCAGGTAAGTGACACATAATGGGCTACTATGCAATGCATAGTAGCCCATTATGCTTTATTTTTTGCAGGGAAACAAAGAGGAAGTAAAACCCATCCGGGTTTACTTCCTCTTGAAGTATCGATTTTCCTGGGCTCTCACTGGTTCCTGTTGTTGACCTCCACGTCTCTACTGTATCCAGTAATAGGTGAGAGGGTAGCACTAGGGAGAGCTGCGGAGGACCCAGTAGATTGAAACTAACAGAAGTGTTGGTTTTAGTACAGACTTCAGCAAAAATATTTTTTGGATTGGAATTTGGTGGTGCAGACAAGTAAGAAAGCACTTTTACAGAAATGCCTGGCTTTAAAACTTTCTTTATAGCGACAGGGTCACATTAACTTACATTGCCCATTATTGCATGTTCAGAGATGACAAATAGTTTATATGTTAAGTACTGACAAGCACATCAGACCTTTTATGTGAATAATTCCTATGGATTATTTTTGTTATATGGTCTAAACTTTTTTTTTTTTTTTTAAATGGTGTGCTCACAGATGAGTGCTAGTTTCCTGCCTTGTGCTGTATAAAGCTACAAACCTTACATACAGAGGAGCCTAAAGCCTCATACACACAATCGGACTTCCAACTGACTTTTCCGTGGATTTTGCTCCAAAGGGCGTTGTCCGTGAACTTGGTATGCATACACACGGCAGGACTTTCAGCCAACAAACACGAACGTAGTGAAGTACTACATGGTTTTTCTGCTCTTCACCGCCACCCTTTGGGCAACTTCTGCTATTGTTGTCTGATCTTTGGCATTGGTTCTGAGCATGCGTGTTTGTACTTTGGACTTTAGTACACACAATCGGATTAGCCGACGTAGGACATTTGTTGCCGGAAAGTTTGTTCTCACAGCGAACATTATCTGATGAAAAAGCGAACATTTGTCCGATGGAGCGTACACACAGTCGGATTGCCTGGAAAAACAGGTCCGTCTGAGGTTTGTTGTCAAAAAGTCAGATTGTGTGTATGGGCCTTTACAGAGTCCTGGCAGCTTATTGGGCTTGACAAGTGCTTATTGCTTAGCAAATGCTTATGCTGCAGAATAAAAATGTGTGCTTTGGCTTTATTAGTTACTGTGTCCAAAGTTCTATAGCAACCAAGGTCGAACATTAAGGAGAAATATGGTTGCTAAAGGTTAAAAGATTTTTTTTTTTTTTTTTTTTTTTTTTCCAGGCTCACAATCCCCAGTCATAATTTAGGAAGTCCCTGATGCATGTAGATAAAATAAGCTGGGGCAAAATACTATCATAAAGATACATTTTCATATCCAAGGAGCAATTACTTCTGCTGTATAACAAACCCTTATCACTTGGACATGCATATGGAGCCTAAAGAATATAGTTTGATAAATGAAATAATGATTAGGAGATTATCTTTTAATGTTGTGTATAATGCAAACAGCAAGTTAAACCCAAAAGCAGACCGTTTCAGGATTGAATGGTAGTGTTGCTGTTCCAAGTCGCTTCTATAAATGGAAAAAAAATAGGGAGAAAAAAAAGTGTGCATTGTCAATGGGGAGAGAAAAATGTGAGCATTGTCCTTGGCAATCAATCAGCTTAAAATAGTTATTTTTGTAGAGAAGGTTAGAAAATAAAAGCAAGCATCCTTCTGTTTTTTTTAGAGGAAATTTCTCCTCTACCATGCTAACTCCTCCAGTTTTACTAAACTCCCCTGCCATTCTAACCACAAAAGTAGGACACAATCCTGACACATGGAACACAACCGCTTTTTAAATAATTTTTACATATTGATAATATTTAACAACATACTAATGTGTCACTTGGCACATCGAATAAAATAAACCAATAGCAAAGCCAGAGTCTATGTAGTTCAAGTTAGAAAAGGAATCACCCGCCTTGGACTTTTTCACATTTTGTAATGTTGTAACTTGGAATTAAATGGATTTTAACTGAGATTTTAGGACACTGATTTACAAAAAAAAAAAAGTCAGTAATCTTGAAACTGAAAAAATCTGGTTAGTTTTCAAAATTATTAGGGTTGTCCAGATACCGATACCAGTATCGGTATCGGGACCGACACCGAGTATTTGCGGGAGTACTCGTACTCGCGCAAATACCCCCGATACCTAAATAGAATACTTTCCCCCCCCTTTCCCCCCCGCCGCTGCCGCCGCATCGCGCCGCCGCATCGCGCCGCCGCATCGAGGGACATGGCTAGAGGGACATTGCTGCATATGTAAGGGACATGGCTAGAGGGACATTGCTGCATATGTGAGGGACATGGCTGCATATGTGAGGGACATGGCTAGAGGGACATGGCTGCATATGTGAGGGACATGGCTAGAGGGACATGGCTGCATATGTGAGGGACATGGCTAGAGGGACATTGCTGCATATGTGAGGGACATGGCTAGAGGGACATTGCTGCATATGTGAGGGACATGGCTAGAGGGACATGGCTGCATATGTGAGGGACATGGCTAGAGGGACATGGCTGCATATGTGAGGGACATGGCTAGAGGGACATGGCTAGAGGGACATGGCTGCATATGTGAGGGACATGGCTGCATATGTGAGGGACATGGCTAGAGGGACATGGCTGCATATGTGAGGGACATGGCTAGAGGGACATGGCTGCATATGTGGGGGACATGGCTGCATTTGGGGACACATTTAAAAAAAGTATCGGTATTCGGTATCGGCGACTACTTGAAAAAAAGTATCGGTACTTGTACTCGGTCCTAAAAAAGTGGTATCGGGACAACCCTAAAAATTATAAACCGATGTTAATAGAACAATTGGGAATGTGCCTAGATAATACCAACCACAGTAACTCGGTGCCTATGTGAGAAGCTGAATATTCAGAGAAGTAACCCACTGGCAAGGGGTAGCGCTAAGAAAGAAGCGATCCACAGCTGAGGTAGCAGACACCCCTCTGAGACACAAAAGCCAGGCTTTATGGAAGTGTCCCAAGATTAAAAAAACATTACTAAAAAAAAGTAACTTTGTATCATTGTGGTGGTAGCATTGTGCTGTGGAGTTGCATTTCGTTGGCAGGCAGGCACAGAACATTTTGGCAGGATTAGGGGGTAAGATGTATATAGGAAAAAAAGGGGGGGGCCACCCGAAGGTGTTTGGGACTTTAAATGAGAATACCTCTGTGATGTATCTCCATCGTTGTATCTGGACTTTATAGGAGATTACATCCATACTATATCTCCATCCCATATGCGGAAAATTGCAACAAAGGGAGTTTGGGACGTTAAATAAAACAGTGGGCTAAATGGGGACAAAGTAATGAAACAAACCATAGATGAAATGTTTATGTATTGAAAAAATAGAATATTTGGTAGAAACCAATAGCTTGTACAAAAGTACAGAACATACATTTCATACATAATACAATAGTTGGTATAAAAATACATTGAATAAATAACAGTCGATGACAACATATATAACCACATAGAGGTTGAGCATAACCACGCAATAGGTGAAGTATAAAATGTAAATAGATCATAAAAGTACTGGTTGATCAGAATGGGTCCCATAAACGCGTATAGCTACATCTTTGTAAGATGTATATAAAGCAAGGCATTCTACTAAACAATTGTTTCAAACAGGAAGAGCCCTGTGATTTGGAGAAGCAGGACAATGGCACAAAGCTAGACTGAAGTAGTTTAACCACTTCCTGCCCCTATGACGTCATATGAAGTCCTGAACTTGAAGTGCCGCTATCCGGATGATATCTGCAGCTTTTTTTTTTTTCAGCCAGCAATTCCCTCTAACGTAAAAGCCACTCTAGCAGCTGACTAGCCACTGGATGGCTTTTACAGGGAGCGAGAGCAGACGCCACCCACCGGTGGCTCTCTCGTGTGATCTGAGAGCCCAAGGTCCGATCCAGCAGTGGTGGCGGGTTACCACAGAGCTGTCCGAAGACCGGATTGTCTCCAGCCATCTCTATGATCCTAGGAGGCTGGAAGCAACATTATGATGACACTTCCAGCTCTGGCAGATGTAAATGCTGCCATTTTTTTTCCTGGAAAGATAAGATCAATGGGGATGTGTGGTTTTTTTATCTCATGCTTTCCATGGTAGGGGAGAGATTTTGGGGTCTTATGGACCCAAGATTTCATAAAGAGAACCTGTCTTGCCTTATTTTGAGCACAATGAATGTTTACATTTATTGTGATAGAAATAAAAGTGAAAAAAAAATGAAAGGCTTCAACATTACAAAATGTAAATCTGTCAGATGGGGTAAATATTAATTCAAGCCACTGGTGCTGTAGGCATCTTTTTTCTGAATATTTATTTAATTAACTAGATTCAGGAATAGGGAGTGTCAATAGTTGCATTTCTTAATAGAGTTGGCTTATAAAGTAAGGTAGAAAAAGAACCATACATGTTGTGCACGGTTACATGACAACCAGTTACATGTCACCTTCTGATTAGGGCAGTAAAACAAACAGTGACTTAATCTTCCATGTTATGGGTTTATGGATTTATATCATTAGATAGGCATTAGTATAAATCAGTGAACGATGCAATTAGATAATACATGGCATGAAAAAAGGACATAAACATATAACTATTTTTAGTCTGCTTGTAAAATGTGTGCCCTAATTATTCTCAATAACTGGAACAAATATAAAAAAAAGATTTCAGTTCTAAAAAATATATTTTCATCTTTTTTTAGCAATGGTTTCCACCCAGCATACAATTATTTGATTATTTTCACATCATGGCTTGTCTGTCTCCTCTCCATGATGGTATTTTCCAGGTAAAAGGCCTTCCTTTGCTGTCAAGTGACCTCCATACATGTTGAGAGTTTTGCCATCTTTTGATCTTCCATACCCATTGAGCATGTAGTGACCCTGAAACGCATGAGTTTAATTTGTGCAATCTGTATGATGTCATATGTATCGGCCTCATAAGTTTTATACATTCATGTGTAAAACTGCTGCCTGTTTTTTACTCATCGCGTTTTCTTGCAACAGTTAAATAGTAATCACAAAAGGAATGCATCTACATTTTCAATATATATTATTCTGTGCGAACTGGCCTTAAAGAAAACCAAATCATTGTGCCTGCATGCGATTCATCCTGTAACGGTGAGGCTGATTTATTAAGAAATTGAGAATGCAAAGCAAGTAGACTGACATGATTCCCTTACTGGTTAAGGACAGTTGGCCCCAAATTCAGATTGACTTGTATGCAGGTGATCTGACGATATGGTTCCGGCTATCGAGATTGTTCCTGTAAGGACTGCGCAGGCGCAATCCTTGCCGACGTAAATCACTGAACCTCCAGGGCGACGTGGAATTTGAGGTAAGTGGCCAGTCGGCCTCGCTACGCTCGCTCTGCCTCCTGGCTCTTTTTTTAACATCCTCCAATCCATGGGGATATTAAGGAATGAGCCTGGATGCCGGCCGAGGTTCGGAGATTTCCGTCGGCAAGGATTGCGCCTGCGCAGTCCTTACAGGAACCATCTCGATAGGGGAACCATACCGACAAGTCACCAGCACCAAACTCCTACAGCGATAAAGTCCTGTAAATAAAGCCATCAAAATAAAACTCTTATCAAATTGACTATAATCCAGTTAGCTTTAAGGCATTGGCCCTTCTGACCAATGATTGGTTCTGCGTTCAGCCACAGTATTTGTTTGTCAGATTATGACAGGTTGCTGCCAGTGGGACTGAACACTTATGACTGCATAATTTTATTAGGAGAAGTCAACCCTGAGCTCATTTGGCTGGGCTTCTCCTAGGGGTCACAGGAGTGCAATTCTTTTGCACTCCTGTGACCCGTTTTCAGCAGAGAGAGGACTGAAGTAAACTCTCTGCTGATGTCACAGGAATCGGTCCAGACTCAGCCTCTCAGCGAGCCACTGAGAGCCCTTCCACAGTTCAGCGCTCCAGTGAGCGTGGGGGGCAGAGAGTTGCTGACTGACAAAAAATATGTGCAACATATGGCCTCTGAAGATGAGCGATGGGTATCGCTGCTCAATAGTACAGTAAAACCTGCTTGTTCTTTTAGTGAAGGATCCCAATAGGGATCGTTGATGTATTTTAGTTGGGCCTTTGGATTTGTTCCATAAGACACATTTATACAATTAATGCATTGTGTTGAATAGCAGATTTTAGTATTTTAGTTTGTTCTTTCATTCTTCATTTTTTTTTATTTGGGAACTGGTTGAGGGCGAGTCTGTAATCTAATCAATGCTGAGTATACTTATAAGTGCTTTATACATATATATATATATATATATATATATAAACAAGCATGTCAGAGGAATGCAGTTACGCTAAATTCAAACTAGCTTCCTGTGTTTGGCTAATTTTAAATGCAGGAGAATATATTTGGGAAGTATAAACACGCTTTATGCTTGCCAGATAATGAAGTTCTCTTGCATTTAAATGTATTTGCATTTATGTACAATTATATGGATTTATATGCGCTTGGAGCATTTCTTCAGTGTTGTCACATGCAATTCTGTATAATCCAGATCAGGTTGAATGCAATATTCCAGATCAGGTTGGATTTGATTTAAATCGCAAGTAAAAAGGCTTGATTTAAATCATAATTTTTAAAGAGCAACTGTCATCTCTGTCCTGCAGTGGCTCCTCCTCTGACCTGCTGTCGACACACCGACAGTCCCATTCACTTTAATAGGACTGCTGGTGATGCGGCAGTGACACAACAAGGTGAGGCATGTGCCGGCAGCAGGTGAGTGGATGCCCGCTAACCGGCACTGCCATGATAGATCTGAAATGACAGGTGCTCTTTAAATGTAAGGACTCATTCTTGCTGGTAGTTAGTATCTTTAATATTTGCAAAAAAAAAAAGAAGGTTTTAGAATAATTTGTTGTCAGATTAGTAAAAAGCGATATCGGAACCGATTCAATCATACTGTTTGTAGTGTAGTTTGTAGTGTACATACTGTAGATTTGCAAAACAATGGGATAAAGGAATATTCCTGAACTCTGTTTCATCTCATGATTACTGTGAAATTTTGTTAATGCATCTATGCAGTGCATGTTATCTCAGCTTGCAGAGCTTGGATTCATTGAATAGGTGTACCAAAAATAAAAATAATTATAAATAAATTATTAATGTATCTGTAAATGTAAAACTATGTTTAGACAGATTTTTTTTTTTTACTCCAAAAACATTTTATTAAAATAAAATAAATTTGATAAAAATCAAACAAATCTGATTTAAATCCAAAAAATCCAATTTCCCCCCCCCCCTATTTGGTAGACGCTATAAATTTTGCGCAAACCAATCAATTTTTTTTGTTACCAAAAATATGTAGAAGAATGCGTATCGGCCTAAACTGAGGGAAAAACACATATTCATTTAAGATACAAGGAACTGATGGGAGCAGTGTGTTTAGTTTGTTTTAACATTCCGATATATATTTCAATACAAGTACGCTTACACGATTACATTTAAGGCTTCATTTCCACTGGCGTTTTTACAGCCACTGTTGTTAGCCTTTTTTACAGCTTAAAAACGCCTGTCCATGTTTATTTTGTTAAAAAAAAAGCGTTTTCGCGCGTTTGAGCGTTTAACGTCTGGCGTTTTTACAGCTCTACTCTGGAGCTTCAGAACGCCCTGGTCCCGCGTTTTTTTTACAGCTCAAAAACGTCTATGCCACTTGCAGCTCAAAAACGCCTATGTGGGAATGAAGCCATAGAATAACATGGACAGGCGTTTTTAAGCTGTAAAAAACGCTCAGAAACGTGGCTGTAAAAACGCCAGTGGAAATGAGGCCTTATAAGTAAGTGGTTTATAATGACTTCCATTCCATTTGTTAATTGCTGTCATGTCTATTTATGTCTCTCCATTAGGATGTTTACAGCCATTATGCCCATGGTAGCAGCTGGGTTGATTGCTGATGATCCCACTTTGCAGCCAATCAGCAGGCTTATCTCTCTTGTAGGATTCATTTTCATTGCCTTTGTATTGCTGTGTGTCCTTTTTTGTGTGTGTGCATGTTGTGGGTATGTGCTTTCTTGCTGGTGGCATTCTGATTGGCTCATTGTGGGATTTTTACAAAGAAATGGTTTTGAATTTGGCTGCCAATCAGAAAGCCATGCGGTATCCCTGGCCTCAATTAATCATGTTCTCATAAAGATAAAGGTCTTACAATGGAAGAGTAGACCCTTATCATATATTAACCATTTAGGATACTTTTAGCCAATCACTGAGATGCTGGCTTACTAAACTGTAAATTCAGGTGAAGTAACCCTATTAAACTGGCCATGGCCTACGACATGGTGGTTGAGCTTGCAGACGTGTCTAACTGCGTAATCATTTTTTTTGTCATTACAAAGATATTAAAAACGTGGTTATGTTCCTACCATAGCCAGGAGTTTGCAGACACCCTTGTTATTGGTCTTATCTTAACTAATTCAGTCTTGGGATCTTGTATTTTAGACATGTCTGCTTTTAATTTGGTATTAGATTTAGGTACATTTCGTTTAGTTACTGAGGTTTTGGTAAGAAAGCAAGCTAAAAATTTGGAAAAATATGTTTAACATTTTTCACATAGCCTCAAATATTTTCCCCAAAATAAACTGACAAAGTTGCATGATTAAGAAGATATGAAATAAGTGCAATGTTTTTATATGTAGTGGAATGA